>NC_143014.1:185195423-185495423 GCF_055824585.1 Amblyomma mixtum | reverse complement strand
GGGAAATTGTAAATAGCACCGCAAGTGGTGCTGCAGATTTCCTTCTTCACTGCGTCTACTTCGTCACACTGCTCCCAGTCAACTTGTCATGAACTATGTCGGCTGCTTTCTCTTCCACGTGCTTGACGAAATCTTGTTTTCCTGCTCCGTTCGTCATAATGTTATCCCGGCTTATCAACCTCAAGATTTTTTGATAGCTTCTTTTCCAGGGCACGACATTTTTGCTGAAAGAAGAAATGATTACACAAAATGTTCATCGTTTATCACTGTAAAGCTTTAAATCTGAGCGTACACGCACGTGTGACCGCCCACAAATTGGCCAAATATTTTTTATTCCATTAATGTCGCGGAGTCCAAAGGCAGTCTAAGCACATTGCTCAAAGGCCGGTTCAGGCACTCAGCGGCACTCAGCTGTGCCCTCGCGGAAGTCTAAAACTGCGCCGATCTGAGCTCAGGTCTCGCAGATGTAGTCAGCTGTAATCAACTGAAATATTCAAAATTATGTATTAGAAATTTCATCCCTGTCACATGCGTATGCGTAGTTCTAAAAGCGTAGATAATTTGACGTATTGGATCAGCGTCGTCGAAAATGATCAAGCTAACAGTAACAGGCATGCACACAGTCACCTGCCTTCTCCACACGATGACTTCATTATGAATCAGTTACACTAATAGCCGCAAAAAGATTATTTCAATACACTGAGGCGATAACACGATGTCAATGCAACGGCGCAATATATCACTGCTGTGAAGGTCATCAGCTCGTTCTCGCATTCCCGTATTGACTGCCGGCGCTGAAATTTGCTGGCGCATGGGGTTGGTGATAAACGTTTTGTGTGTGTGTGTGCGTGTGCGTGTGTGTGTGTGCGTGCGTGCGTGCGTGCGTGTGTGTGTGTGTGTGTGTGTGTGTGTGTGTGTGTGTGTGTGTGTGTGTGTGTGTGTGTGTGTGTGTGTGTGTGTGTGTGTGTGTGTGTGTGTGTGTGTGTGTGTGTGTGTGTGTGTGCGTGCGCGCGTGCGCGTGCGCGTGCGCGTGCGTGCGTGTGTGTTAGAACATGTCGGCCTGTGCCACGAAATATCTCATGTAAATAGCGCCGGGTATTGTTCCCTCAGTCGACCACAGTAAAATCAGCTCTACTTGCCCGCACATTTCTTCAAAAATGCCCTTCACGCCAGCGTCAAAGCAGCGGTGTTAAAAACTCACTTGACAGTCGCGCTCAAGCTGCGGAGCAGTGGTTCGCATTGCACACCAGTGCTGTAAACGGCGGCTCCGAAGGCCAGGAATGGCGGCCGTCCTAGTGGCGCCACCTTCTGTGCACAGGGCAAACTGCTCTCTGTGAACAGCCTATGCGTTTCCATACTGAGAGCTTTCCACTTGACGCAAGCTTACTTCATCTATAAGGTAGTCCCCAGCTTGTTTGAACGAATGCTGCTGCTTCGCTTTCGAAGTGTGGTGCTCGTTTGAAACTGAGGCACGCTTGCATCAGGCACTTCAAACTTGGTTGCTTCGAATACAAAATGGAAAATGGGATTAAACTGGGAACCTAAAAAAAAGGGCTGATGCTTAACTTGGTTAATCCTGGAGAATGCGAAGCATCATCGTGTCGCGTAATTTGGAGGCGCACAACCACAGCGACGGCGCGAGGTGGGTCCCCGTTTCTCCACTGTCGTGACGTCATCGTGTCACGTGGTGTGACGTCATGTATCACGTGATTTGGAGGCGCACAACCACAGCGACGGCGCGAGGTGGGCCCCCGTTTCTCCACTGTCGTGACGTCATCGTGTCACGTGGTGTGACGTCATGTATCACGTGATTTGGAGGCGCACAACCACAGCGACGGCGCGAGGTGGGCCCCCGTTTCTCTACTGTCGTGACGTCATCGTGTCACGTGGTGTGACGTCATGTATCACGTGATTTGAAGGCGCATAACCACGGTGAAGGGCTGAAGTGGTAGCTAAAGTAGTATGCTTCGCATAAAAAAAATGAGGGGGCACTTAAGACTGCTTACGTGATGTGAAGGCGAAAGCATTATGGCGAATTCGGTTGGCGGGACGAGAGCAGAGGCGCCGAGCAGTGCGGAGCAGTACAGTAGCACGCCGAGCAAGGGGGTGACTGCCCTCCCACGGGAACGCTCTCCGAGAGTCGAGAGCAGTGCGCCACGACCACGTGACCGCACTTCTCTTCCCAGCATTCTCCGCCTGCCCGCAGTGGCGGCAGTTGCAAGCCGAGGAGGCCAGCGCGCTGTGAAAAACCACGTGTTTTGGACATACGCTTTGCAGCCGTCATTTTCCGTGTCGCCGACGAGAGAGAAGAAAAAAAAAAGATAGCGCGGATATGACGCCTTATGCCATGTGACTTCCTCTACACTCGCTTTACAAGAGAGAGCAGCCGGGACTGCTCCCGACTGGTCTCAGCGCAGGGAAAGCCCCCCTCCTCTACCATTGGAAGAAAGTGATTCTACTCCTGCTCTCCCACTGGAGGGCGTCCGCTTGTCTGAGAGCACTTTTGAAGTGCTCTCTAGTGCTCCTGCTCTCCCACTCGAATTCGCCATTAGTGTGTCATCGTGAGCGTTCCACCTCGACTCGGGTTGCGCACTGAGAGATGAAACGCAGACACGCCTCCGAACGCTGATTCCACAAACGCTGAATCCACAAAGGTCCGAGTGAAACACTCGGACGCTAGCCTCAAACTTGACTAGCAAATGTATGCTAGCAAATGTATGCCGGAACGCTGTACGACGCATGGTTGCGTCGCAGTTTCGATACGGAAATTGTTTTTTAGGAAAGGGCGCAGAGTTACAAACACACAGTTAGCTCATCCTTGTGTTTTTCTTTATTCTCTCGCCATCCTTCGAACATAACGCTGTATCTCTATTACACCAACAGCTTGGCTTAGTGCCTACGTCGTTGGGCTGTTGAGCACAAGTCCGCGGGTTCGATCTCGTGGCGGCTGCATTTCGATGGAAACGAAATGAAAAAAAAAAAGTCGTACTGAGAATTCCGTGCACGTTTAAAAGCCCCCAAGTGGTTTAAATCAATCTCAGCCTGTCCATTACGGTGCGCCTCTTAGCCCACAGCGCTGGTTTGATATAAGAGAGCTCTTAACCTGACAATGGCACTCCTTATGCTGCGGAGATATTATTAGAATACATTCAGACGTCTTCATCACACAAAACAAAAGTACATTCCCGTCCGTGTCCAAAAAGGAACGAGAAAGAGAAAAGAAACAAAAAAAAAAGATGCAGCGCATGTATACAGGCCTAAGCAGGCTTGTCTATCGAGCACTCGAGCTGTGGTTGGTGGAGTGAAATCAGCGAATTTTTATAGCAGGTGGTGGCTTTCACAGGTAATCCTCGCGCTCAAGCGTTGCCGCGTAGTATACGAATGGGAAATTCACAAGCGCAGTGCGCGCAAAAAGCAGCTGCAGAAATATTCCGTTTTTTTTTCCACGTCACACAGCTCCAGCGCTATGGACAAGCCTGCTAATCTTTGTACGCATATTGGTCGGCCAGTTAGTGTGGTATGCGTGCAACACTGGCCATGTCAGTGTGTCGACCAGCCCACCGCAACGCTGAGGGTAAAGGGAGGATTTACAAAAAAAAAGGACCAGCAGCGTCAGAGAAATTGCTTGAGGGTTCAATTCAGGAGCTGCCCACAAGCCTCATGAAAATTCATCTCGTTTTCAACCCGAGTGGTTAGCTCCCTCAAAGTGGCCATTTTTTTCTCTGATCGGTGGTCCTGTATCGAGGATGTGGAGGATATTGCTTTTGGCCAGCAAAGATTCCTCGGCAGGAAGCCTCGAACCATGGCTGCGCTTACATACCACAGCCTTCTACAGAGTTACTCGATAATTTGGTAGCGCTTCAGGCTAGTCTAACCCAGGAGTAAGCGTTGGTCGGGCAGCATGTGACCGACAGGACGAGCTTATCGAACTTGTGCACCGCGAGCAGTTGCTCGCTGCTTGCAGTCGCAACAATTTAACTTTACTCCGAATCAGAGTTGTAAAATCAGACTTGTGTCTTCAGCTAGCAATTTATTTTGTTATTCAGTTCTGGTGGCCGCCACAGTCTTTGCTACTGAGAGCTATTCCATGCCAAGCAGCTGGTCCTGCACATTTCTTGCAATACTCTGGGCCTTCGGTACCGCGCTACTTGACTCTGGTCAGAAGAAATTTAGGCAGCGCTGCTGGAGCCCTCTTCGTCGTCGGAGGGACCCGGCTGTTCGGGGAGCCGAATCTAAGGCCCTGCCGTTTCTTCTTGGTCTACCTGCATATTCTCAACGTCGTGGTTTGCGTGCGGATCGACCAGTGGCTCTACGGTGTACGAGATGAGCCGGCCATTCTCGTAACGAAGTGTGGCCGCTGAGCCGTTCTTATTGATGGTGCGGGTCTCGACCCACTTGCCGTCCACGTAGCGAACAGTGGTGACTTCTGTGACGTTTTCCGCGGCGGGTGGAGGCAAGTTGTTGGGATAGAGCTGGAAGACGTCCACCAGCGGCGCGTCCAATGCAACGGGCACGGGCACGGGCGCATGGATCGTTAGATGCTCGACGTTCATGCCGAAAGGGAAGGCCAGGCTCGGCTGTCGCCAGGGAAAAGGGTTCCTGGCAAAAGTGGGACCAGTATAGCCGCCTCCGCCGCCGAGATGCACATCACGTACCAGATTCTCGAAAGGATCAGAGATGCCGAAAAACTCGCGGAACAATTGAGTGGGATTTATGAAGGTGAATGTTGATGCTTGTTCGCCGCTGGTGCCAGCGTTACCGTACTGGTCGTAATATAGCCGCTTCGAGGGATCTGAGAGGACCTGATAGGCCTCTGATATCTCCTTGAAGCGAAATTCGGCCACGTCCCTGTTGCCTGGGTTCTTGTCCGGGTGCCATTTTAGCGCCAGCCGCCGGTAGGCGCGTTGGATCTCGTCCAGCGTCGCACTCCGCGATATCTCCAGCAGGCCGTAGTGGTCGGTGCTCGCCATGGCTGAGGGTGTCGCCGCAGGTTCCTTTGCAGCCGGGTACCACGTCTACTGAAGCCGTAATCCGCAGGACATCACAATCGGGTGCTGTGGCAGTGGCGGACGGTGGGCGGTAGACGGCTGGCTGCGGCGAACACCGGGCGGCGGACGTCGGCAGCGGCGGCGGCGGCTCTGCTGGCTATGGCGGAAGCGCGGAGGCTGTGAGGCGCATGCTCTCGTGCGCTTGTAGAAGCATCTTTCTTTTCGCAGATATCCCAAAGATGAAATATAAATGGAATGAAGGCATTCACCATTATAAATCCGAGTCAGCAGCAGCACACAGAGTCAGAACTTGACCTTAGTTAACAGCACTGGTCGACCTTTCAAACCTAGGATGACCGGAGTGACAGTGTTGCGAACAATGATGCAAACAGCATATTTTCTGGGGAGACAGCATGCAGGCCATGAAAAGCTCCGACGAAAAAAATGGCGTCCAAGAACATCAATTCGAACATGGGTCAATTACGCTCAACCTCCGAGCTGCTTGCTCAGCTCATGTGATGTCACAGTTCAGTAACGTATTCCGACCGCTGCCGTCAACGAAGAAGAAGGCGTGCGACTACCAACAACTTCAGAGAAAGATTTACCTGGAGGTCCCTCTCGCCAGGTTAGGGCTCTCGTTATCTCTGCCAGTGTTATTATCGTTCGGTGCGAGCGCCAAAGGATTAGCATTGGGTTCAATTTCTGTGATTCTCCATAATTACATAATTGCAACTGGTAGGTTGATTTGCCAGCTCCTTTAAAAGTCTTGGAGTTTTTTTTTTTTTTTGCACCAAAATGTTCTTTGTTAATTAACTTCACATATTCTTCTGTCGTTTTTCATCGATACATTTTTCAAAATTCATGCTTGCCTCCTATATGTTTTGTAATCCTAAGGAAATTTCCTTGTTTACGCCACTATACCTTGGCCAATCCCCCCATGTGGGTATGTGTCATTATAAAGAGGATGAAGATGAAGAACAACGACTCTCTAACATACTTATAACACCCTTTCGGCACTAAGCAGTGGGTCCTCTATTCAAATTGTCTTCGACGACATTTTCCCCCAAAATGCGGAACATTTGCCACCCATATTCAAAATGAATTATTAAAATATCCTTTAAGGACCCTCCTACTCACATTAAAAAAGCAACCGACGCCTCGCAATGTAACGAAAAGGCAGGTGTGGGAATATTCTGTTCTTCTGTACACTGGTCCTTTCCTCTGCGTCTTGCGGATTACATCCAGGTTTTTCAAGCAGAGTCTCTGGCAGTAGTGTTTGCTCTATAGTATGCGCCAGCCCTCTCTTTCGGCAGTGGCAGTCATTACTGATTCTTTATCTTTTCGCTCGTCCCTCGCTTCGCCGGTTGACTCTCCCATCTTAAGCACGTTGTTATCACTGCTTCCTTCACATTCAAGCGTTGTACATTTCATACGAGTACTCGGTCCTAGCAATGCGACAATAAATTAAGTTGCTAATAACCTGTCAAAGGCATCCCTCAGCGGCCCCATGTTGCCTATCTTCCCAGTTATCGGTTTCGGCGACGTACGTTATTAAGCGCACAAAACGAGTCTCTTGTAATTTTAACAGATTATCAGCACCTGACAGATATTCCTGGAACAGGAATTTTTGTCGAATTCGACCGCCTGAAGTCTCTCAGGCAAGTCTGCGCTACCATATCCCTCCTCTAAATTTCCTTCTGCATAAGTCTGGTTTGACGCTTTCTCTCCTGTGCACATTTTGCCGGGAACCCTGATCTATGATCACTTCAGTCTCTACTGCTACCGTGTCACCTCTATGAGAAGGTTTTCGGAGCAGCCTGTGCACCACCTTGGCCAGTCAGCTCTTTGACACCACCACGCTTCTGTTCAGCCACAGATTTGTTTGTTTCGCCGTTCAAAATTTCTTGCTGGATGTCATCGAATGCCTCGCTAAATCTTACATTTCCATTATCTGCATTTATTATTTCCTTTTGCATCATTTATGTTTGCGCCATAAAACCCAATATAACTAATTTTTGTTTTATTTATCATTATTCATTTTATTTTTGTTTTTGTTTTGTTTTCGGTTTATGCCCTACTTGAATGGAACCCATCGGTGTTGCACTTCCCCGTGCGTTTCATCCGCCTTTATTTATTAAAAAAAATGGGGGCCACTTAACCGTACAGGTGAACAGCAATCTGCGCATCCCGATTCTTGGCCGGTTCCCCCGTGTGGGTGTGTGCCATCTGTTGTTAGGCCAACAACAACGACAACGACTTTTTTTGCGTGAAAGCTAGTTACACTGTGAAGTTTCTTGTGCTGTTTGAATACATATTCACTAGGAGGGAGAACGGGTGTGGTGACTGGCCCTCCAGTCGGCAAACTGGTGAGGCTCCGAGACACGTTGCACAAGCCTTATGCAGTTCCTCACCGCCGAACTGGGCTACGCACGCTTGATTTCGGAAAGAAGACGATGAAGTGGTTCTACACCACAACGCCGTTCTTTAGCCTCTTTAGTTTTTTCCTAATTTACGGCATTATAATGGAGACACTGTTTCTTTTTTGGTGAAGGTGATGAAAGTGGACGCTATTGAACCTCAGTCTGGTGGGTCAGCCGCTGCCGCCCAGAGAAAACGTCTTGGCCTCCCGAATGACGCAAGCAGCCAGGCCACCGTGGTGTACTCGGCCACCAGGGATGACTCTTTGGCTGACGACGGCTTCATCAGAGTCCTAAGCAAGAAGGCCAAAACGAATATTGCGTAAAGGTGGGGACTCGTCGTCGTCGAGTACGTCCACGATCACCACGGAGCGAGGATCATCGGTATATACTGCCCTGTTTGTGCCAGAGCCGACAAACTCAACCACATCAACAGGCAAGGCACGTCTGTGTTCCTAGAGTCTCGCATCCCGGGATCTGTTGAAGATGTGAGGGTGAATCGTTTTAGGAATGTCGTTGTCATTGATGTCATGGACCGGAACACGCTTGAGCAGCTGAAAGTTTGAGCAGTATCGAAAGGCTCGGCGGCGTCAGCGTCCGTTCCCATGTCCTTCTGGGCAGCGGCACTACGGCAGGCGTCATCTACGACATCGACGTGGCCATCCGCGACTCTGACCTGCCCATTTTGATCCAACCAGCTACCGACGGTGTAGCCATACTGCAAGCTCAGCGCCTTGAGAGGACAAAGTGTATCAAGTTGACCTTCCAAGGGGACTGCATTCCAACGCACGTGTGCACGTACGTACTTTGGGCCCTTTCGGAGCGGGGTTAGGCCTTTCGTCCTGAAACCTTTCCAGTGCCGGAAATGCATGAAGATAAGACAGTAGTGTGTGCAATTTCTCCATCGTGTGCCCACGGTGTACTCAGCCACACAGCGGCGATGCTTGCCGGGCAACAGCCCTAAAGTGTGCCAATTGCCGCGGCCCTCATGATGCTGCCTCAAAAGACTGTCCTCGCCTGAAAATGGAACGGGCAATACATAAACAAATGACAAGATACAATTCCACACACATAGAAGCCGCCGCTAAGGTGCGGCGACGTCGTCGCCCTCGTCATAGGCCTTCTAAGAGTGTAGTGTCCATTGGAAAGGATCATCCAAGAATTTTCGCAGCTTATCCTCCCCCACCGCTTACCACTCTAAGGAACGGGAGCCATACGACTGGCGAGGCAGGGACGGTTGTCGCAGACGGACCTTGGCCATCCCTGCCTGAGCTACGCACACCCGCAGGGACCAAGCAGGTATTGCGCACCTAAAGTCCCGAACCTATTGGTAATCAAGCATTAGGCCCAACTCCGGTCCAAGACCACGGACCGGCAAGTGACTTGGCCATCGCTCTCGAAGCACTGCACGCCTCAATGATGAAACAGTCACTGCGTACCCAGTGTGCTGAGCTTACTGCTGGTCGGGCAGTAGGTCAGGAACCGGCCCAAGTCGCAGACGAGCAAGTAATTACAGCGCTGAAGACATTGGCGAAACCCATGCGTGTGCTGCTTTCCAGCTTGCACACGCCTGCAGCACAGTATGCACTGCAGATGCTGGATTTGTTCAATCCAGTGTCTGCATGCAGCTCTCCAATAGATGGCACAACGCATCCTCCAGCCTCATCGTTCCAAGATGAGGTCGGGATGTCTTACGTTGTCATCCACATTATTTATTTATTTATTTATTTATTTATTTATTTATTTATTTATTTATTTATTTATTTATTTATTTAGTTACAATCAGGGCCGTTAGGCGTTACAGAGGGGAGTGGGAATAACATACAAGTACAAAAAACAAAAACAGCAGCTAAAAAATTAAATGTAGTTACAGCACACACTGGTATAAAATCATTAACTAGCATTAACAAAAGGCAGCATTGCACAAAACACACCACAAAAGAAAACAGCAGCTAATAAATTAAAACAAAGTTATAGACACATACTTATATAAAATTAATTACAGCGTTACGAAATGAAGCAGTATCAGTAATTACAGCAATATTGTGGGGAACGTGATTCCAGCTGACACAAGTTCTGGGTATGAATGAATCATGAAAACACCTTGTACGACAAGGAGGGATCCAAACTTTGTGTCGGTGATCAATGCGTGCTGAAATATACGGTGGTCTTTTTAATAACTTCTCTTTAAGATAAGGATTATGATAAATTTTGTGAAAAGTGCATAATGAAGCTATTGACCTGCGATGGGAAAGAAGCGATAGGGAAAGGTTAGCTTTCATGGCAGTTACACTACTAGTACGACGATAGTTGGAAAGTATGAGAGCGGTTTTGAAGTGATTCTAAGTCAGAAACGAGAGATTCGACCCCAGGGTTCCACATCGACGAAGCATTTTCCAATTTAGAGCGGACCAATGTTTTGTAAAGTAATAGTTTTAATGAACTCGGTGTACATGAAAAATTTCTGCGAAGGTATCCAAGGATGCGGCTGGCGTTATTTATAATGTAGCAACATGAGTTTTCCGAGACAGGTTAGAAGAGACGTGAACACCCACATATTTATAAGACGACACAGTTTCAAGAGTGATGCCGTTAATGCAGTAGGTAGAGAGTGTAGTAGATAGGCGAGAAATGGGCAAATGCTTGCATTTAGTAATGTTTAGCTTCATATTCCACAGGTTACACTAATCCAGTACCTTGTTAATATCTCACTGAAAAACAGATACATCATTATCATCATTAATTTCGCGGTAAATAACACAGTCATCAGCAAAAAGACAAATGGAAGACGATATATTAGTTGCTAAGTCGTTTATATTAATGAGAATGAGGAGGGACCCAAGACCGGACCCCTGAGGCGCGCCAGAGCAAACAGGCGAGGAATCTGAATTGACGTTATTTGCTGTTACGAACTGACTTCGGTTTGAAAGAAAACAATGCAACCATGCAAGCAATGTGGAATCGATGTTAAGGCTGTTTAGTTTATGAAAAAGAAGCTCATGTGAAACCTAGAAAAATCCATAAATATAGAATCAGCATGGGACCCGCGATCTATAATGCAATGCAAGTCATTTGTGAAACATATCAGTTACGTTTCACTTGAAAACGATTTACGGAAGCCGTGTTGGGCATTACTGAAAAATAAATTGGATTCTAAAAAGTCAGCAAGATGAGAGTAGATGACATGTTCCATGATTTTACATGGAATGCTGGTAAGCGGCACAGGGCGAAAGTTATCAGGGCAATGTTTATCGCCAGACTTGTGCAGCGGAATCACCCTCCCAACTACCCATTCATTGGGAATACAGCCTGTTTCCAGAGAGTGGTCAAACAGTTTGGTAAGGATAATTGAACTGTACATCTTTGTATTAACCAGAAATTTCGAATTAATGTTATCGACGCCACAGGAGGAAGAAGTTTTAAGGTTTTCAATTATTCTCAGGATGCCAGTTGTGTCAACCATGGGAAAAGCATCCAAGACCGGACACTCCTGATTGGTAGGGCAAACATTGCCAAAAAAAAGCAGCAGCAAAAACACTATTAAGAACACTAGCACATTCATTAGGTGAAAATGCAACGCCGTCAGAATATGAAAGTAGTATTGTGGGTTTCTACGTGGACACAGGCCACCAACCACCGCGGGTTCGAGCTTCGCGCGAGCCAAGGGCCCCGATCAGCCGTCACCACACACCACTGGGACACCGATGCGGCGCACTCAACCTCCGCTGGGAGGAGAGCGATTCGCCGCAAAGAAATAGGCCTCCAAGTTCACCAAGGAGACGTTTATTCACGTCGTCCTTCAGCAGTACACACACACTCAATCGTCACCCCGTCCCGGGGGCGCGCGAGGAGCAAGGCTCCGCTGCGCGCACGAAGCGACTCGAGCAATGCGCGCCGCTAGCACGCCGCTGCAGGAGAATGTCCCCGCGGCAGTGCTGTGATCTCCCTCTCGTGTCAACCGTTGGGCCGGTTGCGAGAGAGAGTGGGCAATGAACGCAAGGTACTCCTGTCGGAGGTCGCTGGACCCCGCTGGACAGGCTCGAGCCGCTGCAGGTCGGAGGACCCGTGCGGGCGAGCCAAAAGGCGCCAATGGCAAAGGCCGTTGGGGAGCCGGGGCGGAGCTGTGGCCAAATGACAGTGATTAGTCACCTAGCCGCCTCTCCACCGCCTGAGGCGGGAGCAAGGGAAAGAGGAGAAACAACGCGGGAAGCCGCACAGCCGCGCAGAGGCAACGGCGGAAAGCCAGGATTCCCACAGTAATGACGAACTATCTTTCTTGTTCACAGTGTTCCAAAACTATATAGGGATCAGCAGAGCAGGCAAAGTACTGTTAAAGAAGGAGTCCTTAGCATTTTCCAGAGCTAATTTGTACTCAGCGGCCGCAGAAAGGTAACCATCTCATCGTTGTTGCGAATTCGATGATTTGGCCGAGCGAAACAAACGCTTTTTCTTATTGGATATTATTAAACCACGGTGATTGGCTATTACACCACAAAATTCTTAATGGCACAAATGTATTAGTAATACGTTCAACAGTGTCCCTGAACAATTCCCAGTTAGTGTGGACAGAACGCTGTGGAAAGTCTTGTAAATAATTGTTTAAGAAAAGAGCTAATTCACGATTAATGGTATCACAGTCCACCTGTTTGTAATCTCTAATGGACTTGAAGATGCTCCGGCGATTAGGAATATTAATTTTTACATCGAAATGAAGCAAGGAGTGATCACTAAGACCAGGGAAGTACGAGATTGAAGGGATAACTTCCGGCGCGTTGGTTAGCACAACGTCTAGTACATTGGAAGATGATGGTGTGACTCGAGTTGGCTTAGTAACTAGCTGCGAAAGGTTGAAGTCCAAACAGGGTCGCAAAACGTTATTGCATTCGGTAGAAAGGGGGGCGAGGATACGGCGATGTATTAGCCCACACGATAGTGGGATAATTGAAGTCACCAGCAAGAAGGATTGCCGCACCCGGATAACGTACTGACATAATGTTAAGAGCATCATGCAAATCTTCAACGAAAGTTGCACACGGAGACGGGGAACGGTAGCATATGCCCAGAATCAGTTTCTTGAAGAGAACCCGAAGTTCAACCCAAACCAATTCTAAAATGTTAGAAAGACTAATCAGTGAAGACACAATGGCCAGCAAGCAGCCTTTCTTCACAGTGGAACGTCTGCGCTGCCTGACTGCCTTGTGTTAGGGATGGAGGACTGTCGATGTGTTCTACTCAGGTCGCAGCGCTCGGCAGCCCTCAAGGTGTGCAGGCTACAGCTGCGGCGTCCTGTGACTTTCTGTGGGTGTGTCATTGCTTGTCGCGCTTGCTACGGACCGCATTGCTCTACTTCCTCTTATCCTTTTACGCCCCGCTCATCCCTCTCCCCCAGAGCAGGGTAGCCAACCGGAACATTCTTCTGGTTAACCTCCCTGCCTTTCCTCTACCACTTTTCTCTCTCGCGCTCGCGCTTAATTTCTATATACTCGGATCACGTGAAAATGCACTACCTGGCGAGTTCGACATAAAATTTCAAGTTTCACTCAAATTAGCACACGAAGTTTCTTGTGACGTCGCCGAAAGCGTTCATCGAAGAGAGCTTGGACGAACCTACCCCACTGCTACTCAAATTCGCACTTTCTAGCGCGATTCTGAGCGCTACGGCAAAGTCCGCTACAGTGACTCCCCCTTCCACTGCTTTCTCTGATGAAACCGAAACCGCTCAGTAATGGTAACAGAATCCGGCTTGAAAGAGACACACTGAACAATGGCGAGTTCTGTCTGTTTCTTTTTTCTCTCTCCCTCCTCCCACTCTTTCTATTTTTTCTTCGGGCGCTTCGTAAGCGCCACTAAGTCTTTTAGTGCGGTGTTTGCTTCCTGCTACAACGTAGCAAAGGGAATGTCTCTGTGCTTGACTTCGGGCGCCTCGTTCGCCAACCGGCAGTTCTTGGAGCGTTCAAAACGTGAACGAAAATCCGCACGAGGCTACTCGAGGGCAAACACTTTCCGAGACGGGACATGGCGCCGTGTTTTTCCTGCGCGTCCAGGAGTTCTCCAAGCCCGCCTCCGTCCGTCTTTCAGGTACCGTTGCATTCTTGCTTGGGGCTGAGTGGCATTTTCTACCTGACATCACTGCCGCTGTACTGCGCTAAAGAGTTTTCTGAGACTCGGTTACATGGGTTGGGAGCGCGACAGGTGGGCGGCGTTGATGATGAGTGATGTTTCGAGAAGCGGCGTATCCTTGAGCCGCGTCTTTCAAATACGAGCATGCAGTAAATAAGCCTTCATGCAATGTGCTACCTAACGCACGAATACTGCCCAGGGCGGTCATATTCTCTGTGTGGAAGGTGTAAAGTGGATTACCTATATTTTTAGATTCACCACACTTCCTTCATGAAAGAATAGCGGAAGTCGTCGAAACTCCCGTGGAATACCAGAACGATCAGCATGTTTGCTCGTATGACTTAGTCATGAAGATGGTTGTCTTGAAATGATTGAACCGCCTCATGTCACGCTGATGCTATCGTATATTGGCCATTTCTATCCCCGCCGGCTTGCCGAGTGGATATCTCCCCCGTAGAGGTAATATCTTCCTACAGCACTTCCATTTGGGCCCCCTAGGTGGCACACTATTTTATCGCAAGTCACCTACATTTTTATTATTATTGCATGTCCACGCTTTCCATGTGTATTTACTTTTCTGTACCAACTCACATTTGTTCCACGCCTCAAAACCGGTCTAGCCCATACCTCCCTGCACAGCTTCACTTCAAGCGCCTGGTGATCCACCTCCCTGATTTGTGCCCTACCAGAGTTAACATTGGGGGACTGTAGTCTTACACTGTTTGGTCAGAGTGCGATGTTCGGTGCTGCCGCGTCTGGCTCCTCTACACAATACATTCCTTTACACAATACAATTAATGGTGGGACGTTTTCGCCGCGCTGAACTTCGGAAGATGAGTTCGGGTCGGCCACGCATACGAGGTCTGTTGGAAAAGTATCCGACTTTATTTTTTTCTGCGAGCACCTGATGGATATGAAACAAGCGCGCTTGCACCAGCCGACCTTGAACCTTCGTGTGCATGTACGAATATTTTCGGGCCTGCAAGTAGAGTCAGTCGCTGGGACGCAGCGTTTGAGTGAGGCAGTGCACAGTGCTCTCGTCGGTTTTTTATTACAAGGAAAATGGCGGAGCGACAGGAGCAGCGCTACTGCATCAAATTTTGCCAGAAACGAGATGACAACCAAGTGGAAACTGTTCGGAATATTCAGTGCGGCTTTCGGTGAAGATGCTATGAGCAGCACACAGATTAAAGAGTGGTTCAATTGGTTTAAAGATGGCCGCACATCGATGGAGAGCGAGCCACGCTCCAGTCGGCCATCCCCATGCCGAAATGACCGGGTCATTGCCGAAGTGAACGCTGTGGTGATGCGGGACCGTCGTGTGACTATCCGAGAAATTGTGGAAGAGGTGGACATCAGCAATTTTTCTGCACATTCCATTATCCCCGAAGATTTGGCCATGGAGAGAGTTGCGGAGAAATTCGTGCCGAAGCTGCTCACGGCGGAGCAAAAGCAGCTTCGTGTGGAAGTCTCGCAGGTCATGCTAGATTCCACAAACAGTGACCCCGACTTCATAAACACCATAATCACTGGTGACGAGTCTTGGGTGTACGGGTACGACCCGGAAACCAAATCCCAGTCGTCACAGTGGAAGCATTTCATGTCACCGAGACCAAAGAAGGCCCGCCAAGTGCGCAGCAATGTCAAAGTGATGCTGACAGCTTTCTTTGACTCCCTCTGTGTGGCACACCACGAGTACGCACCCTACAGGGTCAAACAATGACCAAATAGTACTATAGGGACGTCATCCTTCGCCTACGTGATGCTGTGCGGCGCAAGAGACCGGAGTTGAGGTCAACAGGAAATTGGCGCATCCATCACGACAATGCTCCTGCACATTCCTCGCACTTGATTCAGACTTTTTTGGCGAAAAACCAGATTCCTGTAGTTCAACAGACTACTTACTCCCCTGATATGCCCCCTGCGAATTCTGGCTGTTTCCCAAAGTCAAGAGGGCATTAAAAGGAGCGCGATTTCAAACAAGAGAGGACATTATGGCTGCAACGACCGCTGAGCTTAACTCCATTCCGAAAGAGGCCTTTTCGGAATACTTCCAACAATGGCAGCACCGCTGGGAGAAGTGTGTGGAGTCCCAAGGAGACTACTTTGAAGGTAATTAGGTTTCCAACGCTCCAGTTATGCCATTTTTTTTCTTCGGCCAACGGTCGGATACTTTTCTAACAGACCTCGTATAGCGTGTGTCTGGCAGTCTTCTCGACGTCTTCGCTTGTAGAATGCGACGATGACGCAAACCTGCGCATATCGCGAATAAAAATTAAATACGCCCGTTTACTGACCGCAAGCCTGGAGCCTGCCTGTGTTTCGCAGGTGAGTCGACGAACCTGGACGTGACATTTGCATACGTTGCAGAGTGGCGGGAAGATGCGCATCTCCTTTGGCGCGGCCAGCCGGGTGCTTGACTGCCTCCGCAAGTTAAGTTGATGCATTGAAAAGTAGCTGGTCACTGATAAGCTCTCAGTTGACTGATGCGCCTTGCTGTTTCGCAAGTGGTGCCACGCGTGCTTCCGCCGAGCAGCTCAAGTGTCATGACGATGTTTTCTGACAACATAAGCGTGTTAGCCTCACAACCCTATATTCCCCAGACCGTCGAAACGTGCATCTCGCACTTACCTGAAAGCAGTCTGAATCTGGACAAAACCCTAATGCATCCTCAATGTTTATCTTCTCATTAAATTTGGCCCCGCCGCAGTGACTCAGTGGCTTTGGAATTCGGTGCATTTCGATGGAAGTGAAATACAAAAAAACCTCCCCTGTGCCGTACAGTGTCAGTGAACGTGTGCAGTGTCAGTGAATCCGGAGCCCTCCACTATCGGGCGTCCCTCGTAGCCCATGTACAGCTTTGGGACGTTGAACTCCACATAGCATAAGACACGCAGTATAATGTAAATAGCGTAACCAAACGTAAAGGTAACCTACGATAAATTTGGCCAAAAGTTTTTCTTTCATGGGAGCGATGGAGGGGCGCTTTTATCCCTTGGCTGAGTCTGGACCGAAGTCCTGTCTTGTGTGTGTTTGTTTCCCTCTTTTCGCGCCACTACGCTTTAGCGCAAATTATGCCACGCTACAACCAACTAGTTACAAACGAAATTCTTGCCAGACGTCCCACTGCAGTTGCGCAGCTAACCTAACACAAGACTAGCACCCTCCTCCGCTCGGCGAAGCTGAAACGTTGAGAGAAATGAGCTGCGCTTTCCCGCAATGTATTTTCGAACTAAAGCAAACAAATGAATAACTTTCATCTGTTACGAACTCTAGGCGCCGACAGTTCCGAGAAACAATGAATGTCTGAATGGAAATAATGCAGAAGTGTTTGTCAAGGCCGATATCCCATTGAGATAAGCAAAGCCGCCGCCAAGAGCAACAAGGCAGCATAAAGCATGAATATTTATTTATTTATTTATTTCGTGTACCCTCAGGGCCAGAGGCATTATAGAGGGGAGTGGTTACAAAAATTTAAGAAAAAAAAATGTACAGTGCAGCAAACTAATTAGTAATACAAAAATGATTGCTCCTAGTTATACATTATTAGCTGTTGGGTTCTTGGTGTGCTGGTTAATAGTATATAATACACAAAATACACAAAATACAGCGCAGCAATACAGTGAAAAACAAACAAACAAAACGCTCGTACAAAAAACAACAAGAATATAGAATTAAAAAAAAAAGATGATGCTCCTACTTATACAAAGTTTTCTAATGCTGTTTTGAAGCGTTGGTTGTCAGTAATGGTAGCGGTAGATGCAGGAAGGTGATTCCACTCAGCAGCTGTGCGCGGAAGAAATGACTGAAACATGGCATTGGTTTTGCAAAATGGAATTCCGACTTTGTTATTGTGATCTAGCCTTGATGAAATGTACTGGGGAGGGGAGATCAGTTCGTGGCGAAGTGAAGGATGATAAAATACCTTGTGAAAAAGTGAGAGTCTAAGGGCTTTACGGCGAGATGCTAAAGATGGCAGGCTGAGATTTAATTTCATTGCAGAGATGCTGGCAGTTCGGTTATAATTACATACAATAAAACGAGCAGAATTATTCTGGACCATTTCTAATGAGTGAATTAGGTTTTGTTGAAAGGGATCCCACACTGCTGCAGCATACTCTAGCTTTGAGCGGACCAGTGTCTTATATAGAAGTAGTTTTAGGGAAGAAGGTGCCTTGGAGAAATTACGTTTTAGATATCCCAGCATGCGATTAGCATTATTAATTACGTAAGAAGTGTGAATGGACCAAGTGAGGTTGCTAGTAATATGGATACCAAGATATTTGTAAGAAGAAACAGGATCTAGAGGGACATTATTAAGGTGATAGGAAGGTAGCTGGCCGGATGTTCTTGATACACGCAGAAATTTACATTTTTTGATGTTTAATTCCATTGACCATGATTGGCACCAAATACAGATAGCGTTAAGGTCTGATTGAAGAGAAGATATGTCATCGTCGCAAATTATTTCCCTGTAGATGACGCAATCATCTGCGAATAAATGAATGTTAGAGGAAACACAAGAGGGTAGATCATTAATGTAAATTAAAAAAAGTAGAGGACCAAGTACCGACCCTTGAGGTACGCCGGACTGTACTTTACTTGGCTGCGAGGTTGAGTCATTAGCAGAAACAAATTGCGAACGGTTAAAAAGAAAGCATTCGATCCAAGCAAGCAGTTTGGGATCAATGCTAAGTTGATGTAACTTAAACATTAGAAGCTTATGGCATACTTTATCAAATGCTTTCGAGAAATCTAAAAATATACAGTCGGCAAGTGAACAGCGGTAAAGGATGACGTTTAGCTGATGCGTGAATGATACTAGTTGTGTTTCACATGAATAAGTCTTGCGGAAGCCATGTTGCGATGGTGAGAAAAATGAATTAGATTCGAGAAAGCTAGCTAGATTTGAGGCAAGGACATGTTCTAGAATTTTACATGGGATGCAAGTGAGCGAGATAGGCTGGTAGTTAAAAGGACAATGCTTGTCACCTGATTTATGGAGTGGGATCACCTTCCCTACCTTCCATTCAGCCGGCAAATAACTTTTTTCGAGCGACTGCTGGAATATCTTTGTTAGAAAAATGGAAGAATAACAGCTCGTGTTTTTCAAAAATTTCGCGTTGATTAAATCGTGCCCAGGAGCGGAAGATGGTTTTAGAGATGAAATTATTGATTCGATGCCTTCTGCTTCAATGGTTATGGGAAACATTGCTGGATAAACATTGCTGTGCGTAGATTGGGGCGTAATATTGGTAGTTGAAGAAAAGTTGCGCAGGAAAACTTCGTTAAGCACAGACGCACATTCGTTAGCTGGAATAACATTGGAAGAGCTGTCAATCAAGATTATCATGTCATCCGCTTTGGGGTTAATCACACGCCAGAATTTTTTTATGTCGGTTTTAAGCATTGATGGCAGGGTATTATGAAGAAAGTTATTCTTTGCTTGTTTAAGCGCGGTTAAATACTCATGGGCTGCCAGTTTGTATTTAGTCCACCGTGTTATGCTAACAGAACCTTTCGCAGATTGGTAGAGACGCTTTTTTTTATTAGACAAGCGCTTGAGACAGGTGCTGTACCATGGAGCGTTATGGTTACAGACAAGGGTGCGAAGTGGGATGTATTTGTTTGTTAATTCAGCAATTTTGGAAGAAAACATATTCCAGTTAGACTGAACACTACGGCAGTCAAAGTCTTGTAGAAAGACGTCAAGGAAGACTGATAATTCAGTATTAATGGCTTCAAAATTAGCTTTTGCGTAATTTCGAAACGGTTTGAATTTTTTAACGGTTTTTGGTCGCAAGATATTCAAGTTGAATGAAAGGGCCGAATGGTCGCTCGGTCCAGTGTGTTTGCGACAGATTCCATAATTCTTGTAGGCTGCGTAACAAGTTGTGAAAACGAAAAAACAGAGCACATTTCTAAGAACTCATTGGCTAATGAAGAAAAAGGCTGTAAGGTTGGAGATCCAGTGTTCCATACTATATTTGGTAGGTTAAAATCGCCAAGAAGAAATAAAGGTAACGTGGGATAACGGCATGTAACGATGTTAATGATATCATGTACCTCATTTACGAAGTTAGATGAATGGTTTGGGGGGCGGTAACAAACACCAATGATTATCTTCTGGTGGTTTAGTTCAACGATGGCCCAAACCATTTCTAAGTCAGTAGATACATGAATACACTGGGATGCAAGATCTTTCGAAATGGCTAAGAGCACGCCGCCTCCCTGTCGCATTGTTCGGTCACAACGATAGAGTGAAAAACGATGAGCGGTCTGAAAAAGTTCGTGATCTTGAACCTGTGAATGCAGCCACGTTTCTGTAAGCACTAAAATATCGGTATTGCAAGTATCTAAGACAGAAGTTAAGGAAGCGCGTTTATTCATGATGCTACGAATATTAGTAAAAAAAACTGATACGTGGGACGCGTCTTGTCCACTTCCCCTCGCGCTTTCCTAACTTGGGACGTGTTCACAATCAACATGCTCGCCGCTATCTCGTGGTTCGTACGCGGCATTTTCGCTGATGGTGTCTGTTGCCGGGTCATAGACGAACTGTTTTTTATTCATGACTAGTTTAGTGTATCTTAACTGGAAAGTACATGGTTGGGGCTGGCTTTTAGCGTACTCAATGAGTTTTTTTCGGGCATGGCGTGTGGCGGGCGAAAAATCTTCGGAAATAGAGACATCATAAATAGGGCATAAATTGGCCATGCATGATGGAGCGGGTGCACTTGAGTGGCTACAAATAGCCTCAAAAATGTATTGCGACACTTGTGTCTCGGAAACTACGGAAAAGAAGTATTTGGATTCGTGGTACCATGAATGAGCAAGACGGCTTGGGAAGGCTTTGTAAACAAAATTACCTTTCAAGCGCAACCAATATTATTCCCAACGATATTGATTTAATATTCCTTATCAGTACTGCCAACACATACAGCGCATTTTACCGAACTCTCATCTATGGAGTGTTTCGGCGAAGCCTGCCACTAATGTTTAAAAATCGGCTTTATCAGGTTAAAAGGGCCCTGTAAACAGCTTTTGAGGACAGTAGATAAACTCGCTTAATCACTACATTGTGTTGTCATGAACACACGAGCCAAATAATACATTCCAACACGCAGCAGAGAACGCACAATAGCGCGCGAAAGTTGGTGAGCCCTTTCCGACGACTATTTGAAAATCTCGATCTCCTCCGTGCCGCGCGTCTGCGTATGTCGGTTAAAAGATGGCGGTTGGTTCGATTCTTTCAGCCGTCACGCAACTACCATGACCGCGGCCTGTCAGCCGCGTCGCTTCAATGGGTCAGGAAGCTGCCTCCTCCCCATCTCGGGAAATTCCCGCGCGCGTTGGCAGCCGGCGTTGGAGAAATGGGTGGGGCTGGCGAATGACCCCCTATCGTTCATTTTTACTCATGAAGCGGCGTCCTTTAACATTCCACGCATAACGTAACTTTATTGAGAGCCCCTTTTGCAGCCCCTCTAAAGAGGGGTTTTGCAGCGCAGCAATATCAGTGTTTGCGCACATAAAAAAAAAAGAGGTGAATCACGTTAGCTAATTGTCTAATAGTGAACTGTTTACCTATTACAATTGCGCGCCTGACTGCAATTAGAGAGTTGTAGTTGTCCTTTATTAACGTAACAGCTACATGGGTTTTTACGATTTCGAAGATGCTATTATCCTCGGCGTAGTGGCCCAACAAATTTCGGTCATCACACGCGCCCTTAAAAAACCACGCTTCTTTGACCACGCTTTCCGCGGCGCATGTATAATGTGACCTTCTCTGTCCCATCAAGGCTGGAGCAGCGAGCAGCGTGTGCAGGACAGAGGTCACGTGGCACGTTCGCCATGAAGTGACGTGCACTGGTGGGCGTTGCTGTCCGCGCGTCAAGGATACGCTGTTTTGAAAAGATGCGCAAGATAGCCAAAGTTTGTCCAGCCACAACGCCAAGGATAATCTCATCTTCGAAATCGTAAAAATTGATGCATACCCAAAAATCTGGACAAAATCATGTTTGGAAGGGAAAGAGTATGAGCGCAATTTTAAGATTTCACTACGACAATCAATATATCAGCAGATCTCCCGTCGGCAGGCTTGATTTTTTTTTTTTTTTGCTATTAACGTTTTTGCTGTCGTCAAAACAGTTCCCCACTGGTTTTCTATGGCAGTCTAAACTGCTCGATGCGAGCGATGGAAACACTCTAAAAGAAAGATCTTGCTACATATCGGAAGAATGAACCATTGCCTTCAATATTTCTATACCAGTACCTTACAACTTTCAAATACTTAAAACTTTTGTCCAAGAGTGCTGTACATGGACTTTACTAAAGGCAACTACAAATCTCTGATTGCAGTCAGGCGCCTAACTGTAATAGTTAAAGAGCTTTATTTTGTGTTCTGTTTGAGTTTCGATTTGTTTTTAGTGGCTGATCCTCATACATGTCTTTGTGCGTGCACTTGGGTATTGGCTACTGTCTGTCCACATGATCCCAGCCTATAAATCTCCTTGTCTTCTCAATAAACTCGCTGTTCCGTTGGGCTCTTCCGTCACTGCCAGCCAATAGTCTCGGCTAGCTTCAATCGACCAGAGTTGACCGAAGTTAGTTAAAGTAATTATAAGAAATTAGTTAACCAGCTTACTGGTTAACCTGATTCACCTCTTTTCTGATATCCGCCGACACTGATATTACTATGCAGCAAAATGCGTCCTTATAGCTAGAAAAGCTTTTTTTTTTCTTTTAGTTAGTGGCGGGCTTCGCTGAAACGTCCGGTGTGCTATCATTACATGTGGCTGCTTCCGCTGGCGAGAGAGGGAAGTCATCTATTTTTCTGCAATAACAGCCATAGAGATTAGCAGGTAATTATCAAGCGCACTCTGCTATCATCCAGTTCCTCCATTTTTTTATCGGTAACGCTATTTTACCTCACTTCTGAGTCACTTTCGAGTCAAGGCGTGGTTCAACGTCAGTCTTCATTCAGGCAACAAAAATCACATTCTTATCATCTGTCAGCATGTAATGTGTAGATGGTTGGTTTATGGGGTTTAACGTCCCAAAGCGACTAAGGCTATGAGAGACGCCGTAGTGGAGGGCTCCGGAAATTTCGACCACCTGGAGTTCTTTAACGTGCACTGACATCGCACAGCACACGGGCCTCGAATTTCTCCTCCAAAGAAATTCAGCCGCCGCGGCCGGGATCGAACCCACGTCTTTCGGGCCAGTAGCCGAGCACCATAGCGACTGAGCCACCGCGGCGGCATATGTAATGTGTGGAGTATTACGAGTCGCTATCCCTAAAGAAAGAGAGAGAAATAGGTTTGTTAACGAAGAACACAGGGGTCGGCCAGGCCGGCTCTTCTGCAGTGGGGGAGAAGGTGAGGAGAAGAAAGAGAGTTCGGAGTGTCTCAACGTAAGTGAGGAAGGAATTCTAAAAGAACTAGAACTGTAACAGCACTGTTAGCGGTCGCGTAGAGCAAACTGGCGTACAATTTGCCTGATTGTATTGCAAAGGTTAGCTTAAGGATACTTAAATAGGCTTAAACCGCTGGAGCTACGCTAAAAGTTTCAGTTCAATAGTTAAAGAGCGTGTAGAAAAAAAAAGAGAGAGAGACCCTGAACGATGTAATTTCTGAGAGTTTATTTTGATCTTCTTTCGCAAGCCGCTCCAGAGGAAGCGTTGAACGCCCGGAAAGAACAAGATTTGGCCTGTTCAAGAGCTGACCTCGACTGCGGCTGCGCGAACCGTAATATTCGCTATGCCAACTGTTATAACGAAACGCTGCCGAGCACGGAATGCTCAAAACGCACTCCAGCCGCGAGAAGTTCGGATTTCGAGCGCTATTTCCAGAGCGCGAAAAGCACTTTCGCAAAAAAGCACTTTCCCAAAAAAAGAACTTCCGCCAAGTTGCACCCTTCAGGTCTTGTCTTGACGCTGCACAGTTTTCTAATTCAGCGTGGCAAAGACTGCGTATATGCTGTAACCGAGAGCTGCAACATTCGCCTGCTCTTCAGCGAGACTTGTGCGCCAGAAAGGGCACACTATCCAGACAGATTGTGCCCTGGGATCACGTGATACATTTGAGGGGGGAGGGGGCTTTATAGCTGCTGCTGCTACTTATCTGTGCCGCAGAAAGGCGACAAACATGGGAGATTTTGAGTTGTTTCACTCGGATAACAAGTACCGACCCAAGAAAGTTCAGCCCAAAGCTACTAAATGCAACGGCTATATAAAATGGCCCTTACTCCGAGGGTCGTCGATGCGTTTAAGCTTGCCACAATCTCCTTGTGCAAGTATGTCCTGGTTTTGAAACGCAGTCCCTGGAAACCGTAGTCAACGCAAGATATTTGTGCGTTATTAAACAACTGCAAGCTCGCTTTGTGTGTTTAGATGTCAATCTAACTCCGCGTTACCCGAGTGAAACGTATCGCACGACGTGGGGTGGCTTCAGGGGTTTCGGAGCACCGAGATCTGGAGCCCATTCCGACTTGTGCATCCGTTTCCATCGACAATTTAGTAAATCAGAAACTGATTTCAAAACTCTGCATCACATTTCTGCCTGTCGGCATCATCGGGGCCCACCGCTGCCGCCGACGCGGGATGTTCCGTTAGCAACTGCGCCACTGCTAAAGGTAGCCCCGAGAATCTTGAAACACTGATAGAGCAAACTTTCTTCCTCATGATCAGCGTTGCAGCAGCTCGGAGAGAATTCGTGAAGAACAGGTTTCACCAGCTGTGGCAGCCCAGCGCATCTGGAGCCTGTGCACGTCCTCGGTTTCCCTGTGTGACCGCACGTGGGCATTGTTGGCAGCGAAGCTTCTGACTGCCAGCGCACGAGGCTTTGTAGCGCCGGCGGTGAAGACTCGAATGACCAACAGGAGGCGGAAAAAAGAACGGTGTCTCATTTACAAATGCTGCGCTCCTCTTCCCACCAGCCTTGCGTGACCGAGCGGCCCCGACGCGCCGAAGATGCGCCCGTGCTTCGTCTTTGCGCAAACTCGGCATAGGCAGCGGGCTCGGTTGCACAAGATGGGCCAGACGTCAGTCTCACTGTGTACGCGACGACTCGCAAGAGCAGGCGTTATCCATCTGAGCTGTAGTAGGTGGCATTTAGTGCGCTGTGCTGGCGCTCTTCAGTTTTTAAGGAATGCATTTGACGGGCGCATTTTCACCCCTCTTTGTCCGTCCGTACGTCCATCCATCGACACCAAGAGGAAACTCGACAATATAAACGAAACGCGAATGGGATTCAAGGCGACAACTTATAAGTGCCAGTATGGGTAGTGGCAACCCGGCGCGCTGAGGCCCTTTGCGCCGACGTGAGCAGGCGGCACTGCGGCGCTACTGTTCACTTGAAATGAAGGTCGGATAAGGTAATGTAAAGGGTACTTGCTCGTGTAATAGTTTGCTTTCAACTAGTGCCAAGTGGAAAACAGTCGCGTTGCTTAAAGCTTGCGGTAATTTCGTACGCCGTGAAGCACAAGCAGGAGGGCAAATATTTATAATAAAATACTCTATATCAGAGAAATTTTATCCCCTTATGAATGCACAATATGCTCACGAGATGACTAAAGGGGGACTCCTTTAAAAACGTTGTCTTTCTTTGGGGTGCGTTCTCTGCTTCGCTTGAGGGCGCGTTCGCAGCACGTGGTCTTGTTCGCGCTGGCTCGTGCTTGTAGTGTCCGCGTTTGTTCTCTATTAGTGTGCGATAGCTTTTGTGGGTTTGGTTGGCTCGTCGCGTTCTGTAAATATGCGTGTGCCAACGCTGGCGTCCTCATTTTTCACATCCGTCAGACCGGCCTCACCTGGAACCCATGACTTCATTGCAAGGTAAATGAAATTATAAGAAATGCTTGCTGTAAGACGCCGATGAAAGGCGGAAGATTCTAAGAAGACATTCTGTACATGCTACGTCATCGGCGCTGCCACGTGGGTGCTTACAATAGCGTAACGAAAAGAGTGCGTAAAGGTTTCTATGGAGACAACCTTCCTTGTGTTGTTTTTTGTGCATGCATGAGATCAAAACATAAAAAAAACACGCATGCATTCCTGCAGTGGGGATATTTCGCCGTAGTACGGTTTAGACCGCAATTTTTTTTAATAATTTGTTACGACGAGCGAGCGCAATGCATTTCGGTCTGATTTGAAGCGAATGCGACAACGCTAAGCCTGAGGCTGTTGCAGCTGTACGACGAAAGAGGCGTTTACATGGATCTAAAGTCGACGACTTTGCTGACGCCGGTGCGATAGCTTTCAGCCGCCCATCATTTTCTACACAGGTGTTTCGTTTAAGAATTTCCACAGTTTTTAAAAAGGAGCTTTCTGAGTTACAAAAGCGATTTTTTCGGCACAATATTGCCAGCGGTGTAGTACATCCGAATACAGCTAAGACGCGCTAACTAGCAGGCTGGCTAACTAATGTTGAACAGTTAACTTTGTAACTATCACTGTTGGGATCCTGAGTTATTGAGAGGCGTGTAGCCCATCATAAGTGAGATCCATATCAGTATTTAGAATTTCGAAAACGCGCATACCCTCCGCGCTATGGCCCAACGAATATTTGCTACATCGCGCCAAAATATATGCGCTTTCGAGACGCTTGCAGGCAAAGGAACCGCTCCAGTGCACGTAACTCGTCGAAATAGCCAAAAGTTGTTGGGCCACAGCGCCGAGGGTAACCGCATTTTCTAAATTATAAAAATGATATGGATACCACTTACGGTGGGCTACACGCCACTCACTAATTAGGGAGACTAACACGAATAGTTAAACTGAAATTAACTGTTCAATATTAGTTAATCAGCTTGCTAGTTAGCACGTATCAGCTGTATTCTGATGTACTACACCGCTCATTCTATGCCGAAAAAAGCGCTCTTCTACTCAAAAAGCCTACTCTTAAAAATTGCGGAAAGTCTTAGGTGAAACACCCTGTATATTATATAGCTCATAAATAAATTCTTCACATGCTTTTTCCTGCCCGTTATCTATAATGACTGTGCAATTTGCTTCACTTCTTTGAATTTATTCGAGCTGTGATTGTCTGAGTAATTTTTAAAAGATAAATAGACCTCTATTCTATTGCTAAGCGTGCGATAGATAACTGACCTGCTTCGGTATGTCTGCTTCCTGCATTGATCAGCCTGCAAGGTTCAAAGCACCTAGTGACATCAGATTAGACGCCTCTCGGGTCATTAGCCCATGACGTGTTCAGCCTTTTACTGACGCATATATGAACCTCCTTTTTTTTGTGCGTTGACTTTTCCGCCTGCATCCACTTGTGCTATTGGCCTCAGGGAAGCGTCCGTCCTAAGTTTTCACGTGCGGCCGCGTGCACGCCACGTTGACTGTTTTTTGTTTATTATAAAAATCATTGCGGAATGTGGTCTTCCTGTACGCGCAACTATGGATAGACGCCACTCAAATTGCATTGTGAAGCGCGCCGGAAGGGCCCCCAGCAAATAGCCCTTGCTCGCCCGCTCCTATTCGTCCACAGCACACTCACGCTCTCACCTTCGCGGCAATCTATCCGCTAGATGATGCAACCTTATACAGCGCATAGCCCGACCGAAGTTCTCTCGATAAACGCTGCTACTTACTGTGATTTATATGCAGGAATGAGGCATTGAAATGACGGTTGATAGAGCTAGAGTAATGACATTACCATATGTCTGTGAAGCCAAAGGAAAATAAGTAAAATCCGCATTACTTTAATCACTGCAACTCGTCGATTTATTCCGGACTCTTAGCTCACTTTTTTCTTTAATTTCCCAGGAAATAATGTTGACATGACATGTGAAACACTCCTTTTTTTTTCCGATTCCGTGCATCGCACGGCGCATAACCATTAGCTCTACCTTCAAGCTTCATACATTCGCAAATCCTTGAATCTCCTTGAACAATCAAAAACATTTCAAGTTTCATGTAGCTTCTACCCAAAGAAAATGCCATATGACCAAGATGAAACAAGCTATGGGCCTAAAAGAAAATATAGCTTCAGAAATTGCATCATTTGAAAGCGAATTATCCTGCAGCTTCCATTTATGATAATAGAATCTGAGTATAGCAGCAATGCTGACTTAACCGAGAAAAATTTTCACCATCGGTAACGCCGTTTCTTTAATCCTTTTTTTTTTTTACTTTCCAATGAACCCGCCGCGGTGGCTCAGTGGTTACGGCGCTCGGCTGCTGACCCGAAAGACGCGGGTTCGATCCCGGCCGCGGCGGCTGAATTTCTTGAAGGCGAAATTCTAGAGGCCCGTGTGCTGTGCGATGTCAGTGCGCGTTAAAGAACCCCAGGTGGTCGAAATTTCCGGAGCCCTTCACTACGGCGTCTCTCATAGCCTAAGTCGCTTTGGGACGTTAAACTCCAGTAAACCAAACCAAACCATTAGGTTAAATTTATAGGTGGGCACTCCTCGTGTCCAAAGAGGGGACTGCAGTAGTGCGGTCTGCATGGTGTATCCGCCTTGTTAACTTGTGACGGTGCAGCATATTGGAATCTGCCTGATCGATAAATCCCAGTTTTTCGATGAACGCAGAGTTCTTTTCATTGGATCGTTCGGCGAGAGCGTTCGTATGGCATGAGAGCTATTTGTTGTTCCTTTGAGCAGGCTATCTTTGTTTTTAGCTATCTTTTCATCATCTTCTTTCTTGAGAAGCAACCAAGCTACTCCACCGTCACAACCGGCTTTACATCATGAGTGCGACATAAACCGGACTAATAAAACTTCCATCCCCACGTCTCCGCACTTGACCCCCAGCGACTGCAACTTGAAGTGACGCAGCCCAGACAGCACCAACTTGACGCAGTTTCGCTTGCACGAATGAATGTGGAGAAGAGGAAAAGGGCATTCCGCGCGCATTTACGAAGCGGCAGCCGCTGGCGCGCCGGCAGCAACCAGCCCGGCGGGGACGTTAAACCTGCCGTCCTTCACAGCAGCTTGCGAAGCCGTGCACAGGGCGGCGCCAGCGGCGCCGCGGAACCGCGATAACGAGGCCTCTTGAACGCGTGTGCGGCGGCCGCTCGCAGGGGCGTCTGGTGCGTGGCCCGATCGGCGAGATCGGCAACAAGTGCGTCGCGCGTCCGAAAAGCGCACCCTGCGGAAGGGCACAAACCTCGTGCGCAGAAGGCCGGCATGAGCCTCGTCGTCGACTGAGTGAGCCGCGACTGGACCGGGTGTGCGTATGTTTCCTTCGCGGCCGCGCCGTTCGGTGGTGATCTGTTTGTCGTCCTCGGCCGCCGATCGCAAGCTGGAGTGCGACGAGAGCCCGCCGCCGTCCTCGTGCCCGGCCGCTCTGCTGAGCATGGGCACGCTGGAGGAGCTGCGCGATGCCGTGCTCAAGCAGGAGCGGATTATCCACGACCTGCGGCAGGTCATCACGCTGCGCGACGAAGAGATCCTGCAGCTGCGCAGCCAACTGGACAAGTTTCAGTCGGTGCTCATCCCGTACAACGCTCGCTACAGCCGCTCGGGCCGGCGCAAGGAGCGCGCCCAGGGCATCTCGGCCGAGCCGCAGTCGCTCCGCAGCATCCAGGACCTCATACAGACCAAGTTCCAGGAATACCCCAAGTCCGACAGGTCGGTGCACCTTTTGCGCTCCGCGCGCTCCTGCGAGCCGAACAGAGCTCGGGGAGCTGCCTCGCACCCCGATCTCTGCTGGCGGTTCGTGGAGCACGCGATTCGCGCGTGCTCCGCTGAATCTAGCGATCTCGCCGCTTCCTGCAGTGCTTCCCTGCATCGCGCGATGGGTCTCAGCTCCAGCTTCTCGTAACCGATTTCACGGAAAAGCGTTTTGTGTCGCACCGCAGCCGCTCGCGATGCAGTGTCAACCGTGCAATGTGAAAACGATATTTTGTGGCAAGTCACCGTTTTATGTCAAGCAGGTGCATCTTGGAAGGAGAACGTACTTTCAGCTGGAAAACGAACCAAAGTAAATGTCTGCACCCTTCAGGAGACAGAAATGTAATTGAACTGTCGCTCAGGTCTGGACTCATCCGCAACCATGTGAGCTGTAGTACCACGCGTGAAGGGAATAGCAATAGCTTTCGGCGCGGGCCAATCTTGAAGTTGTGGGCCGGTGTTTTCGACCCGAAGGAGCGCTGGCGTTTTGTTTGTTTTGTTAGTTTCCTATTCCGGGTGCTTTGTACCGACCCAAATCTCGGCACGCTGACGGTTTATGCTAATTTTCCGCCGGGCAGCCGCAGCGGTCGGCACAACTGGCTGCAGCGGCACATGCTCATATCGCCCACCCGGAGCCAAGGACACCGGATCGCTAAGTTGGCGGCGGCGGTTAGCGGTGTCGGGAGGAGCGGTGAGCGGCGGCCGCTTTCCAGCTGCCTGTTTACCCGCTCTCTCGGCTAGCTCCGGGCGCAGGCACGAAAAGGAATGCGGAGGACTCGCGGCGAGCGCGGTCTCCGTGCTGATTATCATAACCTGCCGACCGTGCGATTCTCGTCCGCGGACTCGCGCTTTTACTTTTATCGCTTCCTCTTTAGCTGTCGACTGGTTCATTTTTCCTTTTTTAAGCAACGTTATCGTTTAGTCTTGCGGTGATGCGTCGTGCGTATATTTGCTGCAAGCTGTCTACGTTAGCCGGAAACTGACGCGGTGCTTGATAGGGGTGGTTCGTCGGCTTGGTTACTCAGCGGCCCTCATGACTATGCAGTAAACATGACACAAATAAAATGGTCAAACATAATTGCGCTTTTGAAAAGACGGAACAAAACAGGGACGACACAAACTCTCGTGCGCAAACTCGTCTTCACAAACAAACGACACAAACTCTCGTGTCGTCCCTGTTTCGTTCCGTCTTTTCAAAAGCGCAATTATGTTTGACCATGTTAACTACCAACTAGCCAAATTTGAAACCCTCTTAACAAATAAAATACTTTGGGCGTTTGGGCTATCTTCATAGCCTGAACGGTGCATTCTGTGCTGCTTCCGTGAATGAATCAAATCAAATCAAATCTTTATTTCCATCGGTGCTACAGATGGAGGGCTACGGAAAAAAAGCTGCCACTTGGCAACTTGACGAGTCCGCAGCCCCAAATATAAGGCAGCGTGTAGACAGCACCAGATAATGAAAAAACAATAAACAAATCAAGACACTTCATCAGTGCAGAACAAAGGAAAAAAGTCCTGAGCTAGGTAAAACAAACATCAGAATAGATAAAATCAGGTTAGTCAATCGGCAAACATGTCTCTAAGTTTAAGAGTGGAACAACTAAATAAATCAAAATTCAGTGACTGATAGTAGTTTAACAGAGATGGCAAAGAATAACACAATCGCTCCATACCAGAATTCAAGCGTGGTACAGCAACCTTCCAGTTTTCTCCATGTCTAGTCTGATAACATTTAGCATTTCCTTCTAAATGTGCCAAGGCATCCAGGCTGTGAATGGACTTGAGAAATCAGCGCTTGCAGTTGGAGACATCTATTCTAACGGAACAGCGCAAGTGCACCAGTGACCGTGCACAGCTCTTATATTCTGTACGATATCGGACTTCTTTTGACAGTTACTCCTCGTCATGAAGCATTACCTGTGCAGACGTATCTATAGGATAGCTGGACTGGGGCGCTGACAGGTTGGTGACAGTTTTCGTGGCGGAGCATCGATCCCATCCTTTATAAAATGCATGCCGTGGACAACTTAATAGTGGCCATTTTTGTTCCTTTTTTTTTTGCGCATTATTATGCCGTCGCACTCGGTTGCTCCTGGTTAGAATGAAATATAGCTGCAAACCGGTTACGTTTCGGCTACCTCCATCTAGCCTATCGTGATTTCTTAAAATTGCACCCGATTATAGTGAGCTAATTACGAAATTATCAAATGTGTTATTAACTGTGAACAACAATAAATGATCAGACGAAGGTTGATTTAGAGATTGTGCTCATCTCCCTTAATTTATTTTTTCTTTCGTTCTTACCTAGGGTGCTTTCAAATGTTTTCTTCGTTTCTAACTTTTTTGTCAAGAGAGGAACGGTGTTGGTGCTGATGCAGAAGTGCAAAAAATAGTCAATAAAAGCAAAAAGAAAATCGAGAATACCAAGTTTCAGAAGGGAAGCACTCACATTTGTAGCCTCCTTGTCACCGGAGGACGCTTTATGTTGCTACACCTATTTTCGAAAAAGATACCCGTAAGCGACAACATTTACTTGCAGTGGAGCCCACCTTTCGTCAAAAATATCCGCGCCACCGCATACCTGACTGCAGCAGACTTATGTCCTCGCAGGAGAGATCCTATTGCATTCGCAAACTCCAAATTCCTAAAAAATGACAACCCTTAAACTCGCACTCTAGGTCTTTGGGAAGCGATTTTCGATGTCGTAACCGAAAATTTCCTCAATGAGGCTCAAATATTCCTATTTCAGGCCCTTTTTTTTCCCTGCAGCAGCTTGAAAACTCCGCCAGTTTAGAAAAAGTGACAATTCTTGTTCTTAAAATTCTCTGCAACGACGCAAAAATTTCCTTTTCGTCAAATTTACTCCTGAAATTTCCTCAAAAAGGGAGAATGCCTCGAATGATACATCACTGTCTTCGGAGCGCCTAGGAGAGCACACGGGATCCAGTGCAGTCGAGCCCGGATATATCGAACCCGGATATATCGAATCATTGTTTATATCGAACAGTCAGAGCATCCACTTGAAAATCCCATGTAATAGTATAGCGCTATTGTACGCGTATTTCTAACTCATTTTCGGCGGAACATTCGATATTTTGAACTGTGCGCTGCGCCCTTTAAGTGCCGCTTCATCTAACGGCGCTCTTCGAACCCTTTTCAGCCGCCGCGGTGGATCAGTGGTTATGATGCTCGGCTGCTGACCCGAAAGACGCGGGTTCGATCCCGGCCGCGGCGGTCGAATTTCTTTGTAGGAGAAATTCTAGAGGCCCGTGTACTGTGCGATGTCAGTGCACGTTAAAGAACCCCAGGTGGTCGAAATTTCCGGAGCCCTCCACTACGGCGTCTCTCATAGCCTTAGTCGCTTTGGGACGTTAAACTCCATAAACCAACCAAACCAACCAACCCTTTCACGCGCGGAGACGGGTCGACTGCGCAGCCTTGGACAGCTGCTGGCAGCGCTGGCGCTGTGAAACCGCGTGATGAGGTGAACGTGAGCCGTATTCAGGGTGACCTGCGGTCTCTTGACTTAATTTTCCACGCCCCATCGCTGTCTTGCGGTGAAGCCAGCATATACTAAGCCCTTGCGGCGGCCCTCTCCTGTCATGCGTCGCTGCCGAAGTCGTTGCTGAAACCAACCGTACCTTAGTTTTAAAGAGATTATTGCGTTTATAGTTTACCAGTAACAGGGTCAAACATCTTATGGTAGGCAGTGGCTGGTTCCAAGCCATCTTCCGATGCAGATTCGATTCGAAGCAGGTTAGGCGTACAAACGCGTAGCGAGCGATGCGCTGCCAGCACGGCGGCGGGACGTCGCTACAAGAACGCGTCAAGCGTGGGTGAAATGTATTCTTGCTTCTGTGTTAGACAGAAGGTTTTCTATCGTCATTTTTAATATGTCGAACTATTTCTCGATCCCCTTCGAATTCGTTATATCCGGGTTCGACTGAACGCAGAGCGGGTGTAATTGTGCGCTATTCTCGTCAGAAATTGGTACGGTACCGTGAGCCGCTCTAAGGTAATTCTGCGTCATTCGGCAACCAAACTTGACCTTACTGCTAGTAGCATGCATGTGTCAAGCGGTGCATTTTTCTCGTGTATATGTTACTGACAGTTCTGGTAACGAGAACTCGCATCGGCCATTGCCAGTCTGTAAAAGTGCCAATGCGAGTAGCTCCAGAATTTCCGCTGATGCGCGACTCAGTACAGCGTATTGCATACTGCAATTTCCCCCTAAAGTATGTATCCATGCTTGAAATAAAGATTATCTATGTATAATTATGCGCGATATCAAGCATGGAAATAACAAGCGAAGTGCTCTAAATAGTGTTGGCATATAAATGTTAAGTACGCTACCAATGTTGCGCACTTTTGTCTGAAACGGTGTGCATGCATTAGTAATATATGAACGCTGTGACACTAGCGCTGCCACAAATAACAGATATTAAACGCTGCACTTGTCACATGTGCGCCTGAAATATTTGCAATGTGGATTATTAAGCAGGGTACAGTAACAAATACGAAATGCCTCCAGTATTAAACGTGCATGCATAAATTCATTTTTTAAACCCGCATACCTCATGGTTTTGAACAAAGGCACTTATTTTGTGTTCGCTGCTCTAAACTGCCTCTAAACCTTCGTGAACCGGAGATATGCGACTGCGAGTACTGCCACGAGTGCTAGTCATAACCAAGGGGTTTACTGTTACCCAGAAGCGATATACGTACCAAGAGCGCTTGTTTTCGAAGCACAACGTGCTGTCAATCGGTCTAGCAGCTTGTGATTGCCTATGATCGCAGTACAAATGGTCTGCGTAGTAGTGAGGTGTATTCGCCATCTCCACCAAAGCCTGGAGAGATCGCAGATGCCTTTCGAAAAAAACAAAAAAACAAAATACGTCGTGGCAAACGCTACTGCCAGTCGTCGGAATTTCAAACGGTGAATGCTTCCGAGATAGAGCAGCTCAGAAGCCAGGGAGTCAACTGAACATCTGGATGAAATGTTATTGTCGAAGCGCTAGATTTCGTCCTAATCATCCCAGCTCACCGAGTTGCTCGCGTTTAGATGCGTGTAGTAATGTAAGCGAGGTCTACTTTATTAGGGTGGTCTTTGCGCACAGTTGTAATTTCTTCCTGTGACATAGTAGTTACAGATTTTTCACTCTACACCACGCTCTCGCAGCTCGTCAATTAGCGGATTACTTTCATCTGGCGTTTCCGAAAGTCATCGTAATAAACGAGTCGCATATCTATCAGTGGAACAAATTTGCAGTGTACGTTGAACAAGCACATGTATGCGGGCCCTTTTGAGTTGCGTAATGCGTACATGCAACACGCTAACCATTGGTGTGCCATGTGCACCTCCGCATGCGTGCTAGACACGTAGAAGGATTTTTATAATCTTTTTCTGCGGGTGCAGGAAAAGGGGCGAAGGGTGCGGAATGGAAGCGCTGGGAACTGTGTGAGTTAACCGTGTAGTCGGACGGCGCTCTGACCTCTAGACTCGCAAAGTAAGTGCCGTTTAGCGTGGCTCAAGTATGGTGACTCGAAAATTTTCCTGGCTGCAGAGGATGCGTAGAGCGACTCGCCTGCGTGCCTCCAATACGGCGACGTCATCAACTGGGTTGCTGCGTCTCAGTAAAATGCTGATTACAGTGCCGCAGCTGCTGCGCGTGCTACGGTGGAGTTGCTTTACTTGCGTGCTGATAGCCCCCCCCCCCCCCCCCCCCCCCCATTCCACTATCTTTGTTCTTCCCGAAGCTTTTCTGTTTGCGCGATCGTTGAACCACCTTTGTTTAAAAGTCACCCATTAGTTGAAACCGGTCTCCCCCACCCCACCCTCCTTTTTGTTTCTTTCTTTTGAAATTTTTGGGCAGATAAGACTGTAGGCCTCTTAGCGGACGCCGTAGTTTGCAAACTCGGCAGCGTCGACCCGCGTCGTTTTCTCCGGCTGAAGCTCATTATGTCGCTGCTGCTGCTTCAAACTACACGCCACGTCCACTTGCTGGCGCCGGCGGTGTCTCAGCGCTTTATCGATGTCGCCGTATCAGATAGAAGCACCAACCGGGCTGGCCCTTTAGCAATCTATCTAGAGAGAGGAAAGACCGTTGATGTCGGCAAGAAAACGGGTAATTAACTTTTACGAGCAGCTTATACGGCGTGTACTTGAGAAGAATCCTTTTGCTGAATATTTTTAGCGCGAGACTGGAGTGGGTGATAACTCTATACCGGCTGCCGCGTTGCTACCGGTCGCTTCTTTTCTCTCTCTCCACCCCCCCCCCCCCCCCTCCCGCCTCGATATGTCAAGGTGTCTGCTAGAGTCGATCAAATTATCTCGCCCTGATTGTTCGCGAAATCAGACGGGCGCACAATTCCAGGAATCGCTCCGTCGATGGGCATCTCGTTCTCGGCTGCTTTTTACAGTCACGGCTGGCACTCCACGGTGACCGCTTCGAAAAGAGTGCGGCGGCTCGCAGTTCTCGAGACGCGCGGGTCAAGTCCTTGCCTCAGTATCAGTATGCTGCGCTGTGTGGCAGTCCAAAGCGCACTGAGTACACTCGAGTATGTTTCAGTTTACAGAAGCTTTGTTGCTCATTATCGCTGGCGTAAGAAGGTAGTCGGCGCCCTTAAGGAGATGTGCGAAATGTTGCATGCAGTTACAGGCTTTCGGTTGAGCTGAGGTTCTCTGGAACTCGTAGGAGTTCGCGGGAACTTCTCTGCCGGCGTTTATTGTTTATCGCCGCACAGCACCACTGCAATGCCCTTCAGTCGCCAGAGCACCCTCACAACGAGCTGCGGTCCGTGGGTATCAGCTTATGCCCCCATTTCCCACGCTTCGTGAGGTCGCCTCGCCTTCCAGCAGACCAGAACACTTATGCTCGCAGTCTTGCTTGTTCAAGTTTAAAGGCTGCTTGAAGAGTGAGTGCTTAAAGTGCAAGGGTAAGTTTAGGTTTAAAAGCTGTCTTTACGGGGTGTCGTCGAGGCGACAGCGGCGCGGAATTTACAAAAGAAAAACGTATACCTCCGCGGGCGCGTCGCAGTTCTGTGCGTTCATTCTCACTTCCTTGGGATATTGCCCCGCGCTTCGTATTTCCTGCTACAGTTTACTGAACGATATATGCACCGCACTCCTTCTGAACAGTTTGTCCTTTCATTTTCTGGCTTGCGTCTACCTTCGCACGCTCTAGCTGCACCTAATATAATTTCTCATGCGCTGCTCTTGTGGGTTGTGTACGCATCGGTAGCGCATGTCCGCGCTTGGGAATTGATAGCGCTTGTTATCAGCGCCCCCTTTTCTCCGCTTAACCACTCAATTGTTTCGGTTTGCAGGCATTGATTGGATGTCACTAACATTTATCTACATTTATGTTAGTGCGTCCGGTTTGGCGTCCCTTTCGCGGGCGCGAGGACGGAAGTTCATTTCGTCATGTTTATCGTGCTTAGTTGAGGCCCCCGACATTCGATATGTGAAGCTTGATCGATGACAGCAGAGCGACTGCACTGGGAATGTCTAGCAGGCAGTTGGCACCGCCGCTCTCGGCTTGGGCGGCTTATACGTGTTAACGAAGGCTGCATATTGGCCCTTCGAAATTATGACTGGAAGGCGAAAGAAGGCTGCCTCTGTATGCCACCGCGGGAATCTCCCGCTCGCACAGCAGCGTTCGCTGCTCAGGCCAGTGCCCCGAATCCGCCCGGCCGCCTGCTTCCGTAGCGGCTTGTCTCCACGGGCATTGGTGTCGAGCGACTTTGCAAACTCTTGCACCAGCGCGCGTTCGGGACGGTGGCCTGGAATCGCAGGTCGGTACGTGGGGGACGACAGCGGCCCAGCTGTGCTCGTTGCTGCGTGCCGTCGTCGGCAGGCATAGTACGCCCATGCAGCTGCTGGAGAAAGCCTTTGTGGGTCGGCCACCCGCCCGAGGCTGGCTGCCAGCCTTGTCCATGTGGGGAGCCCGGTTAGCTCGCCCTTATCAGTGCCTCGCGCCGCGCCACTGTTTTAGGGGTCCCTTTTATCTCGGCGGCGAGGAATGTGTCCACAGCCAGCGCTGCGCACGACAAGGAGCAACCTCGTTGCCACGTCCCTTCTCACTCTTTTTGCCTTTTCTTTGTGTGTGTGTGCGTTAGCGCGGCCAGAACGAGTAATTTTTGTGCAGTTGTTCCGGTCTTGGTTGCTTTAGCGGGTGCAGATTGAAAGCGAGAATCGGTTTCACCATCGGATTGGTGGGCGGTACCGGGGTTGTGGGTAGATGTTTTGTGCGCACGTGTCGGGGCTGAAGTGTGTCTGTCGCGCGGGTTGCGGCAGTTCGCAGCCTTCGAAAGTGTAGGTGTGTTGTAAATTCTCTGCTTTCTTTATTTTTTGAGGTGGGAAGCGCTGGTCGTAAACCCGACCGTCTTTCAGCTTTCTTTGTTTGTTGTATCGTGCGCCCTGCGCCTGAATTTTGAGAGGGAGAACAAACTGAATCAGTGGGGAACCGTCGGGGCAGTGGAGAGCGTGGAACTGCCGAGGCCTATCGTGCCCTTTGAGCTACGGAGATCGTGCAGGAAGTAGTGAGAGTGAGAGGGGTGACGATGGTACGAAAATGGTAAATCTTGGAAAGTTTGTTTTGCAAGAAACTACGCTGCGAACGTGGCGTAAAATTAAACATAATGGCATGCAAATGCAAATAAGCGTTTATAGATATCAAGAGGGAGGGACACATGCGAAGGAGCCCGAGTGAAGCACTTTCACACGCTCAGTCGTTCGCGCAGCGTCAGTGCAGGTGCAATTTCTTAAGAGCAGTACTGCCGTGCTTCTCTTGAGAAAGTGAGACTTTATGCGTACAGACAGACGGTGGAGTCGTGCATTAACAGTGCAATGCTCCATTCCGTTCTATTACATTTAAGACATCTTGCACAAGTGTTGGAGCGTCGTCGAGGGTTTTTCTTGTTTCTTGTATCCTCTGCATTTTCTTTTTTTTTTTTTTTTAGTCGTGGTGCCGCAGTCTTTTGAAACTAGCACGATCTATCCGCCTGACCTCTTCTGGCCCCCCTTGCTTCCTTTCACCGGCGGCTGACGCAGGGCTGTTGTTGCGCGTTCATTGGTGCTCTTGGCGGCACGCGACGACTGATTTGCGGTGCTTATCGCGCCTCCTGGGCAGCCTTTCGTCGCAAATTGTACTGGTGCCATGGGTCGGATGCTGCGTTGCCGACAGGCGTCGTGAATGTGCTTGGTTTTTTGATATTGTACACATGGCTCGCAGAGGGAAGCTCTGAGCCATGGATCACGTGTTGGGCTGCTTTCGAGCTAGGAATAATTATATCAGATTGTTGAATTGCGCATGGAAATCGCCTTTTTTTGTTTTCGTCGTGCTCTATTTTCACCTGTAACATGTAGTGAGGGAAGATTCGTACACCTGCTGATTACGCCGCGTGATGTAATACTTACGTAACATGGCAGGCAGCGAACTTATCACCTTGGATTGGCTCCGGCAATCGCTAAATCTTAATGGAGTTAGGCCCTATGGTATGCTTGACCCGTTATAAACTGGCACCTGTCGTCGCTGCACCGAAAAATGATGTTCCTATGTAAATCACCCGACACTCGCATAGTGGGCGCATGTCGCGCTTTGGAAGTGGCTAAGAAACAGTTTAGCCCAATATCTTTATTATTCGCTCGGATATGTGGCACTGCGTGGGCGAGGCTATGGTGTCGCAGTTACCCTGAGGCCCGACGAACTCGGTATGCTGAGGTTGTTTGTTGTGTAACGGAATTTTACCTGCCATGGCGACACCTAAGCAGAGGCACGGCTTTGTGGAGGGCGGCGGAGTAATTTCGATCATGCAGCTGAGGTTTTTGAAAGTGCACTGAAATTTCAGGGAGGTGGGCCTGCGGTGGAACCGCGAATGTGACTATGTGAAGTGGACTATGAACAATCAGTTCACCAGCAGCTTCTGCGACTACCTCGGCGAAACTGGTCTCTACCCGTTCTTTTAACTTTCTTTCTCATACATTGCACTCCCAGTTTCTCAACTTATGCCTCATGGCACACTTCTCGAATAAAAAAAAAAAATCTCTGCTCATAGGTTTTTTTGTTTTGCATTTCGCCTCCATCAAAATGCGATTGAGATCGAACCCGCAACCCCGGTCGGGCTCCGCAGTTGAACGCTTTTATTATACTTATTATTCTGAGGTCATTAACATACGCGCTGGATATTTTGCTGGCTAGTTGAATCGCTGACGCGCGAGCATAACGCTTCCAGGACTCGGATCATATTGTGAAGGCTTCAGAGAACGAAGCCCGATTACACCAGCCTCTTTATACAGTTTCGTTGCACTGGATTGTCGATGAAAATTCTTGAGCCGCTATGAGCTCGAGGGACGTCGTTGGATAATTGTACGCTGTAGGGAACTAAAGCTTGCGCGGCCGACCCGTGAGAGGGGTGTGAACACCGCGAACGGCCTGCGGTGTAAAGCGTGTACGTATACGCGATTCGTTGAGGTTCACCTGGCGTTGCGCTTCTGCCCGCATTAGAGTAAACATGATAGCGGTCGCGCGCAGCTCAAGCAAGATTTTCTCAAGGATACTTTTGCCCAGGGGACCATGAGGAAAAAAAATTACGCCGCCGCATGAAAAACGGGCGGCGCGCACTTCTGGAGCGGACAAAATTAAATGGCCGGTAGTTCGTGAACGCGAGAGCGAAGGCGTACGTAGCCTTCCTGCAGAGTGCGGTCGTCGTGGGTGTTTCTTTCTTTCTTTCTTTCTTTCTTTCTTTCTTTCTTTCTTTCTTTCTTTCTTTCTTTCTTTCTTTCTTTCTTTCTTTCTTTCTTTCTTTCTTTCTTTCTTTTCATTTGCACATATCAACAGATACGTGAAGATCGAGGTGGAAAGAGAAAACAGTCGAATTTTCGCGCGTTCTCGTAAAATTGTCTGCACTATTTTTCCCCGCATTTTTAGACAGCTTCCTTCGTTCAACATGCGGCGTACAAATGCTGCAGACTCGCTTCACGCGATATGCCCGTTTCAGGGGCTATTTTATAACTGGTGCTGTTGTGGTGAAAAGTGTTCCTGAATTCCTTCACTGCGTCATTCACATACCTATAGGTGACTGCGATTAGCGAAATTTTCGAATCGAATGCGAGCATTTGCATAAAGAAACAAAAATCTGCCTGCATATCTAGAAGTGAATGTTTCCTGCTTCTAAAGAATAAGTAAAGAACAGAGGACGCGGCGTTATATTCGGTACATAAAAATGTTTACTTTCTGCTTTCTGTGTAGCATTTGGCTGAGTTTTTGTGCACAGTCTGTTGAATGCCCGAGAATGTTTTGTAGAGACCGGGCAACATGCGTTCTTTCCATCTTTTTTGTGTGCGCTACAGTTTAGCAGCACCATTCATTTACCGCGCATACAGGTCACATAGCGCATGTGAGCGAACATTTTTCGTGCTAATTTACGTTTTATCGATTTAGAACAAAGGCGCATAGCTAATGTCCCTGCGATATCGAGTTTGTGCTTCAGCCTTGTATTCACGTTCCACTGCTGCTGGCGCTGTAGCCTACTTGGCCCGATACGCCTAATCGTTAACGCCGTGCACGAAGTGGCGCATCCTTAGCATATATCGACCGTGAGAACTTGTTGGGCTATCGTTTGCTGTTTGCTACGAAGCGGGACTTTGCGCTGCTGTTTGTATGCACACGCGAGCATCGTCGTTCCCATGCGCTGCCTTCTGTAGGCGCACAGAACTTTACTCCCACGCACCAGAACTTTACTCCGCCATTTACCGCTTTTTTTTTTTGTCGTTCCTTCAGAGCTTACAGCTGCCTCCGCAGCCCTGGAGGCAGATCGTCCTTTGAACTCGTATCACATGTATACTGCCATACCATGTTTAAATCAGATTGAATTTTGTATAAAGCGTATATACTGTTGATGTGTCAATTTCGGACGTGCTCTATCAATGCGTACAGGCCGTCGTGCCCTCGTCTAGGAGAGCACAGTTAAGCCGAACTCTGTGCTGCTTAATAACGCACGTCAAGTGTGCTGAATGCCGTAGGGGCACTCGGTGGCAATTGTGGTGCTTGGTGAAAAGCGTGGACAACTAGGAAGAGGGGGGTAGATAGGCGTCTTATCTCTCCAGTTTTAAACATACTGCGGTTACCGTCTGCGGACGTACAGTAGTTTATACTGGGAGCATTTTAGTGTTTACCGCCAAGTAAGGAAACCGAAGGGGAGCGGCTGTACCCTTTCGTCGCGTAGCCTGCGTAGTCTTATTTCAGGCAGCAATTTACAAGTTTCTTGTTCGCACCGCATAGCCAGAGGGGACTTACAGGAACGCGGCGCCACCTAACGGGTCGCTGCGGCGAAACGCTCGTGCGGCGGCGGAAGCGGTGCGCGGGGAGGGCGATCGGTGCCTCTGCGGTCACCGCTCGTGGCTGCCGGCGGTGGGGCGCCCGCTGCGTGGAGCAGAGATAAGCGGGGCAATTAAGGTCCGTCCGCCGCACGCACGGCATGTGAACGCGCAATCGGGGCCGCGTTTGGCGACGACGGAGCGCCCTGCCCCCCCTCCACCGATGGCAGGCAGCGATAAATGTCTGTGAGGTGGCTGCTGGATCGGCCACTTTATTGTTCTTTACACCGAGTAAAGAACTATCCAGTGACCGATCCAGTGGCCGCTTGTGCCCGGTAATTATTATTTATCTACTGCCGTTAAAACGTGTTCCGCAGGTACTTGAGATGGTCGGTGCGGGAGGTGCTAGCCTTTTCAGGAGTATTCCCGCGGCAATTCTTCCGGCCTGTGTGTTTCGTAATGCGTTCGTGCGTGCGTTCGTGCGTGTGTGTGTTGAACTTGCGGAAGTGCAGTGCACTTCGCAAGCAAATACGACGGATAAATTGGGCGATGCACCATTGAAAGGTTGTTGCAATGCTACAGCAAAGCAGTTGTCACGCCTATCACCTAATCTATCCGCTGTAATTATTTTTGTCTTGCAATAAAATCAGTGACCGTTTATTTCCTGACCGTGGAGTGGAGCTGTGGAATAAATGGCTGCAGCCGGCAAATTTTTATCGTTCTCTGACCGCAGTGCAATAATCTAGAGCTTGGTTGAACGCTGGTTCGTAGCGCTCGAACGATCGCTGTGATACAAAGCGTGCAGTACGTTTTTGGCCGGGCTTGAGCCATCTCCAGCTCACTAAGCAATGTCCCAAGCGCTGCCTGCCTGCTTTGGGTCGCGCGGAGCGCGCAGAAGTTGGCTATCGGCCGAATTCCTGCTCCTGTAATTACCCGCTTGCGTATCGTTACAATTCGGCTTGACGGCATCTGATGTTTAAATACGGTGATCCTTGCCTGCTGTCTACCGCATACGCGCCGTTCCTGGAACAAAAAATAGTTTTCTCTCGCCAGCTGTCCTCGCTCGCCGGGCTCGCGAGGCGGCGGGATCTTGCGGCATCCCGGACTAGGGACGCGGACCAAGAAGATGCCGGCATTCACTATCTGCGCCGGCTCATCCTCTATATTTATATATTAATGGTTTGCGCTCTCTCTCTCGCCTTCGAAAGTTGTCAGTTAGTTCTGTGCCGCGTTTAAAAATTTCAGTACAAACTTCGGTGTTGTACAGCTTTTCGCTCACTCTGCACAGTGGGGGAAAACGCAGTGGGAAAAAAAAAGTCAAAGTGGAAAGCGCTGTTGTATAATTTTGATGCACATTATAAAGCTGCGTCAATATATCCTGGCCCGAAAGCGCACTTTTCATTGTACCCGCCGCGGTAGCTCAGTGGTTAGCGTGCTCTGCTACTGAGCCGGAGTTCCTGGGTTAGAACCCGGCCGCGGCGGCCACGTTTCGATGGAGGCGAAACGCAAAAGGCGCCAGTGTGTTGTGCGATGTCAGTGCACGTTAAAGATCCTCAGGTGGTCGAAATTGTTCCGGAGACCTCACTACGGCACCTTTTTCTCTCTTTCACTCCCACCTTCCTCCCTTCCCTTAGGGCGCGGTTCAGGTGTCCGCCGAGATATGTGAGACAGATACTGCGCCATTTCCCTGCGTCAGAAATCCAACCCATTGGAAGCCCTAGTCTGCCGTGGGTTTGTGACTTGGATGAAATACTGTTTGTGTATTATTATTATTATTATTATTATTATTATTATTATTATTATTATTATTATTAGCGAACCCTCCTTTCGTCGAGCTACGGGTATGTTGAATCCATGTTATCGGCAGCATTCGGGAAGCCGCATAATGTTCCCTCAGAAAGTACCGCGGGGCGACCAACCCAGCTGCGGCAGCACTGTATGCGAGAGAGGAAGGGTGCTATGGCGAAAAGAAAAAAAAAAAGAAAGGGAGGAAGGATGGATGGATAAAAGCGACACCAGCGGGGAAGCGCAGCGCATGCATGCCTGTCTGCGCCGTTTCCCCTCGTCGAGAGAGCGTTTCAGTGAGCAGCGCCGCGCGGAACGGAAGTCTGCAGAGATTTCCGCCGGAGGAGGAGGGCCTCTGCGTGCACGGCTCGCTGCTGACCTGGTTCCGATAAATGAAGATGCTTTGTCGACGTCGAGGCTAGAAAAGAAGCTAGGGGCAAGGGGAGGGGGTCTCTGGGGCGTAAGATAGTCCAGATACGTTCACAGCGGCTTTGTCGTCGGCGTAAATTATTTTCTTTTTTTCCCCCGTCACGAAATAGCGCGCTCAATCATCGCTCGCCATGTTGTAACTCGACACCTTGCCGAAATGCTGGAGCGCAGCACTTAGCTGACGAGATGACTGCCTCCGGAGTCTTCTCATCATTGGCGTCGGAGGCAGAATCAGAATTAGTCGTGAGAGGACACGCGGCGGCAATTCCGTGCGCGGTGTTTCCGCTCTTTCCCTTTCTCTCTCTCTCTCGGAGCGTGCTCGGACCCCCGACGACGCTGGCGCTCGACCGCAGCGGCGCGTGCATGCGCGGGCGGAGCGCCCCTCCGCGGCTCCCTTAGCACTGTTATCGGGACGCAGTGCGGCGCCCCGGGGGCCGAGCCGGATGCGTGGCGCGCTGCAGCGATGCTCCGCGCGCAGTCTTTCGGTCCACTGAAATAGCCCGCCGAGGCTATTGTTGGCGGCAGATAATAAATTATCTGGAAGCGCTCCAAGGCAGCGAGCGCGGCGGCGGAGAAACGCGCCGCTCCGTCCGCGCAACAGCGTCCAAAGGGCGCCCGGCAACCGGCGCGCAGGTCGCCCGAAACGCGGCGATGACTGCAGCACGCGCGAGGCCGGCCCTCAATGGAGGGACTGCCGAGGGCGAACGCGCGCCCCTCGTCGCAACCGCGAGAGAGGGAGGGCTGAACGGGCTCACGGAGCCAGAACCCGGCTCGTGCCCGCGGGTCTGCGCTGCGTCTGAGACACTGTCAGAAAGCGCCTACTCACGGTGGATAGAGTGTGTCAGGTTGTAGCAGGCGGCCCCGTCACCGATCTGCTGTTGCGCATTGTACCGCAGCACTTGGCCGGCGCGTGTTAGCAGTGGCTCGAGCTCTTGTCAGCGGAAACGTTCGGGAGGTCTCGCGACGGGGCTTGCTGCTACGTGTTTCCTTATATCAACGGAAATCGAGCGATGCGGGGCGCAGATTAATGCGTCGGAAGTGGTTATTTCGTATACAGGGTGTTTCACCTACGACTTTACACAATTTTTCAAAAAAGGTTTTTCCAGCTACAACAGCGCTTTTTTTAGGCATAACATTGTTAGCGGCGTAATACGCCAGAATATTGTTAAGACGTGCCATCTAGCAGGCTGGTTGACTAAAATTGAATCCTTCAGTTTTAACTATTACTGTTAGGCTCCTTAATTATTGAGAGGCGTGTAGCCCACTGTAAGTAATATCCCTATCAGTTTTTAAAATTTCTGGCCATTTCGATGAGTTACGCGCACCGGAGAGGTTGCTTTGCCTGCAAGCTTCTCGAAAGCGCATGTATTGTTGGGCCGCAGCGCCGAGGATAATTGCGTTTTCGAAATTCTACGAACTGATATGGATATTACTTGTGGTGGTCTACACGCCTCTCAATAATTATGGAGCCTAACAGTAATAGCCAAAAAGTTAATTATTCATATTAGTCAACCAACCTGCTGTTAGCACGTCTTAGCTGTATTTCGATATGCGACGCCGCTGACAATGCTATGCCGAAAAAAGCGCTCTTCTAGCTCAAAAAACCTATTTTTTAAATTTGTGTGAAGTCTTAAGTGAAACACCCTGTATGCAGTTTTGGTTGCGCTCATGTCCAACGATATTGTAGTAGTTGCTATGTGGCGATCACGTTGGCGCGATTCTGACAAAAAGATGGGCTAGGAGGTGACATGGCAAACACGGGAGCTGCAGCTTGCCGTTTAGGAGGTCCGTACGAGGAGTGGTTTGGCCGGTTTTGTTCGTCTCACGAGCCACTTGCGAGGCTTTGTGTCAGTGCAAGCTGACTACGGAAAGACTTCGAAAATCGCTGTGGGATATGCGCATGATCTGAGTGACATTCTGCTAGCGCACAGACCCGTCGATTGCGACTCGACCCGTATGCCTCTCTACGCATCGCTACTGCAACTGCAGTCGCCACCTCGGCGCTGTTTATTCTGCTACGCGCTTAATTGTTGGCAGCCGGCGGCGGTAAACGTACTTCCATAACGTTAACGGTGTGCCGAATGCTTAAGTAGCAGCGCTTCTCGATTCCCCTCGTTAATGAGATCCGTGCAGCATGACGTGCTTTGGCGGAACGATCTCGCGTGCGTCACTCTTCCTCTCACGATTGCAGCGTATGCAACTGCGATCGTGTAAACTTGTGAGCGACGAACCGTGAAAGCGGTTGTTCCTAACTCAGCTGCTTGCGGTGCTCAGCAGGACGCGTCGGAGAGCCGCGACCCTTTCGAGACTCAGCGGCAGTTCCTGCTTTCCGGCCGCAGAAGGGTCACGTGGCACCCGCATCACTTCTCGGTGGGGCGCGCGAGTCCCGACAGGAAGCAGTGCTTTGTCAAAACGATGCTGCGAGCGTGCGTACGCGTAAGATGGATGTATACGGTGCGAGAATCCACCCATCTGAATGGCGGGAAATATTCACTTCGGGCTGTGCTGCACGGGCTACGTTAGGCACATACAATTCCTGATATGCTTGTTCTTTCTATCTCTCCTATGCAGATACTTGCCTCTCTTTGTATGTGTGCTGTTCGGGAGGCCTCATTGTTGAAAAATAACGGCGTCACTTCTTCGAGCGGGACGCTTTCAGCGCCCAAGCTGGGCTCGCCTGCTGTGCCTATCTTCCGCTTCGCCGCGTCCGACAAGCAGTACGGGCCACTCTGTGCCCTCGCAGCCCTTCATCATTCTCGCGTTGCGAAGAAAGAGAAGCAGCGCTAATGCATTCTCGTAAATGGCGGCGAAGCGAGACACGGGGTGGAGCGCTTCCGCGGTGTGTAAAGGTACCCTACCACTCGCGCGCCTATTACGGCCTCCCTATAGCTCACTAAAGCGGTCGTCGCCTGAAGCGTTGGAAACTCCTCGCTGGCTGTGCCGTGTGCACAGTATCCTGGTGGTTTTGCCACTTAATGCCTATGCCGGGAGCGTCAAGTGACCAGGAGTTTTTTAGATGCAGGGGTGCGCAGGGTGAAAGAGAACGAGGGTTAATTTGGTTGTTTGACTAGCTAGGGAACTGGCTCAACTTGATTAAATTTTTGGTCGATATAGATGCGCTAGCTTTATTTCGCAGCCTTGGGAAAAACGTTCTCATCGTTGGTATGACGTTCGACTGCCGAGCACGAGGTCGCGCGATCGAATCCCAGCAGTGGCGGCATCATTTAGGGGAGGTGACATGTAGAAAACGCCCGTGTGCTGAGAGTTCTCAGCACTTTAAAGAACACCGTATGGTCGTGGTTAACTGGGATTAACAATACGGGAAAGCAAAATTTTGAGGTATGTGCGCCTGCCCATTCCTGCACATCCCGCGGTCGACAGCTCATGTACTACATCGGTCGCTGTCCGCCTGGCGCGCCAGTGCTGGCGCAGTTGCAGTGTTCACCTCTGCGCGCGTCCAGCCTCAACTTCTGGCGCCTTTGAGACTTAGTCCAGGCCTTGTAAAGGAAAAAAAAAAAGTAACAGACTGAAATGAAACTCTTTCCAATAAAGTCAACTTTCAGAAGTTGCGCTGTGGGATGTTCATTCCACGCTCTGCGACTTTCTTGTGGAAACTTTCCGTGTTCCACCAGCTTCGACCAAAAACGTAGTTATTTTTGTTCGATCTTCATTTAACGCGCTTCAAGGTGCACAGGGTCATCAGCAAGGCAATACGGTATTATTCGCTCTAAATTGGCCAGTATATATTTATAAGCTTTCGTTCGCGGGACATGAAAAGCTGTGACACGCAGGAACAGTTTGCGAGTCCTAGCATGTTTTAATCTCCAGGTATCTTTAGTCAGTGGCCGCGGGTTCGCCTCCTGATTAGCATTTTTATGCTCGCTCGCCGTTACGCAGCCCCGAGTATATCTATGGGATCTCGCGCAGCGGCCCGGCTTTGGCCATTAAGTGCAGGCGTCTGGCGGCTGTGTTCGAGCCGATACTACAAGGCGCCGGTGCTTACAGGTGTATGCACTCGTTGACAAGGTGGAAGGAAGCACTTTATTCATGACCGGCTCCCAGCTCCGCCCCTGTCGCGAGAGTACAGCCTCTCCGGTGTGCAGCCCTGTCGATGCGTCTCAGCGGCCGCGGAGGACAACGGCCGAAAGTGGCGGGAGGGCAACAACGACCTCTCAGTGCGCTCGCATCGGACGATGCTCAAACACGAACCAGACGCCCTGCAAACAAAAGCAAGACGCGCTGTCGTCTTGGGTGCGCGAGGGCCTGATAGCGCGGTCATTTCGGAAGCTTCGAGACGGCCGACTCTTGGGCCAAGGGGTTGGAAAGCTGCGGGAGCGCGGCGTCGCTCCCCAGATGCCCACGCATGGAGCACGTCGCACGTTGGTCTTGGCTTTGTAACCCTAGTCCCGCGTCGCTGTGATGAGGCTCTTGGAGTAAAGTATTCCGCTTAAGCCGCTTTGGCAGTAGTGCCAACATCATTAGCAACCGTATTAATCGGTCTATTTCTGCCTTTTGTCGTGTGGTGCTGCACATTTGTACACTTTTTTGTCAAACGTTTAGAGCCCGGGGGTTTTCTTCTAGTTTACGTTATGTGGCTCGTTATGAATTCCTAGTGTTCCAGATATATTTGCGATAAGAGGAACTGTAGACTTTTCCACTCCGAAGGTTAGGACTTCCACTGATGCTGCAAGCGCCCCACTCCACGGCGTAGAAGCGACCCCCCCCCCCCTGGACTTTAAGCTTTTCACAAAGGCTGTACAGTCGGGGACAAAAGTCCCCGGACCACGTGTTCCTCTAACGATGCCGATAGCGCTGCTATTAGTCGGCGACTGGAGACCACACTTGTGGAGGTAAAAGTTAAATTTTTGTTCTTTCATCTCCACAAGTGCGGTCTCCAGCCGCTGTCTGATAGTAGAGCTATAAGCTTCGTTTGAGGAACACGTGGTCCGGAGACTTTTGTCCCCGACTCTACGTGCTTTCTTGTGTGTCCACTGACAGCCCTTTACAGCTTTGTGTTCTGAGGCCTCCTTTTGCATTGCATACGTTGTGTGTCATGGTCTAATGGCCGAATAAACATTATAAACATCCAACCCTGAGGCGATTATGGAATGTCCACGCACCACCCTCGGCGAGAGCCCTTGCTTCATTCCGGGCGCCGCACTAATTAGTTATTTCTTATCACGAACGCCAGCGCTCCGCGAACGCTGCATATACCATTGCGGACGTGTCCGAGACTATCTCGGGGTGGTCACATCTGCGCGATTATCTCTTCGCGCACGACTCGGCCACTTGTGGGCGCCAGAGGTGATACGGTAAAAATAAATAACTGGCTATTTGCGAGCTGCGTGATAGAGGCGCAGCGCTACTGCTGTGATTTTTTTTTTCTTGAGAGGGGGGAGGGGGGGGGGGCACTTTCAAATATGTGAACAGTGCAGCTGCACAAGACTGGTCGAGGACCACTGGAAGACTTCTCGAGCTGGCTTCACCGCTGGAAAATATAGTAGTGAACAAACAGATATATCTTTTTCTGCGATATGATAGTGGTCCCATTTTTAGAATGTATGGTTACAGGTTGCTGTTATGCTTCAAGACCTCTGTTAAAATCAGCGATAACATCTTAGCGGAAATCGCGAAGCTGGAGAAAAACGAATTTTGTCGCCCTACCCGTCGTGGTGAAACGTGGAATGTGCCCACGCCACGAGCAAACTGCGAGGAATCTTTATCATGCTCACTCCCTTCTTTGTTAAATAGGCTAGAGCAACAGTCGTCTGAACCTTTTTGTAATCCGAATTCTAAGATTAAGTTATTTTTGTTGTCTTTACCTATGTGAAGTATATAGTATGTTTTAGTCGTTCCAACAAAACTCAGTTGTTTTCGATAACAACGGTTTATTCATGTCCACTGACATTCATTTTCGATACCTGCTGTATCCTCGATAACTGCTTAAAATGTTGGTAATACTTATGTGTTCTTTCTTTTCTTTCATGTGACCTGTGAAACACTTGTGTCATAGCCGTATCTGTATGAATGCCAATTTGTTTGGTTTATGGGGGTTTAACGTCCCAAAGCGACTCAGGCTATGAGCGCCCACGAGAAGGTAAAAGTGAAAAATGAACTGAAGGCAAGCAGTTAAACCTCCAACAAATCCTGCCAAGAGAAAAATGCATTGTTGCATCATAATATATCGAGAAATAGCAAATAGGTTTTTTATATCCGTGACATTTTAAATTTATACGAAAAAGTTTAGAATACCATATTTTTTGTTCACTACTGTATATAATTCATAATTTGCTGTCCCATTGTGTTTTCTTATGCGGGTTAGCTGCGCTCCCTCGTGATTGAATTTCTGAAGGTGAAATTTTGCATTAAATATCCTTAGTGGATAGATAAAACAAAAACCGAACCGAATATATTTTCAGCAGCAGTTTGTAAACACCGAAGAGACAGGTAGTTCTCGTCAATGGCTTGAGACATATTAAACAAAAACAAAGCAAACTAAAGCCTTTTCTCTAGATGTCTACTGTGGTGCCCATCATACGTGCTGACATTAAGAAATTTAGTGAGGCAAGCCCGTTGGCTCGTTCACTATTTCGCAGACGCGTACAAGTTGCGAAGAGTCTGGCGCGTTTCGCTGCATATTTATTCGTCAAGATGCGGTACTTGACGGCGGTAGCCAAGCCTCTGGTACCAGCGCAAAAAAAAAGAAAGACTGTCGATGCACCGCAGTTTACTTTCGAAATCGGCCGGTGATGGCGACACCTGCGCTTCATATTTTGGCCTTTTCTGCCTCATGAAAGCCCCGTTTTCAGTGAAGCTATCTTTTTCGTTGCAATGTCGTAATCTATCAGTAGAGGCCAACTAAGATTTCTCCTCGGTTTACATTTAGAGCGTATTTCCCACGTAGTGAAAATTCCCCCAGTGTCTATTCGCCATTGGCCTAGTTCAACGCCTCTGATTAGTTCATCTTGCACCGTCACTTGGGTTCTTGAACCGCACACGTAAGTTTTGTTTGCCGTTCATTTTGCATTACAAAATTGATGAGATAAAACGAATTTCATTTACCGTACACACACTCGACTAAGGGCCGCGCTCTTGTATGGGCCGCTTCCCCCAACTTGGTAGGAGATAATTTGCAATACAAATCAGCAAAGAGGAGCTGCGTTTCACGCGTGTGAAGATTTCCTTGCGCGGCACGCTCCCCGGACAGCTGCCAGGCCACGACGGCAGCATTTCGCTACCATTATTGCCGTCTTCCAGCATGCACCGCAGTGTAGCTGTGTGCCATTTGGAACAGAATTCCGGCGCCTGTACTCGATATGGGTACGGCAACGGCTGACCCCGCGGGTTTAACGTCCCAACGCGACTCAGGCTATGAGGGACGCCGTAGTGAAGGGCTCCGGAAATTTCGACCACCTGGGGCTCTTTAACGTGCACCGACATAGCACAGTACACGGGCCTCTAGAATTCCATCGAAATTCGACCGCACGGCCGGGATCGAACCCGCGCCTTTCGGGTCAGCAGCCGAACGCCATAACCACTGAGCCACCGCGGCGGCTCGGCCTTTATAATTACACGTCATGGAGAGATGGAAGAAAAGTGTAGAACGCGAGCAGTCCGCATGAACAGCAGCGTATGAGCTCCAGTTCCGTGCAGCCGAAGAACAGGAGGTATCAGAACACCTTAGTAGCGGCAGAATCCGTGTCGCAACAGTAGCCAGGCTTGAGCCAGAGTTCAAAACAATAATTTCCTCTGCTGCATCGTAACACTGCCACGTAATGCGATGTGCTCCCTTGCAGGCCACAAGCTATGGACACACCTGTGCCTGTCAGTACCTGGAGCGACGCCACAAATGTCCACAAAGAAACAATTTTCGTCTTTTTATGGGTAAAATATATTTAAGCGAGAGAGCTTTTTCTGATTTAAACCGCTGCTTGTTGAACTGAAATGGCGGAACCAAAACATAGAGTGAACAGCGCTGACGAAAAAGTAGCGACTCAGTGTTGAGCACGTCGGCCACTAACTGGTAAGTCGAGCGGTTAAATGAGCAGTAAGTACACCCCACCAAATCTTTAACTGGCGTGATTGTTGCACCCCTAATTGCACTTTGTAAAAAGGCTTCTTTCAGCTATTCCACTGGCTGTAATTTGACGCGTGAGTTGGCATTTTGTGGTCCATTTTTTTTTTTTAATATTATGCTTGACTTGAGTACCTGCCTGATTGCAACAAATTATTAGGAATCCGCATTGTCAGCAGCCAAAATAAGCGGCACACGTAGCAATTGTTATGGCTGATCTCGCTTCCTTCTCTGGGTAAACTATCTTCTCCCATACTAGACAAGTCGTTTACGCAGAGTAAGCGCGATTGCGACACCAGAACCATTGCCACGTATCCCGCTTGTTTTGCCTCTTCGTAGACGCCGACGATGAAGATTACTAATAATTTTGATTTAATCAGGCAATTACTCCCCTCAAGCATAGTATGAAAAAAAAAATGGACCACCAATTGCCAGCACACGCGTCAAATTACAAAAATATGTTGGGGCTTGTGAAAAGGACTTAAAAATAATATGCCCCTGCCCGTGCCACTAGGTATAACGGGCTTGCGTCAAATTACAGCAAGAATATGCCAGCGGTTTAGCTGAGAGGAGCCTTTTACAAGGTGCCATCAGGGATGCAAAAATGACGCCAGTTAGAGATTTGGCCGGGTGTACGCTACGAAGAACATATTGATAATGCTCACAATCTGGGCACTGGTTCCTGCTATGTTGTCGCGCTTGCAGAAAGGGAACCAAAGGGAAGCCCGTGCGATCCGAATGAAGTTGGGCCTGCTAGGAGGATCGTTTACAGGTAGGCACGCGTGAGCGGATAAAGGTACACAGAAATGAGGGGCTCGTTGTGACACACCGTCTTTGCTAAAAGTAACTGATCAACGGGTTTTGCTTGCTATCCGCGTAGCGGGGCGTTTATGGCAGTTTGAGGAGAACCCTCGTCCTCAATTTTCGGTACTTTTCGGCCCGTTGGAGTGCCGCAAGGGCTCCACAATACGGCTGAGTAGCAAACCCCGTGGCTTTGGCTGCTTCTGGCAGAGGGAGTGCATTTGAAGGAAGCAAAGTCACCGAAACCAAGGACAGCATTGGGGAACGTCTCTTTTTTTTATTTGCGGTTTTAATTAATTGAAAATAATAGTGCAGTTATATCATGTCAGGAAGATAATTGATTATAGAGTAGAAGAAAAAACAACCACGCTTGTTCGCCCTTCCCGTGCCGCCCTGGGGTGCGAGCAGCCGCAGTTGCGCTATATTCAAGCGGGGTATACCTTCGTCTGCGATTCTTTATATTTCTTTTTGTGGAGCCCAACCTAACATATGTCGTCTACTCGTGGCCCTGACGCTGCCAGCGTTGCGGTGCTTTTCACAGCTGAGCTCGTCATGGAGGTCGCCTCTGCGGACCGGTTTATGGCATCCTCATGCGACGTCGTGATGGCGTTGTTTCGTGTGAAGGCCTTCTTTTCGGCACTTGGCAGTCCTGGAGTGTCTTGAGCACGAAACATTTCCTTCAAGCAGTCATCCATGAGAGTTTCTACGCTAACAGCAGCGTCAAGGTACCGACATGCTCAAGGTGTGCTGTCAGAGCTAGATGTAATCAGACGTAACGGGTGCGTGTACTTTCCGAACCAGGCTGCGTTAAGGAAAAAAAAAACAGTAATGGAAGACGGCCGTGAAATAGTGCGTGGAGGCACGTCTCGCCCGAACTGTTTTCACCTTGCGCTGGAGCTGGCATTCTGGCGCCGGATATCGCATTGATATACTTTGTGCAGCATTGAGTGGCGTCTGAGCACGGTTGGCGTGGCGTGATCGCTTCGGAGAGTTAATTTCGAGCCACTCGGATCGCTGCAGCGCATTTCGCGATAATTAACTGCTAGCACAGTATCCAACAGGTGTGAATGCAAAATGAAGTAGGAGTAAAAAAAATGCACTGGAGTTAGGGCTTCTGTGCAGCGGCATCCGCTTGCAACGCTATAGGCAGATTCGCGACCGGAAAGCGTTCATAGTTATGAGAGCAGTGTTACCAGAAGGAAGTGCCTGGAGCGCCAGCTTTTACGGCTGGAAGTCGCGGTCGCAGCGAAATTTCGCGCCGATGCGGCGCACAACCAACGGAAGAATTGTACCATGTGCGTGCGTGGATTCACCTGTCGCCTCTGCCGTAGAGCCGCTCCATGAGCTGTGTGCGCTTCTTCTCTCTCCCTTGCCCCGCGGATTCCGTCGTGCTTCAGCTTCGTAAAACCCGTTTCGAGCGTAGCTCTGGATATGGTGGCCATACGGCCACGCTCTCGGCGAGCAGTGCAGCAGCGTCGCCAGCAACGGCAGTGCGTGGCCGCCTGCGGCCGGAGTGCTGCTCGCAGCAACCGGGCGGCCGCGCGCCCAGCTGTGCGGCAGCCAGGCGCCCTTGACCCCGGAGGGAATCGCAGTCAAGGCTGGTTGCTTTTTTCGGCGGAGGCGCGCGCTCTCCGCCGCGCCCAGCTGTGCCCCCACGCAACTGTGGGCCGGCCGCGCTCGAGCGGAATCCGCCCCCGTGGATGGCAGCGCTTCTTTCAAAGCACCCGGGCTCACCTGCACGCGGCTGACTTGTCTCTGTGAAGCGCTCCTGTGAAGCGTCTCTGTGAAGCACTTGCTCGCTACGCTGGCCCGCAGCTGAATGAATTTCGTACTGCAGAACGGCGGTTGCAATGGAAACCCTATCTGCACGTGTACGCGTCCTCGGAGTTGGTGGTTCAGGAAATGGTCCTGCAGTGGCACTTCCTGCTGAGGGTGGAATAGGAGAAACTAAAAGAAGCTATCGTACGCCGAGGCTTATTGCGCACCTGTATTTACTGATTAGCCCGAGATCTTTAGTTCAGCCCGCAGCTGTCTGTGTACGCTGTTGGTGCGTCGTATCTCGTTGTTGCGCAGTCGCCACATGATTTTAAAGCCAAGAGCGCACTGCACCTGCACACTGCCGGTATGTTCAGTACGCGAATGCGGCGTTGCATGTACAGAGGGCGAAACACTTGTCTAGAGCTATCGAGCTGCGCGCCCCGGACCCGGAAAACTGCTCAGCTGCCAAAGCCGCGGCGACCAGCAAGAAAAAAAGAGCGATCGAATTCCATGAGTGTAGCTGCGCATGCTGACATCCAGCCCGTGTATAGTTATGGCTGCGTGTGCCGTCCGGGGCAGGTCCTGAACACGCAGCTGAGGCGTTCTAGACGAGCGCTTTGCCCTCTGTACGCAGTGGTCTCATCTGTGGACCACTTTCTCAGTGAGTCTGCTGATGACTCGGCGCTATGTGTATAGACCAATCATTGCTACGTGGCAGAGCGGCGCAGAGCTTTTTGCGACCAGTTTCTTAGAAATGGACACTTTCACATAACTGTAAGCGTTATTTCCTCGGTTACGTTATTGATAAGGTTAACGCCAGCCGACTAAGCGTAAGCTGCGCTGCCGTCATAAAACTTTCTCGTGACAGTTCATTGGCGTTCTATATGCTGTGCGCAGTCTGTGGACTCTGTATCGAATTTTTTGTGATGTTGAGCCCCTGACGGCGTCGGCTTGAGAGCGGGAACTGTCGAGATTGCAAAGCGCGCATCAGCAACGTCCAGCGTATCGTTTCCCAGCAGGCGCCAACCATCCATCAGGGCTGCTGAAGAGTGGTTTCGGTTTTTGTAATTTTCATTTCAGCGTCTAACGCTGCCTCTATTTTATTTATTTATTTATTTATTTACTTTTTTTGTAGTGAGCCCTGTTGGCTGCGCGTGCAACTTGATTATTAATTGTGAGCTGTCGCAAAGCCACAGCCACACGCGGCCTGTGAAACACGCCATCGGATTGACGTGCAGCTGTGCATGACTAACTGCGCTTTTAGACTGGCATACGTAGGCGTTGCTCTTTGTTTTTCGTTGGCTGCTAGTTGCGCATACCCCCAGCATTCGTCAGGCAACCTTTCGCGTTGCTTTTGCCGACTCGGCTCAAATACATTTGCTTGCTTTTCGGACACCCGTTTCTTTTATTTTGTAGTTGTATTTTATAGATGGCTTAACCATATCTTAGCCCACATAAGAGCGTGCCATTTATTGACGGAATCTGGCATTAAAGCGACTGGTGAGCCTAAATTATACTTCTTAGTCTGCAGACATTGTTAGGGGCATGCCTAGAAATTTGTCGCTCTCTGAGGTGATGTCTTGGCATTATGTCTTCACTTTATTGCAAGGACAGCCCTGCGAGCTGTGGAGAGGAAAACGATACGAGCAGCGTTGAGAGGCACAAAGAAAGCTGCCTGGTTTAGAGACCGGGAACAGACGCGAGTTTTTGATACCCAAGTTGAAATAAATAGGTGGAGATGAACTTGCACAGGACGCGTTGTGCGTAAAAGAAGTAACCGCTAGTTTGTCAGGGTGACAGAGGAAACGCCGAGGGAAGGGAGGCTTATCTGGGGAGGCATTGACTGAGGCCCGGGGAGATGCGGTGAAGAAATTTGCCAGGATAGGGTGGCTGTGGTTGACGCAGTATACAGGACTTTAGAGGTCTGTGGGAACATTTTCTCTCCGGGATTATGCCGAAGAACCGTATGACCGCGTATTTCTGCGCACGCTTTAGGCACTTCTGAATGTACTACATAAACGGTCGTTAAATATGTTCTCATTGCGAGGGTTTCAGTTCTTTCAGCTGGATTTTACGAGGAGTTTGCACGGTGACATCGATGCGGCGCTGTAGGTGTGGCGCGAAGAAATCGTAGAAGTGATACTGACGAAATGGCGCTGTTACTTGGCGCTGATAATCGCGCTGTTACTTTTTTCTTTGTCTTGTTTTTGTTGGAGTTCGGTCCTTGTCAGTGTCAGTCTGCGCTTTTAGCGGCATACGGTTGCTGATAATCGATGGTGGTTGACGGTAAAAAAAATAAATAAAAAAATGATCTAAGCTTACCGGCTAAGCGCATCAATCAGCGAAAGCTGATAGGCACTAGCGGATTTTGACGTTTCATGAGCGATTGCCCGGTTGGGCACCTCACAGGCCCGTTTTGGCGTCTCTACGCTCACGTGCATACCATGCATTTTTCTACTTGCGGTCTTCGGTTCGATCGCGTTCCCGGCACACTTCACGGACTACAGGGCCCGCTTGTACGAAGCAAATATTTGAGTTCCCAGTATTGTCTTATGCGCGCAGTCTAAACCCTCCGTTGATTTTGAGGAAAGGAAAGGCGCATAACTGGCACACTGGGTCAGTGGCCACCTCAATCGCGCTTTGAGGTGGCGGTAGTGTCCACCTACAAAAACGCGTTACGCGTAACGCGTTACACGGCTGCTGTGGTGCCCCGTAATTTCTTCTACTAAATGGCCTGTACAAAGCTATTGTAGCTCTCACTGTAAAACAGTAAAAAGAAGCGCCCTCCAGAGTTCTTCCTTGCCTTCAGCTAAGTATCTGTGTTCAGCCTTGGATCACTGGCCGCAATCACTTCTGGTGGATACTTGATTAGTTCAAGTCGGATAATTAACGCAGTAATGTAATGCATCGTCGAAAAAAAAAAACGATCACGGTCGCCCCCGTTAAACGAGCGATTCTATTTCCAGTGCGTTCGGTGGCCACTCGTCACATGCGCGCTGTACGGTGACTGAAATAGGCGGCGATAAAATTGCGCCCGGCGGAAACGGCGCGAGGAAGCGGGAGAGGTCTCATTGTCCCCCGCTGCCCTCTCGCGTCGCGTTGTCGCTCGGAGCTGTCGTGCGGTGCCGACCTTGATGTGCGTCCGGCAGATACAGCCGACAAAAAAGAAGTGCCCCCATCTCTCTGCGAAGGAGGAAGAGAGAAGTATCAAAAAGCAGACGCATTCGCCTTATCGGCTGTGGCGGCGGCAGCAGCAGCTAGGGGCTGATGATAGCCGTAGATGGGCGACTCCTCCTGGCCCCTGCTAGCTGCTATCTCGCCCCTGGTGCAAGGACGCGCGCTGCTGTGTGTGTGCGCGCGTGCGAGTGAGTGGGCGCGTGGAAAAAGACCGCGGCCCCCAAGTGGACAGCGGCTCGACCTTTAGACAAAAGCTGTCGTGCCGCTGTATATCGGGGAAAGGTTCCGATTTTTAATTTTTTTTTGTTTCGTTCTTTTGCGGAAACTCATCGGCCACTGAAGAAAGCGCATCCGCCTGCCGTGCAAGAATAAACTAAGGAAATATTCTGGCGAGGGATGGATTGGATTCGAACGTATACAGCTACGGTTGATTGGTTTAGTTGGTTTACGGTGTTTAACGTCCCAAAGCGACTCAGGCTATGAGAGACGCCGTAGTGAAGGGCTTCGGAAATTTCGACCACCTAGGATTCTTTAACGTGCACTGACATCCCAGAATACACGGGCCTCTACAATTTCGCCTCCATCGAAATTCGACCGACGCGGCCGGGATCGAACCCGCGTCTTTCGGGCCAGCAGCCGAGCGCCGTAACCACAGAGCCACCGCGGCGGCGTGTACAGCTACGTTCCGGCAGTTCAACGGATTTACGTGATTGGCATAATTTCGCTTAAGGTATGACACCACTCTTGAAGGAAGAACGTTTATCTGATGGAATAAAAATTTATTTTGCTCTTTTGAATTGTTAGGCATACCATGTCAATATGATGGGTTGGTTAAAACTTCGTTAAAATATTTTGTAATTTTCAATCGTAACTTTTTCCTCTGAAAAGTGCAAATTTTTTGCCTTTCTGGCCAACGGTTAAAACTCGCAAACAAACAAAATTCATACCATAATGCTTCGCAATTTATGCTGCTCTGCCAATTAGCTGTGCAGTGAACTAGAACGAAGAGTCTGTAATGAGATCGCAGGCAGTTACCGCAAAAAGAACTGAAACACTAAAATTGGCTTTCCGAATGTACAGATATTCAGATAACGGGCCACAGCATGAAAAATTATCAGTGTGTTTCTGTTATCCTTGTTCATCGTATGCCTCGATATATAATAACAGAAAGCGAAGTTTCACGTTAACATTTTCACTTAGTGTAACTTTATCCATGTTGGCATAACACAAAAAAGAACAAATTTTCATTTTGAGAAAAATATTATTGAAGATACATTCTGCATAAACAATTTGTGCTAAAATGTTCTCCATCTGTAGGAACGTTCTTCCTTCTTCTTTTTTTGCACGTGTAGCAGCTCACCTTCTCTCTTTGTTTTTGTTTTTTCGCTGTGTTGATATAGCACGGTGCAGGTAACAAATCAGCCTGTAACTTTTGAATGGCACTAGATACAATCATAATTATTTTTTTCAAAAAGGTAGAAGTACGTTTGCGGTTATACACAGACCAGTAAAAATACACAACTTTGTTTTTGTTTTTTTTTAAGAAATTTGGCATTTCAAGAGTGTAGTCATAACTTGAATTTACTGCAGTATTCTCTTCTTTTTCTTTCGATACCTAACAGCGTACAGTGTCCCTGCACGAGATGCGTCCATTAGCTAACGGGGACGCTTCGCTTGTATAAGCAGGTTTGGTACACACTGGCGATCGTAAAATGTGAAGCTGTGAATGTAACACTAAGTGGGACGGGCACAAAGTTCATTTTCACTACAGGGCCTGCAAAATCGGTGGCGGCGCCACAATTCGCATCTGAACTTAGCGGCAAGGAACTTTTCGGAACAAATGTCAGCGCCACTTAGCGCTTACTGTTGGTACTCTTCAAAACAGCGACTCTAGTGCGAACCCGAAGCTAACTGCTGAAGCTTTCGGCGAAAGATCGTACTTTCGGTAGTGCGCGCTACACTGCGGCCGATTCGCACCAGCTGGTGGCAGTTGAAATTTTCCTTTACTTTTTACTTTCGTGAAACAGATCTTCACAGTGTCCCTAAATTTGGGTTCTTCAGGGTCTTTTTCATCAGGGGCATGAAAGAAAATGTCGGGTCCGTTAATTTTAAGAAGGAAGGAAAGGATAGCAATAAGTAATCGACCATGCTGGGCTTGTGAAATACCCTTATTTGCGTACTTGCGCCCAAACACTGCACCGTGGCCGGTTAGCAGGATTGCTGTTGCCGCCCAGGGCTCTTTGCTTTGCACCGACATATGGATGCATGGGCGATTTTGTGTTGCGCCCTGTTCTAAGTGCAGGTTCTCTTCCACTGTTGGGGTATGCTAGCCACCATAGTTGGGGTGAACACGAACCAGTCGTGTTCACCCCAAGCGTGGACGAACCTGTACAGCCGCGGGGAAAGAATCGGCACTGATCTTGTACTCGAAGCAGATCGCATTATACATACACGTTAGCTACCGAACCACCGCGGGTCCTTGTAGCATTGGGCTCATTGGTGGTGCTTTTACGCCTTTGCAGCCTACGTGCTTGACATAGCGAAACCCTCCGAGTGGTTGAGTCGCCCTCGGGCAACTCATGCGGCGAATCAGTTGCCTTGGAACAGCTGCGTGGTGGCGGCCCTCATGCGTGCGCCTTTACGCTGTAGGCCGGGAAGTTTCCTCGCCACATGCTCGCACCTGCGCAACTATTCCGGAAGCGAGCGTCCACGATTATATATAGAAGCGAAAAGGAGGTGAATGCGCAGTGTCGTTGGCGTTCTGTGGAAGTCTGTGAGTGCGTTTTGGTTCGCCCGTTTTAACGAAGTCCGCTATAGTGCATCTGCGAGGCTTTCGGGTCTGTGCACCGTTCTGTCGAACCGACTGTTGCGGTGTCTCAGTTATCCGATATGGTTAATTGTCTAGTTGAATCTAAAACTTTCTTTACCCGTAGTGGGGCAGAGGGTGAATGGATTATCCAACCAAAGGCGAATAATTGCCGCAGTGCACTTGGCTGCAGCATCGACGCTGGCGAGCGAGCACGTTTGTGGGGCCGCCCGGTAGTTTATTATGATGTGTACAACCACGCGTCCATCTTTACCTTCAGTGGAAAAAAACAAACTCGCAATGCTGTCAATTTCATAATTCGGTCATTGCTTTCCTGGTCGTGTTGTACCGGAAGAGATGCTTCTTTCTCGCCAGCAGTCAGTATAGAAAATAAAATGTGGGGCCTTCTTTACCACATTCTTAAAGAAAATGCGATAGCATTTTGAAGTTTGCTTACCTCCAAATATTGCAAAGCTCCCCTGAATTTTGGTAGTAGGCCCATCCCAGAAAATGGATTTAAGGGGATTAGTGGATGGTTTAACTAGTGGAGGTTAGTGGTTTGATTAATGCGGATAAGTGGGCGTCTTAAGGTGGTTAATGAGCATTAGGGGGTGGATAAAGGTGTAAGAGTGGGTCGGGTTAGTATAACCCCGTATGATAATGCAGTGGAAAGTACTCGAACATTCTGGTCCTCAGATTTTCAAACTCGGCAGCTCTGATGACGTAACGACCCTCTACAAATCGGGGAATTTCGTCACGGAGAAACCCGCAGGATGACAACCTAAATGCTGTCGCAATAAAACATTATTATTAACTTCGTTTGAAGGAGCTTAAAAGAGAGCGTATTTAAGCCTTTTGGCGTCACCTAAACACGTTTTATGTGCGCACGCTACATTTGATGTTCTCTGCTAGGTATACGTTCCGCGAACACTGGAATTTTCGGTCAGGACGGTTAATGCAGACGTCCTACATGGGAGATGTTTTTAGTAGACATGGCGTTCTAGTCTCGTGAGCACAAAGTTTGAAGTAAACTACTACAGGTCACATACATGTCCCACGAGAACTACTGTGCAGCATCCCACTCGGCAGAAATATACGAACTCCTCTAATCCTTGTTCCTTGTCATCGCTGAAGTATCGATTCCACACGAAGCTCTGTCCTTCGAACTGCTGTTTCGTGCCCGGAAGCCGCTCGGTGGTGCATTGCATCCGCGTGCCTGTTTTGTTCAGTATCTGCCTTCATTGTTCTCTCTGCTTTTGTCTTTGCTGCCACAGAATGCGACCCGCGTGCATGGCGTCTTGCTCGTCCGATACGTACAGGGTATCAGCATGCACCGCTGCACTTCATTCACAAACGACTAGCGTCAGCGCTGAGGTGATAGCTAAGTGCTCAGCGCGTCGTGCGGTGACCAAGAAGACAACGATTAGAATTTTGCTAGCGGAAGAGTTTTGTTATCTGTCATGTTCTTCGCAGAGCTTACTGACGTCGCACCTCTTTCTCCCCATTCCGCCCACAGCAATGTCACCTTGCAGCTCACTTCTCACTCACAGAGGCCGGTTTTTTAACCGGCCATTTCTTCCTGACATTTAAAATCGAAGCATTCAGAAATTTTCTGTGTTGTAGTGCTCGCGTTGCTGCCCGCTTTCTTCTTTTTGGTTTGTGTGTGTGTGTGTGTGTGTGTGTGTGTGTGTGTGTGTGTGTGTGTGTGTGTGTGTGTGTGTGTGAGAGAGAGAGAGAGAGAGAGATGCTGCAGAGGCCATTGTTGTCCGAAGTAATCACTAGTCACATTGCTAGTGCCACGTGACCATTGCCGTGATGCTACTTTTGCGCGTTATATCACCTGAGTGCCGCCATTTTTGCGTTTGCTTCTGATGTTGCGAGTTATGCGACAGACTAGCCGGCTCCACGCCACTTTCGAACAGGAGCATTTCTGGCATATTCTTGTTTCATAGAAATTCGTCCATTGCGAAAGCTTTCCCGTTGCGAATAAAGAAGAAAAAAGTGCGCAGACGCTTGCTCGTGTATACTTCTTAATATTCATGCTGAGTTTACACTTTTCTAAGCTTTCTATGCCGAGTTTCAGTGAAAGGGACAAAGGCGCCGTCTTTGTGCCGGTTCTTGTTGGCTAATAAGGATTTTATGCGAAGCATATTACTAGAGCTACACTACAGCCCGTCGAGCGCGGCGGTGGAGCTACCATTGACCTTTAGCGTGACCCACGTGACAACATGACGTCACAGCAGAGGAGAGATGGGTTGCCGGCTCGCGCGGTCGGCCGCGGCGGTGGAGGCTCCACATCAGAGGCGCGGCGGCTGACCACGTGACAACATGACGTCACAGCAGAGGAGAGATGGGCTGCCGGCTCACGCGGTCGGCCGCGGCGGTGGAGGCTCCACATCAGAGGCGCTGCAGCTGTCCACGTGACGCTACAGCAGCGGTATAAAGCTGAGCTTGCCTCGCTCTCCGGGCACTTATGAGGCGGCCAGGTGTTGGGATGCCGCCTAGAAGCAGAGCTGATTTGAACGAGAAGCGAAAGCTTCAGCGTGCCACAGAGACCGATGAAGAGCGGGATGAACGTCTGGCTAAGCGGCGTGCTCAATATGCGGCTCGGCGACAACGTTCTACAACAACTGAAGAACAAAGCGAGGAACTTTACCAAGCCTAGCCATCAATATGTTTCGCATCTGACTAGGCTTAACCTTAGCTAAGCCTCAGCCATTTTTTTTCTCCAGTTCCCGAACGGACTGGCTTCGAATGTATGCATTGTTTTACAATTTTCCCAATACTCATGCAAGCAATATGTAAAATCAAAAGAAGCGTGGAGTTTTGGAAATGGTGTAGCAAGAACAACGCCGAAGCTCAGGGTATTCTGCCTTTGCCTTGTGCCAAAACGTTCAGCTTCAAAGCCGTTCTCGGGCACTGTTGCGATTGCCACGTCGAAACGGCGCCGGTTCGTGCTGCCCATTAAATGGCGTCAGTGGTGTTAATGCTCACGGTGACTCTGGAAACACTGATGCTTGTGCAGGCACAGTTCCCGCCGCGACGCTTTGTTTCGCTCCTGAAACGAAAATATGAAAACGTGGAACTTCTCAAGAAGGCCGTGATGGGTATGCTTGATTCATGCAGCTTTGACATTTCTTTTTGTAATTTATTTTTCATTAATTGCACTCCGCGCCTTTCGCCAGGAGGCGGCGAAACGTACGTCGCGTAGAATTTGTCGATCCGTAGACTTCCAATGTTTCTTCCGTGGGCAGCTGCTTTAGCCTTGAGAGAATTCTGCATCCGGCTTCCACCTTGGCAGCCATATTGCATCACTCTTCCCTCATGGACATGCTGAATTAGGAGCGTTGAAGGTGGTTTATTGCTGGTTGGAGCCAGCTCTCCCTGTTACCCTGTTATAGCGTGCAGGTTTTGAAGAGGTGGATGTAAGCTTTTACTCCCATGTCGTATATTTGATCGGTAGCCCCCGTGATGGGGGCAGGAAGGGCTTGAGTTACGGCGCGCACTAATTGTGGAGTCCGGGTTGCGGTGGCGCCTGAGGACGACAGCGCGTAAGTACATGGTGGGGCACCACTCCTTGCTGCGATGCTTGGCGGCTTTCGGCGGGATGCGGCCGGCGCCGGAACTTTGCCTAGCGTTTTGTGGTGCCGTGATGATGCGTCGAGCGTGTCCTCGAAGAACCGCATCCATGGCCGCTTCACTCGACATATGACAGGGGCACATTCGACGCACGCGCCCTTCCGTGGCCATGAAGCCGTAGCGCGTGGCGCTGCTCGCCGGTCGCCGGCTTCCCGGGCGCTACGCGGCGAAAAAGCGGTGGGGGCAAGTGGAGAGGGGGACGGAAGCAGAGAAGGGAGTCGAGCAGATAACGAGAATGGCGGAGCCCCCGGTTTATTTCTGGCTCCGAAGGCAATCGAGCTCGGCGGCCTCGCCTGGTCCGACGGCTCGGCGAGCGACTCGAAAACCAAATAAAACCGCGAAGAACAAATAAAGGCAAGCACCCGACAGTGTCGTCGTGCGTGCGACGCCGCGCCGCAGACTCGCTCCTCCCCCACTTTTCTCGTCTTCTTCCTTCCCCGCCGACTGAGGCGGCGATAAGTCCGAGAAAGGGAGCCCGGCCGCCGTTTGTCCTCTGCCGTCGCCTGGAGGCCGCCTCCCCTCTTTTCCTCGTACCGGCGGCAGAGGCGCGCCGGGCGGAAAAGCATGGGGCATTTAATTTTAAGTGGATAAGTGGCGCCCCCCAGTGCCGGCTGTCGCAGGCTGTAACCCTGTGCTCACAACCAGCTGATGCTGGGTGGCAGCGAACGGAAGAGCTTGGCGCTGCGAACTACTCGCCGCTTTCGCATTTATCTTTTAAATCCCCGCGCGCCAACCTTCTCTGGCGTGCACCATACGCCGGGGTCTACGCCGGGGCCTAGTGTGAACACGTGCATCCTCATTGCCCTGAACCTGGGCTTTGCATCCACATTTTATTCCTCCTTTATTTTATTCTTCCTCACAAGCGGATCGTAAAGAAAGGCTTAGTGTAAAGAACTCGTTATTTAGTTAGCTCATAGTGGTCCTAACAGGTTTCTAGCTCAAATACTGCACGGCAGGAAGAGTCGACAGGGGCAGCGCTAGTGCTGTCCTCCTTCACTGATATATTATTCCTTCATTTGCGCTAGCTACCTCTTAAGACCAGTGTGCAGTATAGACTATCCCACTGATGAACACTACAGTGCCTGCATGTAAGCCGCATGGTGGTCGGATGTTAGCGCGACGCTGGAACAAGAAAAAAAGTTCAGCATTGCAAACTTGCCTCGTTCTTTTGAGTGCGTTGAATTGTTTTGACCGTGCGCGATGACATGAGGCTTGTCATATTTCAACGTTAGTTGAGAAGGAAGTCGCAGTGAAGCAGCAAGACCGTCGCGTGGTATTTTATTTGCCGGCATGCAAACAGTGCTTCACCCTTCGTTTCTGACGAGGTCGTACTCCGAACGTTAATATGACGGCGCATAGAGCGCAGGTAAGCGTCGCAGCCACACAGTGAAATAAGTCTGGTTCGCGAATAGCGCTCACGGTTAAACGCATGCAAAAAGTTTCAGGTTCTGGTAGCAAATGCACACTAATTTGGGGGAGCACTGGCAGGCAGAAGAAGTTAAAAAAAAGGTCGGTTGGCCGGTTGGTCTGATCGTATGCTGGGCACTTCACGTCTTCGTCCACTCGTCCGGCGACACGTTGCCGGTTGGGGCAGCAACTCCAAACTTCTTGACCAAAAAAACTGATTTATTGAAGACTGGAGCAAAATACAAGAACTTAGATAAAAAGGCAGGTTTAAAGAAAGGCTGTCAAAAAAGGCTCTTTACAAGAAGGGCTGTATAAAAGCGGCCGAGACTGGGACTCGGCGCGCTCGTCCCTGCTCTTTGTTGCAGCGGGTTTTAATACCCTCGATAATTGGGCGGAGTTTTATTAAATCCGCTCTCGCCCAATTTCAACCAATACTACTGCGATGGCGTCGTAGATACAAATGGGCGGAGCCCAGTGCTCGCCAGAGCCCGACTCTAGAGGCGCCAGTAAGTCCACTGCTTAGCTATTTCAGAAGTCACCGACCTTACTGACCCCCCAGCCACTTGAGAGCTAACCCCTTGCGGCCCCGACAAGGCTGTTCGCGGTCTTTCTCCCCAATCCCCGCGGGCTTGGACAGCGTCCGAAGCGCGCGACGCGCTGTCTACATTCTCGACCCCTCCAGACTTCCGACGGACACGGTAGAGGGGGAATTAGCTACGAGGGGGTACCCAAAAGAAACCGGACTAAATTTTTTGGTCGGCAAAGCTTCTGTGGTACCGCGTTTTACCACTAGGAGTGCATAGAACGAACATTCCAGAGTCAGTAAGCCGAGTGCCGTCGTTGAAGGAGGTCAGACTAGTTTAGGCAGAGTTTTAGAGTGACGACTGTTTTGTGTGAATGTCGTTTTTGCAATGACTGATTTTCGTGAACAGCGTGCGCCGGTGAAATTCTGATTTTTACTTGGAAAAAGTTGAATTGGAAACTCTTGAAATATTAAGAAAGACGTACAAGGGCGATGCTATGGGGACAACTCAAGAGTTCCTGAATCGAATTCTGAATCAAAGCAACAATCATGCCAATGGAAAACTTCAAATTCACCTCGCCTCAAGAAAGCTCGTCATGTGAAACCAAACCTCAAAACAATGCTGATTTGTTTTTCGACGTGAGAGGAATCGTCCATTGAGAATTTGTTCCGCAGGGTCAGACAGTTAGCCAGCCTTTCTACTTGGATGTTTTGAAAAGATTGGGCAACAGTGTTTGGTGGAAGCGGCCTGATTTGTGGCAGACGGGTGACTGGTTTTTCCGCCATGGCAATGCCCCTGCTCACACAGCCCTGTCTCTACGTCAAATTCGGACCAAAAATGGCATGACCTCTGTTCCTCAACCCTCATACTCTCCCGACCTTGCCCCGTGCTACTTTCTTAGTTTTCTAGAATGAAAAAATAGGTGAATGGAAAGCGTTTCGCCGATGTTGCTGAGGTGAAGAAAAAAAACGACGAAGGCACTGTCAAGCATCACAAAAGATGAATTTAAACAATGTTTTGAAAAATGGAATGCAAGATTTTACAAGCGTATCATTGCAAGTGGGGAATACTTTGAAGGAGTTTGAAGGTCTGTGCTTAAAATGTGAACAAATAAGTTCAAACAAAAATAAGTCCGGTTTCTTTTGGGTACCCCCTCGTATAGGCGCCGTAGGCTTCTACCTTAACAGTTGAATTTTTATGCAAGTGCCATTTGTTGCTGATGTGGGACGACGCTTGAGTTCATGGCTCTTGAGGATCCGCCGTTGGACAAATGAAAATTGTTTCTTTTTTTTTGAGGAAAGGAAAAGACAGTTACAGACTCACTTATTTTGGTGGACACTCGAACCGCGCATGATACGCAGTCCCCGATTATAGGTCGCCGGTTCCCCCGATTATTGGTCGCCGGTTCGAATCCCTGCCACGAGCTAGGCTATAACTTAACTGATGGGTTTATGCTGCACGAAACGCTGAATCGTATGACACCATCCGGAACATTCTGCGGCAAACGGTTGGCATTATACAATTTTATCCGACGCGCGGTGCTCACAACTACAACTACTAGGACGCCGACGGCTTTTCGACCGAATTAACGATCTGTATACGATGTCGCGTAATATGTGTGCTGAGTTTACAACAGTTGGAGAAAAAAAAATAGCTGCGGTCTTTGCACTGTTGAACCTGGTTAGAGAGAGAAAGCTGTGGTGTATCGGGCATCTAGATGCGGCTTGTCGTCTATAACGTTGAGTGCATTCCTGACACTGGATAGGCAGCGCGCCCACCCTGCCACCCTGGCAGGGCTGAATGGCTGAACGCGAGAGGTTGCTCACCCAATGAGTGCTGCGGCCTATTGCTGCAGTACCGCGTGTCTGCCACTACGTTGTGAGCGCTAACGCGTGCATCCCACATCTCTCTCTCACCACCGCCACGTACCTCAAAGCGCGATTCACGCGTCCACTGACACAGGGAGCCAGTTATGCGCCCTTCCTTTCCTCAAAATCATCGGAGCCTAGAACGTTGTCAACGCCAACGGCAATGAACACAATGAACGCCGACGGCCTATAGCTTCAGCGCCGCGTTTCTGCCACAAAGTTGTCAATGCCAACGCTTGCATAAGTGGCAACACAAGCAAAATTACGCTCTAGCGTGCCGTGTGCAGGCACGTGTACTAGAGTTTGCGCGTGGGTGCCCGCCGCGAAAGTTGCACTTCTTGCCGTCGCCGCCACACGAGCGAGCCGACGGCAAGAATCTTCTTAAAAACCAACAGCTTGATGGGTCGACACGAGTGACAGTATAATTCTCCACTGTGCGTTAATTAATGTGGTTTCCTCGCGAGGGAGTCATCATAGGTGCCAACGTTCGGGTTGGTGACGTCGAATGACTACGAACTCCCCCATGCAACCCGTTATAGATCTTTCCGTCTAGTACACCGACGTACACGAAATCCACGCACTTCGTCACGATGGCGTCAGATTTCCAACATTGCGCGGCCATGTCTTCGCATTCGAAGTTCGCGGTGGTCATGCAGGCAGTTCAACTATACGGTCGGGCTCCATTCAAGTCGGTGGCGTTCTCTCCGGACAAATGTGAGCGCCGTCGCTATCGGCCGAAGTCCTGTGTACACGAGCATCCCCACGTAGCTCAGGACATTTTTCGTGACATCGTGCCAGAAGACAAAATGCACGAACAAAAAAGCCCTGAATAAATGCGGTCGTAAACAGTGCATTTATGGCGCCGGTTTTCACGAGGGGCAATCAATTACACTGCTGTCCGCTAGCAGAGTGCGGGAAAGGGGCAATGCCCTTCGGAATGTGATGGATTTCGCTTGCGAACCGCGCAGGGAGAAAAAAGAGAGCTGCTCGCGGCAGGCGGTCTAACACTGCGTTGTGGAAGCAGGTGTTCAGTATGGCACGATCAGTATGTGTTCCTGATCACCGAACGTTAAACGGGATTGATATTGTGTTAAAATACCGAATACAAGTCCTGTGACACGCGCGAAACCAATAGCAGTGGTCCAGAAGCAGCACACAGTCACATTGGAGGTGGTGTTCTAACATATCTACTGCAAGTGCGTCGGGGTATGCCAGGTGTTTCAGGGAAGCCAGATACTAATTCCTAAAAATAGCATTTTTTTAAGGCAAAGAGAAGCATTGTGCGGAATAGTAATATCAGTTGGCGGACGTTGGAAAACACGCGAATCGAGTCTAATTGTAAAGTGATTAGCTAAATTCTAATGGTGAACTTTTTAACTATTACTGATAGGCGCTTGATTGTAATTAGCGACTTGTAGCCGGCCGTTAGTAATAGCCACACCGTTTTTTTTTTTCTTAATTTCGAAAACGCGATTACCTTCGCCGCTCTGGCCCAAGAAATTTGAGCTATTTCTCGCTCCATTCGAAAACCGCGCGCATACGGGGAGCTCAGAGCGACGTTTCGCACGGACCACGTGGCCATCTCAGCCCCTCCCGCGTTGCAATGCTTCCCGTTCCGCGCCTCTTCTAGCCACTTGGCTGCTGTAAAAAGTTCTCATTATAACATCGATTGGTTACGTACACAGCACCTGAGTTGCTTCGGAAGGCTCTAGTGCGTAGTGCTTAAAGGCCATTGGTTACAATTTTATTAGGAAAATTGCATCATTTTAAACCAACGTTTTCAACAATCAGCGCACTCTGAGTAGAACGTGGTAAGAAGCGGTCGAAGTAACATATATTAGCTCTTCTTACCGGCTGTTGATTTTAATAGTGTCGTCTTCTTCGTAACAATAGCTTGCAGCTTCCAGTATAATTGCATGTAATTTGTACTTGACCTTAATCGTCTCACATTTCTGAATCACCCGAATACGCTCAGCTTTAGCCGCTTAGCTACCTTTAGCCAATTTGAACAAGTTGAGTCAACACGGAGGCACGTCACTGTGCGCAGCTTACACGGTAGCATAGTGCACGGTATACGAACGGCACGCAGTATCATTATTGTACCGGCCCACGAGGCATGAACCCTCGCCGTTAACTGGCCGAGACATACTAATGTGATAGAAGGAAGAAGGTAGCATTTGCCTTGAAATTAGTTATGTCTGAATTGTGCTGAAATACTTATAAACCTCGTGAAGTCCATTTTCGGCGTGGTTTGATTGTATTTGTTCACGTGTTGCTTGGCAACTTTTAGCGGTTCGTTGTTGAGTCTCTTGTCAACCATTTAAACATGTCTAAGCCATTATAATTGAGAGGCTATCACGAACTAAACATATCACATTTTAATCCTCATGCCGATGTGTTCATAGTTTTTTTTTTTTTTCCGCGCAATGTATACGAATTTGAAACTCTGTCTGGTCATACTCGTGCTCTACCTTTGAAAGAATTTTTTAGTTTCCGCGGTTTGTAAGTGACGTATTCTTTTCATTATGCTTTCGTATATCTTATATCCTACTGATTTTTGCAATCGTGTTCGTGCTTTTTTTTTTTGTTATCCCCTCCTGCCACAGCCTCCTGTGAGGATGCAGTATGTGAAAATAAAATCAAGTAAGCAAACGACGCGTTACGTTCTCAGGGCCAGATTCGGTCTTCCCATTCAAGCACAAGGGGGACGCGGAAATGGTTCATTCGGCACTGGCATGCAAAATTTTGGTGAGAAACTGTTTGCTTTGAAAGGAAACCGATAAAATCGGCTGACTACCAGCAGCAGCTAGGAATATGACCTAGGCTTGAAACTTTATTAACTAGACATCGTCCAAGTTTAGAGAGCGGTTAAATTATGAAGTTTCATTTTTACAACGCCGTAAGCTCGTTAGCGGCAGCATTTGTTCAACTTCTGTTTAACTGCCTTTAGAACACTCTAAGCCGCCGCGGTGACTCAGGGGTTATGGCGCTCGGCTACTGATCCGAAAGACTCGGGTTCGTCGATCCCTATCGCGGCGGTCGAATTCTGGAGGCTCGTGTTCTGTACGATGTCAGTTCACGTTAAAGAACCCCGGGTGGTTGAAATTTCCGGAGCCCTTCACTACAGCGTCCCTGATAGCCTAAGTCGCTTTGGGACGTTAAACCCCCACAAACCCAACCTTTAAGCGGGCGAAACTGTTCTCTTAAATCTGATTCTACAGTGTGTCATTATTAAAAAATACTTTTGGGAAGTTCACGGAACATACGTCAAAGATTCAAATGCATCATAATTTGCAATGTATAAATTTTGTCTAGTTGGAACTCTCGAAATGGTGCACTTCACAAAAGCCTATGACCTATGTTTGTTACTGAGCTGCAGATTTGTAAAAGTGACCTTGAAAGGAATTCTTTTTTTAGCAAAATCAAAACCTTGCTTCAGACAGGTTCAGCAACTGCTGAGCAAAGCGATTTCCCGCTTCCAGTGCATTTCGGTTAAAGCTTGCAAGGAATCTTAATGCACTGTCTACATATCTGCACATGTAATCGTCTATTTCCTTGACATTGAAAGGAAGACTACAAGGGCGGAGCGTCCGTAACTGTGTCATTCCGCCAAACACTTCGTCTGCACAAGGAGCCCTGACCACGAGGAGGTTCCTGCCTGGCTAGATGACGCCTTGCTCTCTCCGCGGTACCATGGCGGTACTTTCACTCCGCTAGGGCCCTAACTCCGCTGCTAGTGCAGCTGGCGCCACCTGTGGGAACTTCTGTTAACTACACGTGCCGAGCAAATTCGTTGTAATCAAGAAAGCTTTTTACTTGGTCTCGAGACGTTACGTAGCATCTGCTTCAATGCTAGAAAAGGATTCGCGGAGTATCAGTCGCAACGCATGACTGGTTGACTCTTTGCCACTTTCATATTCACACACTGACACATCAAGCACTCTATGAAGTAAATGGACAAACTAGGCTTTACGGTTGCTTCTGGTCAATTTGTATGTGTCGGAACGCTCATATTGATCGCGTGAGAAATTGCTACCAAATTTGTTTTCGGAGCTCCTGGGCCCGTATTTCGAGTTTCTGTCATGATCGAAATCGTCACAATCGGCCACAGCGGCCACACCTGATTGGTTGAAACGCCGGGAGCGGACGTAGTGGTTCGGATACATCGAAAACTGTCGAAGAAACTGGACGGTGACGTCACACACATAGCGTGCGCTCCACAGCAGACGCCTAAGAACCCCACTGAGATAATAGCCAATATGGCGGCATGCTCTGATTGGCTGGTTGGTTGGTTGGTTTATGGGGTTTAACGTCCCAAAGCGACTAAGGCTATGAGAGACGCCGTAGTGGAGGGCTCCGGAAATTTCGACCACCTGGGGTTCTTTAACGTGCACTGACATCGCACAGTACACGGGCCTCTAGAATTTCTCCTCCAAAGAAATTCGGCCGCCGCGGCCGGGATCGAACCCGCGTCTTTCGGGTCAGCAGCCGAGCACCATAACCACTGAGCCACCGCTTCGAAGCATGGAGGTAGGACAATTCAGGAGAGGCCCTCGCTATCCGAGCTGCTCGCGAGAAAGTGTGCCGGAAGTCACGCGCTGTCGCAAGGGCTACTGGGAGCATTTGGCCTACGGCGCAGCCAATAGGAACACTGGGCGCAGCGGCGTCGTCTGCTGCATTGTCTGCTGTTCATGCGCAGGCGCGCTGAGTCGGCGGCCAAGTAAGGGAGGGGGGAGGGGGGCGTAGAGGGGAGCCGGCTTCAAAAAATGTGACATAACCGCCTCTCCTGAGTTCTTTCCTTCCTCCAAGGTTCGGAGTGAACTCGGTGGTGTCACTGCGTTTTTCGGCACGTGAATGACTATAAATTGGGTATATAAATTGGGTATGGGGCTTTCGCATCTTATCTTGTCTACAAAAATTAGATGGACGATAAATTTGGCCTGTTTTTTATTTATTTGTTTCGTTGGACGATACGGTAGCTCCTAGGCCTGACGAGCACCGGTTTGTTGCAAAAATTGTTCACTTCATCCGAACCAGATGGCGCCACTATCACCGGAGTTATTGTCTCGTCTGTGTTTGCGCCGCAAAATGGTTGAGTTTACTACACGCAGACGTAAATTCGCTATTCTAGAACGTTCTATTAGCTGTAGCAGCTTCCTGCATCATGATCGTGTGCAATGTTTGGCAGCGTGAAACCGCTCATCATGTGCACGATGGTCAGTCGCCAGCGACGCGCCACTACACCGATGTATTTGACGTGTCAGGGGTAGTTTTTCGGCGTCCATTACGGTTCTCGATAGCCGCGGTGGTGTGGCTCTGCATTGAGCTCGCATTTGCAGGCAAGTTAGTTTTCAAGCGTCAATGGGCATGCGTGCGCTTCGCACCATGGCGAACCTCTGAAAAATTCGTCTGCGAAGTCTCCCAACGCATACAAGAAGAGAAACACAGCAATAAGATTTTGTTTTGGCTCATCCCTTTTATTTATTTGCTGCAGAAAAAAAAATGAAAAACCTAACAGCGGCATATCGCGGTCCTTGCTGTGCCTGCATAAAAGGAATGAAAAGCGTAAAATACCGTCTGCACAACGGTCCGATCGCAGCAGGAACTTACGTTCAGCGATCTTGCAGACGGCAAGTCGTCACGGCGTCCGGATGGTTCAGCACGGCAGCGAGCGCGCATTGTGCAGCGAGTCAGCGCACTACACAAATTTTCCTCGCCGCTCCTTTCCCCCCTCAAGGTAAATGTAAAAAGCCGTGTTGTGGGAACCAGCTATAGCTGCATTTTATTTACCATCGGCGGTCGGCGGCTGTAGCGGCCGCCATCTGTCACTGCAAAGCCCTGCGTAGTCGCGTAGTTGCGTGCATTATTTTCTTTTTAAGTACACCTCCGGCCCTTACAGAGTATCTGAACTATTTTTTTCTATTTATTACAGTCCACTGGGTAAATCAGGCAGTTTTTGATTACCCCTTTACAGTGCAATCCGATGCGCAAATGAAATTTTCTTATGTCCCGCTGATCGCGTTCTATTTCTCGGCAAAGAGCAATATCGCCGCTGGTCGTTTCGCCACGACAATCGCAACGCAGTGCCATCCTGCCGCCGCTCACAGTCGCAACCGAACTGACATCCGCTTCCGGCGTTTCGACCAATCAGCTGAGGCCGATTATGGCGGTTTCGATTGGGACACAAACTGGGAATACGGACCCTGCTGGCAACACATACTGCTCCTATCTCTTGCCAACGCCATTCGGGACTCATTGTCTGAGCAGCATTTGTTTGTAAGCCACGTATACTTCTATTCGCGCCGCGGTGGCGCAATAAATTTGGTGTTCGGCTGCTGAGCCGCAGGTCGCGGCATCGTATCCCGGCCGCGCTACGGCCACATTTCTGTGGAGGATGCAAAAGACGCCCGTGTGCTGTGCGATGTTTAAGAACTCCAGGCGGTCAAAAGTTATTACGCAGCCCCCTCCCTTTCTCTACGGCACCTATGTTATTGGGTCGCCACGCCCTCTATTGCCGCTTCTGTTTACTCCTTTTATGTTCCTTTATTTCCTGACGTACGAATTGCGTAAGCATGAGTGCCGCCGTGAGAGCCTATCGTTCTGGAGGGTATTATTTCTTCGTGCACTGATCCAGAGGAATGGAGTGAAAGGAAGGAGGAGAGGGGGGGGGGGGGGGGGGCGGTGCCGATTTGAATGACCGTACGTTTCATTCGAAATGCAGTCGCCTTGTCCCCCGTCGGCCGCGTTCGGCAGCCTATCTTGAGGGCTTGTCCTGTCTCCTTCCGCAGATGCGTATCTCAAGAAGCTTCTATTTTTGCATATTTGCTGAGCTTGTTGAGCGAACGCTTATCGCTTGGAACAGCCGCTGCAGCGCGAGCGATATAAGCTGCGAAGCTCCTGTCGACAGCCTCCCAAGTCGCTTCTTTTTTATTCCTCCGTACGAGAGCGGATCTTTCTGTATTACGAGTTGTGGTTGCGTAAGGCTATAGCTAGCGGCTTGCCGCCGATGCTACGAACCTAGTTGCGCGCGCTTGCGATGCCCGCGTGGGTAGCACGTGTGTCAGGGGGGCTACAGCTGTCTCAGGTGCGATCAGCCAAGCCGGTTCACGCCGGTGGACCAAGGCCACGGTTCTCGCCGGAAGCGCAGCCCTGCCTCGCTTCGGCGCGCCTTCTTGCGCCGTCCCCCCAGTCCAGCGCTGCATGTGAGGGGCCGTTAGCTGTGTCGTGCGTGCGTGACGTCAAGCACCGCTCCCGCCGCGGTCGAAGGTTGCCTTCGTCCTTGGTCTTGAAAAGAAGCGCTGTACTACTTCTTCACTGAGTGATGTTCTGAAAATATTATCACATTACGCTGTTTAGTGCTTTACTAATTAGCACTGCTCAGCGTTAGGGCTCCAGAAGTTGCCTGTTGTCTTCTGGCTGACTCATTGCGGCCAAAGCATGTTCGCTGTTTCGAGACGACGAGCCATCCTCGCTTTGCCTTTTTGCTCGTCTGCAGGGGGCGTCGGAGGGGGCAGGACCAAACATCTTCTTACCTTCAGGGAATTTGGAACGCTGAAGATGAATTACGAGCAAAACAATGTGGTCCAGAAGCAAACCCCCTGTGCTCTAAACTTCAGACAAAGGCTTTACGTCACCTCTGCCGTGTTCATCGCACTACTTTCGTCGAGGTGCCGTTTATTTCAACAGTCAACTGCACCTCGCGAAGGGCATGCAACACACCGGGTGAGGCATAGGCTTGCATGCGCCAGGCGTCGAGCGTGTCTGCCCAGCACTCACTAAATTCTCGGCGCTAGAGCGTTCACCGCCCACTCTAAACAGAAAGGAGTAAAAAGGGGTCAAGTAGTGTACTCCCTTAAAATTATCAAAGTGTGTGCGCTAGAGGACAGTTAGCGGGTTCGTGTTTAGAGTACTTGTTTGGTGAGGCGCTGCGCAGCTCGATGTGTTTCGTGTTGAATTGCGCATCGTCTGCCTCTGTGCAACGAGGCGGTAGTAATACGACACCCAGCGTATCTGCTGAGGGCCTTTGTCGCCTCCTCGTTCGTGCGCTTATCGCGCGTGTTTTCCACGGCGGGAAAAATTACTGCTGCCGGACGTGGAGCGCGCCACGGCCTGCCCTGTTGCCAGCGCGTGCTTGTGCATGTTGCTCCCGAGACCCCGCCTGTTCGCTGACGGTAGGCTGGGCCGCGCGAGGCGTGATTCACCGCCTCCGCTGGGCATCACACGCGCTCGGCTCCCTTCGCGACTGGGGCTTTTGTTTTGCTTGTTTGGAAACACGCTTTCCGGAGTGGACGCGGGGGCGCCGTGGCGCGGCGCAGTCGGTCGGGTTTCTTCCTTCTTTTAGGCAGTTTTGTTTTCCCTCTTTATATATTTTTTTTTTATTTCTTAATTGTTGCTGCGTTTTGTCGAACGATTGCTTGTGACTGTTTCTCTTCTGCGCAAACTTTTATGCCCTACTGACATTTCGGCGTTGCTTTGCGGAAGCTTACAAATGTCAGCTTATTGTTGCTTTGTCGAGCGTGCGCCTTTAGCCCTTCTTTCGTGCAAGCGACTGAAGTAACTCTCCATGCGCTCTGCATGCAGCATATGTCCTCGCGGTTGTAATCGATCTCCTGTGTTACCTCCGTTAATTTCTATTGTTCAAGTTTTTCTGCGCTGCAGATAGTGTATGCAGCGGTCAACGCCACCACTCAGAGCATTTATAGGGGACAGCTGCGTCTCGCATGCTCACACCTGTTTTATTTTTACTGGCTTATCGGTAGCTCCCCCCCCCCCCGAATTTGTCTCGCCTGCGAACAATTGTCGAAGCTGAAAGGGTCTTTTCCTTTTTCACGAACTCCTTTTGCAAGGAACCAGGCTGTAATGGCCATTCCAGTAAATGCAGATCTTTCTGCGTTGATTATGATTCGAAAACCGTTCGTGCGCAGTATGGAAGCTGTGAGTAGGCGTGCGCTGACATCCGTTCCAACCAGGTTGTGGGGACGCCGTAGACTCACGACTCTGTTCGTGTCGTACAAGTTGGAAATATCTATTTTCCAGCTTGTACGATTTCCGCAAGAAAAGTAACTTCCGTGGCTTTTGTGAAGGTGCGCGCGCGAAGAAAGAAAAGAAGAGTAGCTGACGAAGGTCTAGTGGAAATGTCGATAAGCGCTACACAGTGGCCAGCAGTCGTGTATAAGAGAGGTACCAATGCATGAGTGACGACCGTCTTCGTGACCACCAAACTGTCAGCCGGTGAAACCGACTAATGCTGTAGTGAAGGCAGCCACGCAGGATCCCACAGAGTTTGTGCTGTTTAAAGAGCACATCAGCCTCTGGGTAGCCGAAACTGAGTGAGAGGCAGCAAAATTTCTGCATGTTTCTGAAGGGCATGAACTTTGAAGTCTGAGTATAATATAGAAGGAAATTACGCTTATTCCTTTGCACTAATAATTCCACTTAAACAGCTCATGAGGTTGGTACCAAATAGGTTGCCCGAAAGTTATGATATGGCCGGTAGCGTTCATGCTGGAATTCTAGTTTTAAATATTTTTTGTTTAGATAACGATCAGCTATTCATTGTGAAGAGCTGTGTGACATTTCATTTTTATTTTGAGGTATTTCGCGCAGTCGGTTCGAGTTTTCGCTTATAGTTTATGAAACTCCGTGGCAGCTTACATTGCCTTAAATTCAGCAGATGGAATAGGTTTCTTCACGAAGGCAAGTGAGCACGAGAGTGGACGACATTGAAACAGCTCTGCGCTTACGTTGATTCAAATGCATTTCTCTAATATAAACTTAGACGGCTGCCGCCCTAAAGCAAGAGGGGGAAACAACTTAATTGAAAACTGAAGTGGTGCCTTCGAAGTCCCGGATGGAGTGCAGGACACTAGTGGCTTTGGCGACCAGCTATATGCTCTGGAGATAAGCTCTCAGTTGCTGTCTTTCGAGAGCCGTACTGATCAGACGAAGAGCCCAGTAGTTCAAGTGAAATGGCGGGAAATAAGATCACCACATTATGGGTTTAATTTTTGCCGCTTAATATTTCGCGACCTCTGTGAAGAAAAAAAAAAAGAGCACTTCAGGAAAACACTGAAAATATGCGTATGATTTACACAGACACTTTGTGAGCACTTCTATAAAATTTAAAATATGAACTCTCGATATGCGACGTCGTATACGGTATAGCCACAGCCTCCATAAAATTATGATGAGGATGATGATGATGCATTTTTATGACGCAAGGGCAGCTTTGGCCAATGAACGTCATGGAAAGAGGTGTTTTCGTTGCACAAGGTGGGGTCCAAGACCCATTGCCCAAGCATTTCACACCAGATAAGCCGAGCACCAGGCCGGAGGAATGCTTGTACCTATTAGATCACCGGTGCCGGTGGAGTGGAAATCGAACCAGGAAAATGATGCAAAATAACGGCTTGCTGGGATGCTAGTTATGTACTGGTTAATAACTGTGAGAACTAACAGGTGGGTCGCCCAGGCTCGGGATGCTGAAATTATATATATATATATATATATATATATATATATATATATATATATATATATATATATTTATTCTACTCAACAAGTAATCAAGTTCTACATGGTAAAACCTGTTTTAGAGGAATGAGCGTTTCTTTGCGGGGATTTTATGCCACCTTCGGATCAGGTGCACTAATCTAACTCTGGATTCCGTACTCTGAAACGAAGAAAAACCCTGTGAAGGGCTCGTCATGGGGAATCTTATTGTAATTTCTTACAGAAACTGTGAAGGTGTAGGACAGAAACGTTTTCTACTGCTTTATCACGAGAAGATGCCATTTCTCCCCAGCTTGCTCCTTTTAGAAGGTCAAGCCCCACTCATCCCTTTTTGAAAGGCGCCGAAATTTTACATAAATTCTAACATTTATAAAGACCTTCAGTGCGCTCTAACGAAAAAAAGACATCTTTTTTTTAACTCTGTGTTTGTCACATTATAGCTTCCGTTGCTGATGCAATAGGCCTGCATTTTCGGTGTTTATTTCTGAGAAAAATCGGCGAACGCTTTTCGGCGTTTATTTCTTCTTGGAAAACGTGTGTTTTCCGGATATAGTTATGCGGCGCAGACGCTAACAGCGGCGATTATCGGCGAAAAAACAAACAAACAAACAAACAAACTCAAAGTTCACAAAAGCGTGTAGTAGACGCAAAGCGCGTGAATTTTGTTACCTCAATGGTACAGTTGGTTGTAGTAGTAGGCTTACTAACCTTGTTGACTCGATTGTGTTAGCACGCTTGAGTTGCCTGCTCCCAACTTCGAAAATTCTCGTTCAGCATTATTGCTTGAGATATTACAAGGCGCTCGGGTCAAAGCGGGATAGCCGCACGCAAGTAATTTCCAAAACAACGGCCGGAGCGTCGATGATAGCTGTGACCGATACGGCGGCAAATTTCGACCTTCGGCTTAAGCTTATTCAAGCTGCATTCGTCCCGCGTTACGAGTCTGTAAATCTATTCATAGTGCGCGAAATCATCTGACGACCCAGTTTTTCACAATGATTAACGATTCGGACGTATTATCTTGGGGCCACCTCTGAACTCCAAGTCTAATGGGTTGTCCCTCGGGATTTAAGCAGCTTCTCTGAAGACCTTGCTTAATGATGGAGAAAAGCTGCTGTCCACAATTCAAGGTCTTCATCTACAAGGCTGTCCAGACTTCAGTGGCCTTCTGCAGGTGGCTGATTCAATTTCTTCAGCAAATGTGTACCAGAGAGAGTACACGTTTCTTACAGAAGAGTGACGTCCTCATTTTGTGCTATAAAATTACGGAATGAATTACTATTTGTACTAAAGAACAATGTGATAATTACACACATTTAAACGTCACCTCAAGCTTCTTTTTGTCGTCATTCTAACACCCGAGTGAATTTCGATGGAGGCGAAATTCTAGAGGCCTGTGTGCTGTGCGATGTCAGTGCACGTTAAAGAACCCCAGGTGGTCGAAATTTCCGGAGACCTTCACTACGGCGTCCCTCATAGCCTGAGTCGCTTCGGGACGTTAAACCCCAATAAACCAATAAACCAAATCTAACATCTGACTTTTTGTGACCCCTTTTCGTGGCTTTTATTTCCTGCTATGAACTTCCGCTGATCTGATACAGTAGGGCCCATATATCGAACCGGTATATTTCGAGTGATTGGCTGTATCGTACGCACAGATTCCTGGGTAAAAGTAAAAGAGAGTCGCGCGCTATATCGGACTCATGCAATTTCATTCGGCATATCGAACTTCGCGCCGTTCACCTGTAAGTGGCGCTTCTCCTAACGGCGCTCTTCGATCACTTTTCGCGCACGGAGACAGGTCGACTGCGCCGCATTGGGCATCCGCTGGCAGCGCTAGCGCTGCGAAACCTGTGAAACCGTATGAAGAGGTGAACGTGGCTGCGCTTGAGGGTGACCTTCGATTTCTTATACTAAATTTTCACGCCACATCGTTGTCATGCGGTGAAGCCAACCTAACTTTAAAGCCTAGGGGCAGCCATCGCCTGGTATGCTTTGCAGCCGAAAGCGTTGTGGAAACCATTACTTCAAGTTTAATGAGCTATTTGTAGTGTACTGGTAACAGTATTAGACATCTTATGGCAGGCAGTGGCTAGTTACAAACAGCAGCCCGCTGCGGCTTCGATGCGAAGCAGGTTGCGAAGGCGTTGCGAAGCTATTGCAACGCCTAGCGGGTGGTGCACTGTCAGCACCTCAGTGGGTGGTATACGTCGCTGCAGGAAGCTTTTCACTAGCGTGGGTGCAATGTGTTCTTACTTCCAGGTTACAGATAAGCTTATTTATTGTCATTTCTTATGTATCGAATTCTGGATATATCGAACTATTCATGATCCCCCTCGAGTTCGATACGTCCCGGGTGGTTGCTATTTTTTTCTGTATCATTTTTTTTTTTCAGTTTAATTTTTAACTTCTCGTAATCAGTCTTCGTTGCATTCCTTTTTTATGCGTATTTAAAGCGTTCTTGTTTTCCCTTTGTTTGTCTCTTACACTGGAGTTTCCTTAATGCTGTGGTTGTTTAGATGATATTTTCACTTTGTATCTAGAGTCCCGTTTCAGTCTGTGACCCTCGTCTTTGATATTATCGTTGGTTGTATGATGTAATTGCATGCCTTAATAAACTGAAGCTGAAGAAGGACTGAGAAGAAGTAGCAGACGACGTTTCTTGATGGTTTTTTTTTTTAATGTGCGAAACAGCGAGTGCTGTAGTATTTCTAGCCAGAGTAAAAATGGAGATTTTCTAAAGTGGCCTCAGCCTCAAATAATGCTGTTTTAGGCCAACTAGGCGCACTTTGTTTGAATACTGTCGGACTGCTCTCGTAGGAGAGGCGCCAGTAGTTCGCTCACAGTTTGCTCGCAAGGCTGGCTTCCGCTCCCCTGCGAACAAGTTGGGAGGTTGGTGCATATATTGGTGTTTGTTATAGAGGAGTGACAGCTTATTCTCAAAGTCAAGATGTCTCCGAATATTGGCCTCCTCGCCAGCACCGCCATTATTACCAGCCCTCTAAACAAGTACAGTAAAGTCCCTATGCAAGGGATTCACTTCCGTCAAGCTTGCCGTGTGGTCTTTTTTCGTTTTTTTTTTTCGGACGATTTTCTTTAGAGCTTAACAAGTTGTACTGACGTTCAGAAAACAATGAATGGTAAAAATGGAAACTGTTTTTATTCCAACTAGCGTGGCTATGACTCTTCTGCTACTCACCTTTGCGTAGCCAGCGCACTCCTTCATCCCTGGAATGCCATTCTGTTAGTCATCCACGCCCTAATCTCCACGCGATAACGGTGCAACTGTGTTCCTTAACCGCGAGGTTTTGCTGCAGAATTTATCAGTATGGAGTACCTCGAAGCTGACACCGACCCTAGGACATTTCAGTACTCGTTTTTCTTTCTCTTTTTTTTTGTTGGTTGCTTCATATTTGGAAATTAGGTTGCACTGAATTTTCTTCTCGCCTTTCCATTGTGAGAGTAGACTTTGTTTACTCAGTGTTTACTCAGTTTGTTTACTAAGCACACAGCGTGCCTTTAGCATGATTTCAAGAGGTATGAAAGGTCACTCTTAAGGGACGCGACTTTCGATTGTGGCTGTATGTTGTAGCTGCACGAGACATACTTTCTGACCGTGCTGCAGAGTTTTCATTTGTTTGCAATACGTAGGAACCTAAGCAGCGAAGACATAAAATCGCCGAGCTCTAGCAGAGTATCTCGTAACACTAATGCAGAAATGGTTCTTATAATGATGGCACCAACCGCGTTGATGGCGTCATACGACATTAGAGAGTTTTAGCTGAGCGGGTTTACTGTCCGCTCCGCTCGCAGTTCCTAGCGGAGCCACAGCGGAGCGTCGCGCAAGAGTAGAGTTTTAGCGCAGCGTCTTCCCCGTCCGCTCAAGCGAGGCGACTCGTTGCGCCTCCTAGTGGTGGTAACTGGACTTGCCAGAAAATGGTTATAAGTAAGCCTCTCTGATATATGCGTGAATAAATAAATGATAGCTGTTTACGTTTGCTGTATGCTTTCTGGTAACAAAAGTGATTTGGTTTTAGCAGTGAAGCTTTCGTATTAGAAAAAAAATTTAAATGTCTGCCACTGCGAGAGCCAAGCCAAGACCACGCAAGTCACCCCTCGCAACGTGCGCGTGTACGCATTTGTAGCGTTGTCTATCGTGTGCATTCATCCTCTACGCGTGCGAGCGTCGATCGGGATCGAGTTACGTTCGCAAGTTATCCGACACCGCCTGCAATCTGTTCGCCATGCCAAAAAGTATCCGGCAAGACCCGCGCTGGCGGCCGCCATGTTGAATGTTTACGTTTGGTTCGGCTAGCGCGAGCCCAGAAGGCTTTGCGCGAGGCCCGCTCGTCGGCCCGCTCCGGACTCCGCTTGGCTCGCGCGGGAGCGGGGCGGAGGAGCCGTTCCGCTCGCGCGCTCCCGCCTGAGCGCTTCGCGCATGCGCAGTAGCGCTCCCGCTAGCTCGCTGAGCGGAGCGAGCGCACAAACCCGCTCAGCTAAAACTCTCTATTGTTTCTGGGTGCTCAGGCACCATCTCTGACAGTCGCGCTCTCGAAAGCAAGCCAACGGGAGTCCGGTGGCACAGGGGGAGCTCCATGCAGAAAATTAACCATCACGGGTTCTCTCGAGCGAAGGCCCGTACACAGACACACGCAGCGAAGGGGCAAGGCAGGAAATCGCGCCTCTGGTCCAGTTGTGCGCTAGGTTGGGGGCCGAAATTCCGGCGTTATAGTCACCGAGTCGCCCTATCGAAAAGATGGAGGAGGTTCTTAACACGAAGAGCGATTTTACTCGGCTTGCTTGTGGCAGTGCATCACTGCTTTCTAGCGAATGGAACGTGCGATAAGGGAGTACTTACTCCCCTATTGCAAACCTCTTCTACCTTGGAGGATACCACTATACATTTGACCAACACTGTACCCATTTCGAGTTACTGGTCAGTTTGCTGTCGCCCTACCATATGCTAGCCGTCCCGGTTAACTCAGTTGGTAGAGCGACTTCTCCGGCGAAGTGGTGGTCCCGGGTTCGAAACCTGGACCAGGACGAATTTTTCTTTAACTACGAACTTTCTGCGGAAGCTGTACAGCTTTCCTTTGTAGCCGTAGGCTGTGCTTGGGTGGATTCGATCGAGTAATTACTTCTATATTGCAAATCTACTCTGCCTTGGAGGATTCCCCTAAACATTTGACCAAACTTAACGTGGTTGACAGGTGCGGCAGCCATAAACCGTTCGTTGCGAGACCCGTTCAGGTTACTCTTTTCTGCCCCTCGCCCCTTTCTCTTACAACTAGCGTTATCTAGATTTCACACTCCGCACTACTTGCAGAGGTCAGAAGGCGGATGTCCTTAATTGAACTTTCGAGTAGATACACCTTGGCGTCCAACGAGGCCTAACAGATGACAAAACGAATTCCACCTGCCCTTCGCCTCTAAGGGCACTCCACTGCGTTCCGAGGTCCTCCGAGGCCCGCCTTTTTGTTAACCAATCGCTCCGATTTCATGTACGCGCGCATTAGTTCGACCTGACGTGAGGTAAAAGGAGAGAAAGGGGACACTCTTGAGCGGTGGTTTGCAGCAGCTGGATTTTTTTCAGTTTGCCAGTTCCGTCCCTCCCACCCTTTGTTTTACGCTACGCGCATGCTGTTAACATCGTAACGGCTACTCAATGGTATAAAGCGAGAGCGGTGGTGCTTTAACTAACCGACTCCGCGTGCCAAACAAGGCGGTGGCTTCGGTCACCTTTCAGAAGGAGCACATCAAAGCGTCAACGAAGTTATTCTCTGTTTTTGCTTTGGCTCTCGTAGATGTGTTTTCGTCGCGTCCATGTGACACTCGAGTCCGGAGGTCAGATTCTCTTGTCTGATTTTCACCGTCATTTGGAAAAAGTGTACACTGGGACTTTTCGGGCGACGCGAAGCGATTACGAATCAGAAAGTGAGAGAGAGAATGAATGTCGCTTATCCCATCGCAATCCATCCGGCTCCGAGAGTGTTTTCGCCTTTGCGCGTCGTTTTGATGCTGTCCCGCGATACCATCTCCTGTCCGGGGCAGCGGCCTCGCAATTCCTGTGTGGCCAAGGAACGCTGCCGCTCCGTACGCAAGTCAATGGCTCGATAGTGGCTGCTCGGGAGCGGGTGTCGAATTTCTCCGTAAATAAAACGGACACCGCAACATGAAGACAACGGCGGTGTACACATCTCTCAAAGCTGACACCAGTTGTCCCATCGGCAGTTGTGACACATTGTGCGGCGTACGGAGGCTAAAAAAGTATCTCCTTTGTCCCTCCGGCGGTGGCGAGCCGGGGGGAAAGGGCGCCGAAACAAAGGCCGCGCACAACGCGCGCGTCATCGCGAGAAGCTCTCCCGTGGACGCGCCTTTCTCCTCGCCGCCGTCGGTCCCTTTGAGCATGCGCGCGCATCACCTGTCGCGCGTACGCCGTCATTTAAGCCCGACTTTCCCCCGCTCTTTCCCCTGGCAACACCGGCCACAGCGCGGCCGGAGTCGCCTTTCATTTCCTCGTCCGGCCTGCCCAGCTCGCGTCGGCGCGCGCGCTGGGAGAAAAAAAAAATGCTCAGCGCCGTCGTCCCCTCGGCGGCGAGTCCTTCGTGCGAAAGCAGCGGATCGCGGGGTTCACCGTCTGCCTCCCGCCGCCGTCGCCGTCAGCCGCGGTCATCATCGTCGCCTCGTGCGCGGCGCCGACAGCCGCCGCAGGTGCCGCGCCGCGGCCACTCGTCCTCCGCATCGGCGGCCTGGTCCTCGTCGTGCGTCGTCTCGCTGTCGCCGGCCTGCTTCAGCTGGACGCCCGCGTCGCTGATTGTCGGGGTCCCGTCTCTGGCCGTCGACGCACAGGTCGCGACGGCGCTCTTGATCGCCGCCCGCGGCCAGGCCGCGACGCTGGTGTTGGCCGGCCTGCACCGGGGCCGGGAGGCATGCGAGCGAACCCTGGCTTCGTTGGGCGCCGGACTGCGCGCGCTGACGGCCCTCCTCAAGGGCGCCCTGCGCGTGCTCATGCGCATCGGCCACGGTTACGGCGACGCCTGCTCGGCTAGACTGCGGGCCTGTCTACTGCACTTGCGCAAGGCACGGTAGGTGCGGTAGGCTTGCCGACCTTTGACCCTTTCCCAAAATGCTCCCGTAGATTCGAGGCGCGCGAGGGTAAACGCGGCAGATATCCTCTGTCCAGCACCATGTATGTCGGGCGCTGTGCCGACAGCATTGTACTAAGCACCATGGTACTGCCGCCTAGCGCCTAATGATGCATGTGTGTAGCCCACGTCGAACTGCGAGACACGAGTTACCGGCGTTGTCATGTCGCGAAAGCGGTTGATGTATACATGCCGGGCGTGCACGCCGCGTGGTTGTGTGACGAGGTGTTAGCTGCGCTATTAAGCGCGCAGCGTCTGACCGAAGGCCTCGTGTACACGGCGTGTTCATCGTGTGAAGCGTTTTCGTCTCGTAATGCCTCTTAAGTCGTCCCGTCATTTGCTGCCGTGCATTGCAGTTGCCGTTTGTAAGTACTCCTGCCGCGAAAGCGGTCGGGTGCACGAGCCTTTTTTTTTTGTTTGTTTCAGTCTCCATATTACTTATGCGCCGATGTTACTTCGCGACATCGCTTTTGTTGCGTAACACGCGGGCGCGGCGAACGTATGTTGGTAATAACTGTGACATTAGGCAGCTGCAGTAGCGCTCTGCGCGAAGCGTTGAAAAAAATGCAGACACCGGTACAAGACAGTGCCGGTACAGCGCGTGACGGAACAGAATTCGCCCCCTCGTATACCTCTGCCTAGGTGCTCCGTTTCCCTGCTGTCTGATCCGAAGTCCCCAGGGTCTGTTCTTTCTTCCTACTTCTATATGCAAGCTGACACCATGTAGATCTTCATTCCTGCCTATACGGCTTCGTTAGCGCGCACTCTCGTTTCGGACACGAAACAAAAGGAAGAATTTCTGCGCCGCCGGGAGGAAAATTCGCTAAGCTTTTGTTTCTCGTTTTCGAACGCGCTGCGCCGTGCTGACTTTTTTTGTTGTTATTGTTGCGCTTGCAGTCCGCACGTTTTACTTTGTGCACAAATTACAGCGGCTAATTCGCCGAGTAATGACTATGAGGAAGCGGCATTCGTTAAGGCCGTTGCGTAAAGGGCACGAGGAAGGTGCGTGATTTATTGTCGCCGTGTAAGAAAGGCGCACCGGGCGCGCTCGGGAGCACGCGATGTGTACTAGCCGATGTTCCTCGTGTGTCTGACTGCCCCGACCGCCCGCAGTGGCCACTACGTCGCGTACATGCAGACGCGCCTTCTGTCCAGATCTTTAGTGCTGTCGCCAGGGTAGCGGGGTCGTGTTGTTCCCAAGCATTTTTCTTTCACCTTCCTTCGTTTGTTCACCCGTATACGCGCATAGATGGACCGACACCATGCGTTCATGTCGTCCCGCAGCCGACGTCTTGTGGAAAAACCGTCCCAAACCCATCGTGTGCGTGGCCAGGAGATCGAATGATAGAAGTGTCTGAACGAATGAGGAAGAAAGAAAAAAAGGTCCATCCAGTGACGCCAGTTCGATCAGCCTTTGAGGCTAAAATACCCAGTGGAACGAAAGGTCAAGGATGGGAATGATGGGATGTATGAGTGATTCTCGGAAGGTATACGGCGCAGTGCAGGCGCGGTCCCATGGACTTGAGGCATTTATTCGTATAAAGGATGAAGGTCACCGTGGTTTTCCTATGTAGACTTTCACGCCCATGAGTCTACTATGGCGACACTTTTACGCGCTCGAGTCATTAGCGACCCGCCGGGCCTCGCCTGTAATTTTGTTTCCTTAATTCTTCGCTAGTCCACCGGACCTGTACAGCGCGCTAGAAACGCTAGCAACCGAAGTGCCTGGCAAACCCTTATCTGCCCACTGTTACGCGTACCTTTGGCCCTCGTTATCGCATCGTCAACAATGCAAGTGCCCACGCGCGCATGGGATACATGAAACACGTGGAGATCGTAAGCCAGAGAAGTGGAGTGCTTAACACTCTCCAAAGAGCAGTCAAAGCCCGTCTACTGCATGCACGTCAACAGCGGCTCACTCATTGTTCGCGGAGCTAAGTTCATTAGGTGCAGTTAAGATGACATCAGGAAGGCGGATGTGCGTTGCACTGAGCGTAGACTTACACTTCATCTACGTAACTTTTCAGTCTGCCTGTGCACTTACTTGATGTACTGTGACTAAAAAGTGGAGTGAAATTGTTGTACTTATGAGCCGAGTGGCTTGCGGTGTGCGATGTGTAATCGAAAAAAAAAAAAGTTGAGGTTGATTGCAAATGTCTGCTATATTTTAGAACCAAAATTGTCGTTGTTTATGTGGCTGGTTGATAGTGCCCTCATAATTCGTAGGCAAAGTTTATCTGGCAATTAGTGTGTACTTTAGTTATTTTTCTAACCAAGCCGTGCGGGGGGGGGGGCTCCGGAAAATAAAATTTGCAGGTACACCTAATTACTTTGTGTGTTGGCAATGCTATAAAGGAGTAGAAGCTGTTAGTGCCTTTACCTGAAGTGGCGTCACATGTCCGGTCTGGTGACGTCACTGTCCTCCGGCCAGTGGGAATTATCCGGTCTGGTGACATTGCTCCTCTCTAGCCAATGGGCAAATTTTATAGCCGAGGACACTTTTTTTTTTTTTCTCGATGAGTAAAACGCAAGAGTTTGAGGAGAGAGCACGTGCAGAATTGCAGTAAGTTCGTACGTGCCACTTGTTTGACTCCTGTTTGATTTATTTTGCGGGCGGCTTTCAATGTAGAACCGATAAAGAAAGGCAGATAAAAAAAATGGGAACAAAACTACGGAATCCGCGCCGAGATTGGATACTGTGGTGATGTCCGAGTATTCCTTTTGCTGGACACAGCGATTTAGATTGGAGACCCCAACGTTTTTGAATACAGTTAAAATGAGTTCCTTGATAGCGCCGCAATAGGCTAACGCTAAGGTGATTGGTAGCTCGCAGCAGAATGTGTAAAGATTTGTAGATTAGCTTGGTACCGATTTCATTCATTGCTGGCGGCATTACTTGCGGAGTAATGCGCAATTTTGGAAAATTCGAACGGACTACCGCTTTTATACATTGCCACGGTCGATGGTAGTCTGGGCTCAATCTCAGGCTTCTCTGCTTCCGACGCAGAAAATTCAGGTGCATTCCCTGCATGCTGCGGCACCTACATCTTCCGCGGCAGTGTGTATTCTCTCTAAACCTGTGACCCTGCCCATCGTTTGCACTGCACCGACGAAAAACCCTTCGATATCACGGGAGACTCCCGCAGAGTCGCCATGCAGTGTAATGACGCCATTCTCTGGTAGTCTTGATCATCGGGGGTCCTTCGCCACTGGACGGTCACAACGGGAAGATAGCGGACGACTTGGAGACACCCGCTGGGGTTCATTTTCTAATCCCCTTTGGGCTGTTTCGCGATGCGTTCTGTGTTCAATTAGGTGGCCGCGTTTCGCTGGAGGCGTTGGTTTTCTTTTGCTGTTGTGTTCGATTCGTCAGGAAGAGTTCCGACTTTTCTGCTTTGTGTAAGTGGTTCACTATATGGTGTCATGCCTTCCTAGAGGGTTGTTTCGACGTCCTCTAGACATCCGGTTTCACGCCATAGGGTAATGTCATCGGTGTAGAATGTGTGATGAAGCTTGGCCGCGGTGGTCTAATTTCGCTGGAGGCAAAATTCTAGACGCCCGTGTACTGTGCGATGCCAGTGCCCATTAAAGAATCCCAGGTGGTCGAAATTTCCGGAGCCCGTCACTACGGCGTCCCTCATAGCCTGAGACCATAAACCAAGGTTGGGGATTGTGAATAGCTGCCTGGATAAAGCTGTCATACGTTGATTAAAGAGGGTGGGCGATATAATCGATCATTGAGTTGTTCCACAGGTAATGTTGACTGTGAAGAAGAGAGGCTGCGCGTCCTTGAAACGGGCTGACCTAACTTTAGGAAACTGCGTATGTAATTGTACATGTTTGTGCCACTTTCCGTGTCAGGAACGGATTTGAGTACGCGATCGGGTGTAACGTTATCAAAAGCCTTTTTTATGTCTATTGCGAGAAGTGCTTGTGTGTGTGCAGCCTTTGGCTACAGAAGCGTGTTGTGTGGTGTGAGAAATAAGTCCTGCGTGCGATGTTTCCGCGGTAGCATATGAGCTGGGGCGGAAAATGTTTCGTGATTTCCGGGTGTTCTTCTAGTCCGTTCAATGCAAGCCGTTCCATTGTTTTGGCCACGCATGACGTTAAGGATATTGGTCTGAGGTTGGTAAGCGTGGCTGCTTTTCCTAGTTTTGGGATCATGGTAATGTATGATGTTCTCCATTAGTCTGGGAAGCCTCTTTACTTACTAAACACCATACCACTAACATCAACATCTTTAGCTACTCCAGCGCAGCCATCTGCAATATACAACGCCGACTGCTGGAAACCCACCTACATGACATTCTAATAGAATCCTATAACCGCCATCCGAACATTACAATCACCCTGCGTTGGATACCTGGTCGTGCTCGGACAGAGGAAAATTAGCTGGTCAATCAACGGACCCGCAAAATTAACATCCGGGCTCCCTCGATCCCCTGGCCTGTGCACTAGGCCTTAGCTCTGGCATTGAATAAAGTTTTTTTCCCCTTCTCCTCCTCGGTAGAGGCGAAATACCGCAACGTTTGCATTCGTTATTTTAGGTGCGCATTAAGATCCCTGGGTGGTCGAAATTAAAAACGGCGTGCCTCTGTGCCAGGACGCAGGATTGGCGTGTGGAAATGCATCCCTTGAACGAAGTTCGATCAGTCGGTGTTTTTTGCGATGGCATCGCCCGACTGAAGTGGCTAGGTCACTCCATCCAAATTGACCTCGCTGACTACGCGCCTTAGAAAACGGTGACAAAGTGGTACGCGGTCTCTGGAACACCGTGCGCGCTCCCCCAAGAGTTTCCCGTTATGACTGCGTATGGTCGTGTTTGTTATGGACGTCGACCATTCGTTTGGAGCGTGTTGCACCCACTGCTATCTTTCCGAGGAACGAGACAAACCGCGACAGTGCACCCACGGCCGCCGTGGGTTGCGCGCTTCCATCGAGTCCCAGTGCTAGAGCTCTGCGGTTGCCGCACCTGCTTCGCGTGTGTGGCGATTGAGCAGTGTCGTTACTGCAGGGCGGCGGACTTACCACCGATGATGTCTTTGTACCTTCCATCGCAGAAACAAATATCCGTGTCGCCGTGCAACCTGATGGCACTGCCGTTTCCTCCGCGCGAGACCGCGGAGAGTATCCGAAGGCGAAGAAAGCCAGTGTCCTTGGAATTTCACTGGAAGCCGAGGAGGCATCGGCGCGAGGCGTTCGCAGTTGGCCTCGTGCCGCGGGCGCCTGGACGCATGTTGGTCATGCGTGAGAGTGCGCGCGCCGCTGGTGCACGCTCGGCGGCGCATGTCCGCAAGGTTCTCGGCTACAGCATGCAGCCGCGCTTGGCTGGGCGCGCCCGTGCTGATGGTGCATTCCCGATGAACCCGCGGCGACGCGTGGGAAGCTCGCAGTGCCGGCCGACCGCGGCCTGGAGGGCACAGTGAGGAAGCCGCACGGGTCACCTTCGACACTGCACAGGGAGTCAACGGTGCATGTTCTCGGGAGATGCGGGATTTCGGTATCGTGGCAAAGTGGGCGGACATTGCAATCTAGGTCTGACGACGGCAGATTTCGAAGGCCTGCGGATGCGGTGTTATAGATAAGGAGGGATTAGAAGCTGTGGTTTACTGAGAAGCTATTTGAAGCGCGGTTATCGTGTCGCTTATTGCGAAACTCTCGAGACCGGCTTTCGCGCGCGCTGCTGCCGGTTCCATCGTCTCGAATTCGTGCAAATTTATGCAGCGCGGCGCAGGAGCTTCGCGAAGGCGGCTTCCTTTTCGAAAGGGAATTCCGACTGCGGCCTTGCCGAGTTTGTGCGTTCTATTTCTCTTTTCGCTTTTGGGCATCCCGCGGTCGGGGGACAAGCTCCCCTTGTGAGTCACGTTTTCGAGAAGTCGAACACCGTTCGCGTCGAAAATAGCCGCGAGATGAAAATCTTTTGAGACTGGGAGTTTCCACTATGGGCTTTCTCTCTCTGCGCGCCCTCGCCGTAGCCTCGAAGCCTGTTTCGGTTTACCCATAAGCGCGGCCTACCCCGTTGCTTTCGTTGGTTTTGCACTCACTGCAAGGTACAGTGACTTGTGCTTAACGCCTTCTCGGAAGCGCCCTGTTCGGGCATGCTGTCGCTGGACTTAGCGCAATGAAAGAAATCCGCGCCCTTGCTTGCGCTTTGGGTGGGAGTGAATGTGCACGTTGAGCGTTTAAATGTGCGAACTAGGGTTGCGATAAAAGCAATAGCAGCTGCGGATAGGGGTCGTTTAGACCCCAGGTCAGATCAGCGACAGAAGCACCACAGTTGAGTCACAGAGCATTAGAAATTCCACGGATGATTTTAGGGTAATGCGGTTTGCACTCACTACCCAACAAAGCGCGTACAAAGACCGATCCTCCGGAGGGACCACGACGCGGGCGCACGCTCCGTGCAGTTCTGTTGTCCGAGTCTGGTATTCTCCAGAAATGTACCCCCTAAGTTAGCTGGTTGCACGCGTCATTTTCGCATGGACGAGATGCATTACGCAAGTCAAAGTGCAGAGGTAAATGAAATATACGTAAGGCATTTCGATGAGAAAAAAAAAGGGGGGGGGGGGGGTGAAGGGGGCGCCTCAAACATGCAATGAGGCCGCAGTGCTGATGATTCAAATCAGATCCGTTCGCCTTAGACGCGTGAAGAGGCAGGGACCGAAAGAGTGCTCTGCCCCGTAGCATGTGTTTACGTTTTGAGCGGAGAGCGATAACCCTTTTTTTGTTGCACTGTCAACGGGAGTGAGCGCGAAGCCACAGGGAAACGAACGACCGGACTCGCTCCGACGGAACACCTGCGCGCGCCGCTGGCTGTCGCTCAAAGGCTCCCGCCCGTCTGTGCAAGCAGTGGCCGCGCGTTTACATGTCGTAGACCTGGCTTCGTGCCGCATTGGCTGAGCGAGCGGGCGTCGAACTGCATGTAGTCGAGCTTTGGTCGTGGTCGAGAGCGCGTACGAATGTGCCGGGGGCCAGTAACCGAGTGTGAAGGAACACCTTTGCAGGAAGGTCGTCGCGACGCCGTGCTTTCTGTGAGACGTGTGTTTGTGTTCGTACAAAGCCCAGAGGTGGCTGTTTTCTTATAAACACCGGAAGTGTCGGTGGGGAATCGTAAGTGCACTGACTTTGATTTGGAGGACAAGGATCACTGTCTGCCTGCGCAGTGGAGGTTTAGTTTCGTTTGTAACTAAATACCTTGTGACTGGTGCGGGATAATTTTATTTAATGGGAATAGTTGTTTGAAGCAGTTTAATCACGAACGAAATGTCAACGCACGCGTGTTTTTGCATCTTAGCTGTCTCGAAATACAACTGAGGCGGCTGGTATTGTGCATTAGCGCGAGCATAAGCACCTCTTTCTTTCAACAGCCCCAGACTCTGGGCATTGGCAAAAAAAAAAAAAAAAGGTATTTCACCACTAATACTTTTCTTTTAGTCGTCACCGTTACATACAAGTTAGCTACGTTATGTCTTCACTTCTGGGACTCTGCTTTCCCGCAGCATTATTGCGTAATTTTTCGGATTTATCTTCAGGAGCGGCTTATTACATCCTCGTCTTAAACACGTAGCAAAGGTTAAATGCCTAGCTTTGCGTCCTTCAACTGTACACTTGACGTCGATACTCGTGCTTCGTGCAAGCGGATTAAAAGTGGACCCGAAAGTTCTGCCAGCGCGTCTCCGGGCTCCGTTCGTGGAAAGTGCTTTTGGCCGTGATGACACCTGGCGAAATCAGACTCGGAGGCTTCACCGCGCCGGGAATGAAGCTTCCGAATGCAAAAGGGCCTCGTGCAATTCGACTCGGTGAATGTAACGACAGCACGCTGCAGAGCGTGCTTTGTTATTCGTGCGCGCGGTTTCTGTTGGTCTCTGTGCTGAAGCGTAAGTTCCGCGTTCGGAGCGCGCCGCCATTTTCGTCCCTGCGGTGGGCCATAAGACGCTCGCTTAACGATGAACATGCGATAACACGCCTCCACGCGCCGATATTGAATTACCGAACCGTACCGCTGCGGTGTAGCGCGGCTGCTCATCCGGAACGGCGTTGACGTCTCGATGAACAGGCGGAAGCAATAGTCAAGCGAAAAAGAACATCTTACTGCCATGCGACCAACGATTAGTTCCCAAGTATAGCAACGCACTTTCCTTTTTTTTTTTTTTCAGAGAACATTCGTCGGATAGGATGATCTCCGTAATGTTTTCCAAGCTTGGCATATAGAAGCAAAAGCGAATTTTGGTTCTCGATTGCGTATCCCCTGTCGTAAGTATTTCCTCTCGTACTGCTTGTACCTGTACGTGCGACTCACTCCGGACGATTTCCATTCGAAGTGCACGTGTGATCGACCGTCTACTAGTTTGTCCACCCGTAGCGTGTACGTGGAAGTCGCTCTTCCAGACCGACGTGTCCATTGCTTCTGATGCTGACTCGCTTGACAAGACCGTTCGCGCGACGACCGCGTTGCGCCGAATAAGCGTTGAACAATGTATCGTTCATGCACGCACACTGCACGTATACAACAAAGGCTGCTGCTGCAGTGGTGACAGCGGCACATGGATTGTCGAAGCGGCGTCGGCGTTGTCGGGACCACTGTCTTGGCAGTGTCCGCGGCGTGCGTGGCGAAATCGGCGTGAACGGTCTGCGCATGCGCGGCGCGGGACTCTCTGGCAGCTGCTAAGCCACGGTCAGCAGCTGCGCACGGGAGCCCAGGACGCCTTTGCGTGCGCAGCCTGTGAAGGGAGGAATGAAAGTGGGCATGAATGTGTGGGACTCGTGGTGGAGGATGTAGCGCTCGAATTCTGCCATTCCAGGCAGTTTTACCTGTTAGTTTGACAGAAGGCAGTGTTTGAGTATTTGCCCTATAATAAAAGTCACGTGGCCAAATGCCCCTACAATGGCAAATCCGTGATGTAGCCTGTTGTCGTGTTTTGGCGCCAGTAAGCGTGCTGTGAGGCAGGTGGCTGTAGAGTTCCCTATACCGTTATGACGAGGCTGGAGGTGCGTGTGAAGACAGGCTTGGAGTTGCAGACAAACGTGTGTGCGTAGGAACGGTGTAGACCTTTCCTGGTCGTTGTACGAGGCGTGAAGACTCCGTACCGCTTCCTGCGCACATACTGAGTAAGTGCAGAACGTAATTGGTGGCGAATGCAGGGGAGCTTGCGACGTAGTGTTGCGAACTGTTTAGTTTTCTTGGGTTTTATGACGCAATAGCAGCAAAGGCTATGATGCGCCAAACACAGTGTTAGGATTATAAACTGTAGAGTAGCCAAAGTTCCAAAGATAAGTGGTGCATTTTGTAAAATAAACCTAAACTGGATTTCTGGCTGTCGCCTGGCAAGCCTGGGAGTATTTTTTTTTATTTTCTCGTTATTCTTGCATCGGGTTTAAAGGGCTGCCTGTGGTGCGCACCGCTGTCGTATACAGTCTATTACTGACCGTGGCTACATGACCTGCTGTAGGCGGCGCGTCTGCAGTGCATGTGTGCCCATCAGCATGCCGAAATCAGAGGGCCTTTCGAGCGCGTCGTTAGTGTCCCTCGTCGTAGGAGACGCTGTCGCTTATTCGTTTCCGGACGCCAACGGGTAGCCAACGACTGCAGACACGCCTTCGCTGCCGACAGCGAGCCGTGCAATCTCTCCAACGGGTCGAACCGCGAATAGAGCGCTGTGCACGAAGACAGTAGTTAGAGGCGCTTACGTCGTTTTGCCGTGCCGAATTTTGGCGGGAAAGGAAGGTAGGTTGCGAAAACGCCAGGCTCGCGCTGTTTTATTTATTTATTTTTGTCTCTTTTAGTTCTGCGAAGAGAGGTTGCTGCGGTCCCCTTGTAATCGCGTGGCATTTCCTTGACGTTGCGCTCGCCGCCTAGTGCCAGTGCGTGCCAAACAAAAGCCCTCTGTCGCCTGGTTGTCTCCATCTCTCGCTGCCATTAGGCGCACAAATCGAAGCGCTGTGCGCCAGAGTTGCCGAGCGAGCACCCCTTCACGTTTGGCTTCTTGCGCGACCGAAGGCGTCCCCGTTAAGGCGGCCTTCGTGGGGTTCTTGTGATCGGCAATTTCTGCGGTAAAAATAGGAAACGCTTGGCAGCATGCATGCCATGTCTGTGGGTCGACACCCGTGTCTGCGTATGACTTTGATCTGTAAATGACTTTGATCTGTAAATGCCTTTCCTGTAAATGACGTAGTAGCTTAGTGCAACGTACTGGGCCGTGTTTGCAACACTGTGAGGAGGAGGAGGAAACTGGTCTTTTTTTTAAATTTATTTATTCAAATTCCTCACGGGCTCCGACTGGAGTATTATGTGAGGGGGGTTACATAACTGGGGTGCGAAACAGAAGCAAGTAGAAGGTGGTTATTTTAACATCATTATACAATAGCAAACAACCAACCAGAAAATAGAACTAAATTGAAAAACACACTACAGAACGCACTTCAGAAAAAACACACCTCAGAACAAAATGCTGTTTTTTTTTTTTTGAAAATAACAAATCTGAGATGCGAACAATTCCTTTGGGTAATTTCTTTGGGATGGGTAATTTCTTTAACAATCCAAGTTTCATAGAGGTGGGCCTTTAAACAAAACAACATTTGTCGAGAACGCATGCATGTTTGTCAGCCGTCAGGTGCGCCTTTTGAGATGAACCCCTTCAGTCGTCCATTGTCACTGTCTCTTTTCGAGCTCGGGAGTTTCGTCTATTGCTCCGTGGCGCCACCTCTAAGGGGGCGTGCTGCTTGTTTATGGTTGAAAAGAAGTTTCCTGAAGCGGAAAATACTTTAATTCACGAAGTGGCTTACGCGCTCGCTATTTGCTCTGCTTCTGTGTGCGTCGGGCTTGGTGGACACCGGGCTTGGTTGAATTTAGGCGGGTTCGCATCAGTGAGAACTATAGTTGGTTACCGATATTGAAATCTCAGAAATAAAAAAAAAAATTACGCATGATTTAGCACGGTTAGACCAAATGCAAATTAGGTGCGCTCGCACTTCGGTTTTCACTTCGGTTTCGGTTTTTCGGTTCGAGGCTCGGTTTAAGAGGCCGATGTGTTCTGGGTCCATTGCGCACGGATGGAAGTTGGCGAAGACGGCGACATCCAAAGCACAGCGCAAGAGGTTGGCAATTAAACAAGCAGAATGTTCGTCTGCTTGAGGCTTGTTTTTCCCATGGTCCGTTGACTGCCTAATACGCCGTAAACCGGAAACCATAGACCACATTTTTCTTGACTGCTGGGACGCAGTATTTCTCTGTATCTTGCAGCGGACTTTAAAAAGGAACCAGTCAGTCACGCCTTATGGTATACGGTGTTTACCTGTCGGTAATGAAGGGGGTATGTCGTATGTGTTATTCATGTTGCTCTGCCTCCACAGTGTATGGAAAATGAGAATGGCTGTTAGACACGCTGATGTAGATGCTCGCTTAGCGAGGGAATATTTCGTCGAAAGTGGCATATCGAAAAGAACTTTACAATGCTCAGAGCGAGCCACCTGAATGGATGCCATTGTGTTGAGTGATCTGGCAAACTTGAAACTTTTTTGAATCACAGCGCAGCCTCAACTGCGGTTGCCACTTTGAATAATTATTCTATTGTTATTGTTATTTTGCTCTCTTGTATTATTTTTTTTTGCCCTGAATAGGAAATAAACAAAAAAGCGGCGAAGGCGTATTAGTCTAATGCAGTGGCCACAGCGAAGCTGATGTGTTCGCGCCGCTGCAGGTTCGAAACGCGCTCGCAGCCATAGAATGTTTTGCCATAAAGTGCTTTGCATAGTTGATCATAATGTCTGCTGCAAGGTTGCCAACCTGCCAACAGGCTTCGGACAGACTAACATCGGTGAAACTTGAGTGCGGATTTTAGACTAATGCTAGCGCACAAAAAAAAAAAAAATCGCCTTAGCGTCGACTGCTGACTCTGTTGCTTTGCCCTTTTTAACAGCCTGGTCTTTTTTTTTTTTTTTTTACGGCCAACAGCGGCACGCGTACCCATTCGTATGCAGGGAATAGCAGCGCACGTAATTCTTGACGCCACTGCCGCTTCTTCTCACTGTATATACGCGTACCACATGCGTATTATAATTCCTGGAGCGTCTCCACCGACATCGGCATTCCTTCGTTTTATCAGTTGTCCGCTGTCATTTCTCCGACTGTGTCCATTGACGTCAGTGCGCCTCACGCTTGATATAAAAATGGCGCACACAAGAGCATTGTGTTTCACTCCTTGTTTGAGGCACTGCGGAGCCCATTATGTCTATACGAGCTATATATAAGAGACCGCGCTTTACAAGCGACTATGCCTCGGTGCTGTCTGTATACTCCATGGTGCCCGTATTACGGCGTGCATCTGTGCGACATTTTTGCCGAGCACAGCTGCAAAAAAAAAAAAAGGGGGGGGGGGGGGGGATTACGCGAAAGAGAAGAAGGAAGATTCTGTGTCGTTTTAATATAAGGGCGCTGTCTCTCCGGCCGCGCATGAATGCATCAGTTTGTCACCGCACGCCGCTTTGTATACCGTCCACGAGCCGTCGCATTAGCCCTTTTCTTCACTCATTATAAAGGATTGAAAGAATAAATAAATATAAAGGTTTTATATAACAGCTCATCGGGTGGAGAAAGACAGACTGAAACAAAAGCGTTGCCTGCCTGTTCTGGCGGTTGCGTCACTTCTCGCCTTCCCGTATTGTGACGCACGCTGCAGGAGTGCGGAAATGTGTAGAGCACTCAAAGCTCGCTGTTTTGGCGCTGAAACATCCGCGTAGACTGACGTCCTGGCCTGCATCCACGAAAAGCAGCGCAGCCGACCTCGACCTTTCTTTGTCTTCGCCTCTTACGTCTGTTCCCATGTTCTCTTTTCTTTTTCCTCATCGCTCCGACTCCTGTTATTGTCATTATTTCTCTGCCATATTGTCTCCTCGCCTTTACATTTCCCAAGCTGCCGGCAGATCGCTGATAAAACTTCTCGCATTACGTCTCTGTCGCCGTACTGCTCACGCGCTGTTATTTCCTTTGATGTCGCTTTTGCCAGTTCTTACAATGGCATCCGCCGGCGGCCCGTATATACGGCAGGAGATTTAATTTTTCTTTAATCGTTCCTCGGCGTGCGTCTCGGCCGACGGCCGTCTTTCTTCGGAGAGTGTTTCATTCTGTCGTCACACGCGCCGTGCCCTGCAAGTTTCGCCGCGCGTATGGGGCGCTTGCGTTGTGTTTCGACGCGCGCGGCTTAATTGCGGGACGTTGTGCGCAGGCGCACTCTCCATTTGCGCACGTGCGTCACAAGCACTGTGGCCTCTTTCATTTGGGCCCTAATGAGCGCCGCGCCCGGGGGACGCATCGCTGGACGGCCCTGTGCGTTCGGGACGTGCACCGAGGCTGACTGGCAGTCCCGACGCTGCACAGAAAGAAAGGGAAGGGAAGAAGCAAAACTTACCGTGGGCACTTGAGGAACTTACGAGCGAGAAATGCGAAAGCATTCCAATTCTGTTCCAGTTCTGTTCTAATAATTTTCCAATTCTATTCTATTCCTTTATAGTTGGGGTCATTAATGTGAACCAGTACCATTTCTGGTTAACATTTCATATCTTCCCGCCTTTGGTGACGTCACACCGTTGCGACCAATCGCGAGTTTTGTAACACCGCTACTTTTTTGGCCGATGCTGGGTTTTCGTGTCGATGAGCCGTCTGATGCATTCGTATTAATAACGAAGGAAAGGAAGGAATGAATGCAAGACTTAAATGGGAAAGGGAGGCAAGTTGGAAGGCGAAAGGAAGGGAAGGAAAGTAATGATGAAAGGGGAAGGAAGGTAGGTATGAAAAGAGGGAAGGAATTGGAAGCAAAAAAAAAAGGAGAGAAGAAAAGAAGAATGAAAAGGGAAGGAGATGAGACTGAGGAAGGAGCAAAAGACTGAATAAAGAGCAGAAGAAACAGTTTAAAAAGGTTATCCGCAAGCCTCTTTCTGTTAGAAAGGTGCGAAAAAATGGGAGGTTTGATGTCTAATGGATGTCATCCGTTCCAAGTACCGAAGTTTCCCGCCGTGATGTGCTTTCTTGTTTTCTCTATTTCGCCTGTTTTCTATGACAATGCACCTTTGCTGTGTTTCTTTTTTGAGCATTGTTTCCTCGTGTCTTCTCTTTAAAGAGCCACGATTACGCTGCGACAGATTCAGCTGAAGTAAAGCAGGTAAGGAGCTAGGGTACTCGAATGTCCCTCTTCTGGCATTTCGCCTTTTGTCAGAGGCGCTCCACGCAGTCTAAATAGCCATGTTCAGGTACATGTCGGCTTCGAATCTAAGTCGATCTCCATAGGGAAGCATCATGAAGGTAAAAGAATATTCGATGTGACATCACACGTGAAGGAGCCAGCGATACCTTCTTAAAGACTTCGCAGTTGTCATCGCTGGACATTTCATGGGCGCCATATTCACCTATACAGATGGTGTAGTAACACGCCGCGACGGCTTATGGAGTGGCTTAGGTGTTCGGCTGCTGATTCCGAGGTCGCCGGATCGAGCCTGGGCGCGCCGGCTGCATTTCGATGGTGGTGATGAATTCAGCAACAGCCTAATCGATTGATGCTTCGGTTTGGCGTGGTGAGGGAAGTCTGGTATAGGATATAAACTCATAACTGGTCGTGACGCTCTTTGGACGCGACTTTAGGCCGGCTTTGTTTCGTCAGGACGCACCTAGTTTGCGCAAATACGACAATCCCTTGTTCCTTGCATTCCTTCTTGTCAGTGCGGCGCCACTAATAACACGTGCCTTTCGTTTGGTCTCCACACTTGGTGAATTGCTCCCCAGGTTTTCCTAATACCTTACGCCTGGGTACAATTCCAGCCAAAACTAACTTCCCCTTTCCCCGCCACATGCGCACTCATCATTACGGATTTCGTTTTGCACTGGGGCAAGGATGCTGGCCGAAGGCGCTCATTCTTACCGCCGGAGAACAAGACAGTCACCTATGTGCTATGAACAAATCTGTTTGAAAGGATATAAACCGTCGTGGTAGAAGGCCTGAAAAGCTCCAACGACGCAGGGCAGTTTTAGGGGCATAGTAGTGCCAGTGGCGGCGGATGTCATCAAATAGATGAATCATTTCTTCCAGCGAAAAACATCGCTTGAAAAACGGGACGCAGACTATAGAGAACGGAGACACAAGCCCTGAATCATGTGTACTTTTTAGCTGGTTAACCAGCTTATAACGGTTACCTTTTTAACTATCACAGTTAGGCGCCTGGTTGTGATTAGATATTGTTAAATAGCCGTTAGAAAGCAGTTTGTAGACTTTTGAAAACGCGAATACGCTGTGGCGCTGCGGCGCAATGAAATCTGTCCATCCCGTGCCTCGTTATTGAAATCTTGAGGTTTGTCTGTACTATACCTGCGAAAGTGAAAAGGGAACGCGCTTGCTTATGGAATTAAATTCATAATTGCGCTAAACAGTAGAAGTTTGAGAACTTGTTTCCTTTTATATTATTGCTTTAGATGCTCAGTATATCCGTTAGAGCCAGTAAAGTAGCCAGCATTCCAAAAACACGACATATATTGAAACGGCGTAAATTTATGACAAAGGGAAAGTGAGAAAATAAATACCAGCTCTGGCAGATCTCTGGCGCTTTTGAAGCCATGGGTAATTCCCAGTTATTAAGTTCATAGGAAGGGGTAGGTGCCGCACACCGCCCTTTCCATTTCTATAGGAGATAAAGGATGTTTCGAGGGGTGCGAGGCTTTATTCATTTATGCCAGCCAAAATTCTCTGGTGTCTGTCTGTCCGCTTCCTTGCGACGAACCAGCCACCGGAACTGTTCTACCCGCTTCTTTGTGCCGATGTTCATCTGCGTTCTTCTTCCTGCGCTCTTCGAAAAAAAAAAAAAAATCGACGCATCGCCAGCCTTTGCTTTTCTTCGGTTCTTCGCGCAAATTTTGTTGCGTTTCTTTCGTTCTTTCGGGGCTGTATAGGAACGAGTGAGTCGTTTCTTACCTCTCCTGCAGCCTGTGCCGGATGCCCGGATGTGGCGCAAGCGCTGCTTCGGATCGACATCGAAAGTACGTCGATTTCTGGTCGTAAGACGTGCTCGCAATTGTTCGCTGCTGTACACGGTCGAGAGTGTTCGATCCTGCCCCGAACGCGATCGAATCCGCGACCTCGTGCTCATGTGGCTGACCGCCTTAGCCGCTTCGTCACAGCTGCGGGTGGATTTTAGGGAAGCAAAAATAATGAATTGGGAGAGGAATCGTCGGAAAACGTGGCCCCAGGTTTCGATACCTATATCTGTTGCAGGCTCCTAGTCCTGCGCTGTTTCAACGGTAGCTCTGCCGTGGTTCGCCCACCTCGCGGCATTTGCTTCACGTCGCTGGCTTGCGCTGAGAGGCAGGTGTCGTAGAATTTGAATTCAAATGCGTACGTGGATAAAAAATCCACTTTTTTACATTTTGAGCGCGGATGTAGTGTTCGGTGTCTCGATGCTGGCAGGATCAGCTGGCGAGGTGCCCGCCGAAGGTATACCGCGGCTGTTATCTCACTTCCCGGAACCCCCTCCGTCCTCTAGCAGACACGTCGTCGCTGCACACGCGGTCGATTAGGGGGCCCATTAATGAGCGATACCTTGGCCAGCCGCGTGCAGATTGATTTCCCGCGTCCACGGACAGGACAGGAGAGAAGAGAGAGAAGCGGCCGGAGCTGACGGGTGCAGGCGGCCGGGAGGGCAGCACCGCCTTTCGCGAGGAGGGTAGAAAGCTGGCGCATTCTTGCCTCCGCTGGGTATTTATAGCCGCGTGGGCACTTCCATGTAAACGGAAGGGGCCCCGACTAGGGAATTCACAGCTGTGCTGAGGCCCCGGAGAAGACGTCGCGGCAGGCAGGCGCGCAAGCGTGGCCCCATGCTTGCGTACGAGTGCGCGTGTGCGAGATGAGGTTGGGCGCGCGTAAGAAAGCGAGGGAGTGGAGACGCTTTTACTCTGCCTCCCAGGTCCAGATTTGCTTGTCGGTAGGTGCGGTCTCGATGTGCGTGTTGATGGATGGATCTGCATTTGTATATGTTGTGCCGCGTAAGTTTAAACATGGACCTGCGCGTGTAACGAAGACCACATTGTTGGTCCCTGGGAAGGGCATGCCAGATTAAGGTTCTGTGCTGATTGATAAGTATTTGAATGTTATTTATTAACTACTCAAGCTCTGAATTTATGGCAAACTTCTAATATGGAAGCTATAGGGCGCCCCTAAGAAGCGTCTGATTCTTAAAATGTGACTTTCATCTTGCTATCTAATAAGGTTTAAGTTTCTTTATTGCGAAGGTGGGTAATTAATAACCTAATTTTACAGAGTACAAAAAAAATTGCTTGCTGTAAATCTGTACTTACCACACCAACGTGGGTGTAGTTGCGTGCTCCTTTCGTAGCGCACTGTTCATTTTTAAACCTTTGATAATGTTACGCCACGGCACTCGGCGTATTTGAGCTGTGCACGCGACATGACAGTACCCAGCATATGCGTTGTATAGACTGTTTTTAGTACTTACCAAGACGCTCGCAGTTTATATGATGCTAAATGCGACGAATTATGCTTCTTGCCTCAATGGGGTCAGAACGGGATGGGGGCGGCAGATAATGGGGTGGAGTTGTATTCGCAGGGATTATAAGTGCAATGACTGGCAGAAAGAGGGGTAACTGAGATCACTGGCGTGGGCCGTTGCCCTGCAACGGACTTAACTCAGTGCGTGGTGTTGACTGCTGAATATTGCAGTATAAGGGAGCAGAATACCAGAATGAATAAACGGGGGAATTTTCGATACAGGTGGGCTCATTGCTGCCACACTAAACACTTTTTACACGGATCTTATCTGGAGCTGGCTGCTAGCACTAATGCGCTAAAGATTAAAAGTTATAAAATAAGCTAAGCAACCATGCTAGCTCGACCTACCTTAGAGGGCAACGTCCATAAATAAGACGTATACTAAAGCTTTCACAGAAAGATGTGAGCGAAAAGAGCGGAATTAAACACATCTGACCATCAAGAAAGTTTCATTGCAAGCCTGTGTAAACATGTTTTTCAAATGAAGCTGTAAAGTGCGAAGCGCATAGAAGCGAAAGGACGCAGTTCAGATTCCATATCTTTGCACAGGACAGGAATTCATGTTAAAATTCATGCCAATATTCATGCCAAGAAGCTGCGCTGTCTTGTCTGAACGGTGGCGGGTCTGAAGACCCGCGTATCCTTTCGGTACGGCAATGAGGATACCCCTTTCTTTTATCTGTTGGCTCAGCTCAGGGACAACTTCACACGACGCTGCTCAGCCGTCAACTTTCGTAACGATCTCACCGAACCACCATAATGGAGTTCGTGCCGTGGCCGGCGTCACTTTGCGGGCACTCGCTCTTTACGTTCGAGGCGGGAGAGGAAAAGCGTTGCGTCACGGAGGCAGCGTGGCGGCACACGCTGGAACGACGCCGGCAGCCGTCAAACTTTCATTTTTCATCTTGCTCACCGTTTACCCTCCACATCGCGCGCCTCTCAGTTTTCTTTCTCGCGCGCTGCGGTTGCCCATTGCGCGAACTCTGCTAGGCGGATGTGACGGGGGCGAGGGAGGGGCTTGCTGCGACGTTGCCCTACGCTGTGCGGTCCATCCCACGCCTACTGCCGACGCTTCTGTTCGAGCAAAAGGGAAAGGACAGTGAGCGCTGGGTTCCCGAGGCCGTGGCCCGAGTTGCGTCCAAAGAGAACATATGTCCCTCCGTACGGGTGGCGTCACAGTCATCGCGAGGCTCAAGTCCTGAGCGCCCGGCGACTCGGCCAGGGTATACTCACTGTGTGTGTTTGCGTAGTGTGTTCCCCTCGACTTTTCCGAAGGTGGCTGCTGGCAGCTGCATGTGCGGACCATCCCCCTCACGCTTCGCGTGAAGACGACCAGACCAGCGGTGCTGTCGGGGGAGAAGAAGGCGTTCGAGCCGTCTCGGCGCTCCGTAGTCCGCTGCCGTTGTGGAGCACAAGCTGCGGCACGATTGCGCCGATTGCGTGTTGTTTTCTCTTTTTGCGGAACTCCGACCCGAAACACAGCTGCGCGCGTAGTTCGTGCGTCGTCACCTGCGCCCTCGGCGGGCTCCGTGTTTTCGTCCGTCCCTGCGGCTGTTGCGTGTGCTTGTGCGAGGGCTTCGCATTTTCGTTTGGGGGGGTGTGCATGAGCAGCGCATTGTGTGCACTCGCAAAAACGGAGGCGTCCGCACAGACTCAGCCGGGACCATTGGTTGCAGCGCTGCCTTTTTGGCGGAGAGGGACGGGCGTCGTTGCTGTCGCTCTGAGTAACCGACCACGTGAGCCCGGTTGGCCGCGGCGGGCCATTCGTCCTTGAACGCGGGCAGAGAGGAATACTCCGGCCGACACCACGTGGCGGCGTGCGTAGCCCAGCGTGGACGCGACTGGTGGTGAACTGCAGCAGCCGGTACTTTCCCCGGCTGTCCGAGGTGGGAGAGTCGTTTTCCCGCCTGCAGATCGAGAGCGTCATCACGACCCGGCCGCCTCGTTCGTGAGAGTCGTGAGCTGCGGCGTCTGCCGTCCTGTACGTATCGACGTTTTGTGCGCCAGCAAACATTTTTACCACTTTGGTCGATGAACGTGGACTCTGCCTTGTTCTCCTGTCCAATGTAGAAGAGCAGCTTTTTTCCACTCGTGAAGAGGTATTGAACTGTCAGAGGTAGTGCTCCGTAACACCTCTCGCCTGCGGGTTTGGTGTAGCGTATATTACGGGGTCTCCTCGAGTTCCGAGAAGTGCGCTTGGAGCCATCCACGCTTCGACTGCTGTTCTTTAGCGCATGTGCTTTCGTGCTGGCGCTGTGAATCAAAGTTATTTAATTTGATTGAATACCCGTTCCCGCCGCCAGAATCCCGAGGTCAAGTACTCACTTCCACACGGCGTACGCAAGTATCTCACAAGTAAATTGCCGTGGAAGTTTTGAATGACAATAGAAAAACGCGCACTTAAGTTCACTGTGAGCTGCTGCGCATCCAAGAAACAAGGCAAGAAATTCTGGAGGGAGCTAGAATTTCGGCATAGCTAGCCGCCTGCGTGCTTCGAAGGAGCGTGCGGCAGCGCAATACAGCAAATTCCAGTCGTTTTACCCGTTCTCCTAGAAAGAAGCTCCGAGGTGCCTTTCTCCGGCCGTACTGCTTGGTTTCGCTCTAGCAGTCTACAACAGAAACTGGGCTGTACTGAAGCTCCCGAGTCGACTGAAGCTCTCAAGTTGTCAGACGCTATCAAGTTGCCAGGTGCCTGCTTTTAAGAGCGACGTAGCCTCCTTGGCGCTTGTTAGCACTGCTGTTGAACTGCAGTCCTCAGCCGCAAGTCTCTACCATTTATTGGCTTGCGCTGCCGCACCGGTTCTTGCTTCGGTCCGTCATTCGCGCGAAAACTGCGTGTTTGGGGCAGCATGGATCGCAGCTGCTGTGAGAAGAACGCCGCCGACGGAGGCAGTGTCGCCGAACTGCGCGCCGCGCTCGAAAAGTGCCGGCTCGAGCTGTCGGAGAAGGATGGCGTGATCGCCGATCTCAGATCTCGTCTGGAGCTCCAGGAAGGCGTGAGCCGCGATTTGGAGCTGCAGCTGGGCAAGTTCCGCGCCGTGTTGAAGCCATTCACGGAGCAGCTGGCGCACAACTTGCGGCTGTCGGCCGGCTGCCAGGTCCAGTCCTCACTACCCGCCGGCGGTGCGCGCCTCAAGCGGCTCGCCATTTCGGCCGAGCCCGTGGACGTCCGACTCGAGCACACGCCGGCTAAAAAGGTGCCCAAGGATGACACGTGAGTATGCTCTCCCCGTGTCCGCTGCTGCAGTGCCATGCCACGTCTGACGACCGATAAAACACGGGAGCGCACCAGTGATGGTTCGGTCACTTGTTTGACGGCGCCACAGGCAGCAACAGCGCGTACGAATACTTGTTCCGCGCCGGTCACGCTATAGCTGTCATGGGGAACATTATGATTCTTTACAGGTGGTCCCGTTTATTGTGTCAGTCGTAGCCTGCCGAGAATTGTCAGGTTTTATACTGTATGCCCGAAGTGGTAGCCTCAAGAAGAAAAAAAGAAAGGCTGTTACCCCGTCTCCACCTCCGCTTCCGAAATTCGGTGAAGTCGACGTTGTTTTATTACTCATTTTTATTTGTGTACAGTTTTAGGCTTATGGTTTGAGGTTTATGGGGGGGGGGGGTTTAACATCCCAAAGCGAATCAGGCTGTTGACCAAATATTTTAGGGGAATCCCCCAAGGTGGAGTAGATTTGTAATAAGGGAGTAATTACTCATTGACGTCCACCCGAGCGCAGCCATACGGCCGTATGGCTGCGCTCGGGTGGACGTCAATGAGTAATTACTCCCTTATTACGAATCAGGCTGTGTGGGACGCCGTAGTGAAGGGCTCCGGAAATTTTGACCACCTGGGGTTCTTAAACGTGCACTGACAACGCACATTATGCACGGGCCCCTAGAATTTCGTCTCCATCCGCGGCCGTGATAATATAGAGAGTACGGTTCGACGATGTGACTCCTCTCACGCTGAATACGCAGCGAAAACTAGAAATTGAAACGCCACTGGTGCGCCCGCGTACCGGCCCAGGAAACCTTGATAATTGTTTCACGGAACGCGTGAGAAAAGTTCAAACGCCAAAGCCTGCTCGCTGCCGCACCTGTACATACTGCGTACCATGGTTAGGCCCAGGCAGGAAGCTAGACACGTAAGAAAAAGCTAAAACAACAGCAAATTCACGTTAGTAACGTTGAACGTAGCAAAGGTACATAGTTTAGATTCTGTGGGGTTTGGTGTGATTAATGTGGCAGTCATTTATGGTGCGTAAAAAAAAAAAAACTATAAATTACGCGTGCAAAATACGTTTATAGTGTCTGCTGCTTTTGCCGCCTTTGTAAGTGCAAGGTAATGCATTTTGATGGTTTCGGAATTTGCTATGTAGCAACTGAGCACAGCCCCGGAAGTGAGGCAGCTTTTCTGAAGATCACACTGTCTCTGGGTTGAAGCCCTATACTAGCAGCCATCTCTTGATCTAACATCGAAATTCCCTGTGCTGGTGCAAGAGTCACCTCTTAACGTATGTACATGTGCCCGCAGAAATTTTTAGGAACACTGAAATCACAACATTGATTTCCTCGCTGACTAGAGTCGCAGCCAGGCATTGAGTGGTGTACTGGGCAGGTCCCGTAGGGAAGTGTAAAGCACACTCTTAGTTTGTGTCTGGATAGTTATGCTGCCCAGCAATCGAGCTTTGTTGTAATTTTCGTGTTCAAAAAAAAATTGGTGGGCACCTGTGCGTCCGCAAAGATAGGGCTGTTCAATTCTTTTCCCTGTCGTCACATAGTAGCGCGTGCGTGCTACATGTATACCTTTCACCGGTTGCTTTAAGGAACAGTTGTCAGCGCCTTGGTGCTTTTTTTTTCTTCCTATTTCAAAATATATACATCTCTCTCAAGTCAATCAACAGGCGGACCAGATGAAAGTGCTGCTTCTTAGCCGTCGCTCATTGTTTTGTAGTCCGGCAGAACGGTCAAGATACATTGTTTCGCGTTCGCCGTATTCCGCCACGCGAATGCGCCCTCTCGGGAACTCGCATCTCAGCGGTCAGACAAAGCCGCCCGAGAGGGTGGCTTTGTCTGAACACTACTAACACTGCTTTGTCTAAGCACACTACTACACGGACTAAACATTTTTCAGCTGAATTCGTGTCGGATGGTCGGGGAATGTATAGCCTGAAGGCATTGCGACTTGATACCAAAAAAAATAAACGCTAGGCCTGCCAAATGGGGTGAATTACTGGTATGCCTTGCACACAAGCTTCGCACATATCCTCTCGTGTCCTTGCTTGCAGAAGGAGGAGGAATATTGACGGCTCGAGGCCGCATGGGATAGCTGTCCGGAAATTCGCTTCCTTCGGCATTCAGACATTCGATCAGGCGTACTCAATAAAGGTGTGCTCCCTTTCGGCCCATTTGTTTAGCGAGGCTCGCGCTCAAGGCATTTACCTCCTTCTGTAGCGCTCCTGCCATGGTGGCAGCCGCAGAAAAAAAAAAAAAAGCTTCGCTGTGCGACTGTCTGCGTTCCACGCAGCGTTCGAGGTTGTTGGTCTCGCGGAACGTCAACATGCCCCCTGCAGCCAGCCACCGTCGTGTTTATTTGGCACGAAGAAAAAGAGACCGCCGCGCGCGCCTCGAGGCGATCGCGAATTGCGCGCGCGTGCATTTTTGGCACGAGATCCGGCAAAGGTGGCAGCTTCCCGCGCTGCGGAAGCACTGTCCCCGTGGCGGCGAGGAGCTGCGTTTGGGGTCAGCGGAAACACTCGCTGAGGAGTGCATGAAGCGAGCGCTATGCTCGCCAGCTCTGCGTCGAAAAATGGCTGTTCAGGCGTGATGAATTGCGTTTAAGGACGACACGCACAAGGCACTACGAGCGCTCGTCCTGTTTTCTTACTGTGTGTCGACGTTTAGCGCAACTATTAAGGGAGCCAGCAGTAACCGAAACTAAGGAAAGCTTAGGGGAACGTTTCTATTTTTTTCATTTGTGGTGTTTATCAAATGGAATTCAGTAGCGTAAGCACTTTATGGCAAAAAGATAATTGATAAGAATTCGGCAGCGTAATCACTACTTTATGGCTGAAAGATAATCGAGTAGAAATTGGGGAAAAAAAATTACAGATAATCAATGTGGTTCATGCGACAAAGTATGCGTTAGCGTTAGTGTCTCCCCCCTTGCCGTGAACGGGGTAGCCGCTGCCGCTAACTGGTTCCGACGGTGCGCGCGGGTGGCGTGATCCAGCCTTTCAGTCACCGTGTGCCACGCCGTTTTCACTCTCCCGATACAATCCAGTAATCGCAGCGTCACACGCTGACTCCCTTGCCACTCTCCCAACCTCTCGCCTCTGATTGGCGACCGCGGTGCTCTTCTCGCCGCCCGTCGCATCCCACATCTCTTCCCTCTCCCATTTTCTCTCTCCTCTATCCTGGAAGTGGAGAAGGGGTTTTCCCTCTCTGCACTTTGCCTCCTGCCTACCGAGGCTTCTCCCTCTAGGGCCGGACACTTTTTGAGATAATGGTGATTCTAATTCTAACGCATTAAAACAACCACATACCACCAGTGAGATCCGAACCCACGACCTCCGTATGTATCTGCCAACTGAGCTATGGCGGCGGCTGTCCCATCTTTTACTTACAGGGTTATTTATGTTGTATGTAGCCTAACCTTGAGAATGTTCACTAGAGCCGCCCTATGCATTTCCACATGTTTCTTTGGTTTCGGTGACTGTTGGCTTAGCCAGACAGCATCCTTTTCTGGCTGTTATCACACTCAGTTATAGTCATGCACACAGTGGGGGTACGGCCTCCACTAATAGGCGAGTGTGTGCGCAAATTTTGTACCATATTGTCCTCTGCTTCCAGAAGGCATGAATCAGAAGGTGCTACCATGAGTTTTGACCTCCCCTTTTGGAAACTCCTTTTGCACACGCTGTTGATGGCAGCTGAATTGCTTTTTATTTTGTTTCGTAGGGGAATGCTCGAATTGTGGAAAGTGTTAAAAGAACAGCACTCATGCGGTCTACACGCGCCGCCAAGCGAAAGAAACCATCGGTCTCGTGTATCTCGCCCTGCACCTCGCGTTTGTAGCGCCTTCACTACAGCCTCAAAAGCCGGTGCGGGATACCTACCGGCTTTCCGGCCATAGCAATGCCTTGATCGGTGTGCCTGGGGGCGTTTGCGTCTTAAGCGCGATGCTGCTCCGCGTGGAATAGAGGGCGCGACATGCACTTAGCCACGGGGGTGCTGCTGCCACTGCAAGGGAGGCGCTGACTAGTGGGAACTTTAGAAAGGATCCCGTCGGCAAGATTCGCCGTATTTCATATCAGTCTGGAGACTTTTCACAGCCTTCACATGGTCACGGTTATGAACGTTTACGTTCGGTGCAGCGCTGCACTTGCCTTACAGAACTTGCGCGGAGTCATGTTGATACACGGTGCAGCGGTGCGCCGCTTTTGCACGCACGGCCGCGATCAATTCACGCTGCGCAGAAGTGCACGTAAATGCGCATGTGGGTACCTTTCATTTCAGTGTATATGTCGTGGTGATGGTTCACTCAAAGGGCCTCCGATTGCAGCTTGACAAGTGGATGCTCGATTCGAGTTCGTGGTTGGTGCAGTCTCTGACTGAAAATAACGGGCAGCATCGTGCCGACCATGCGAAATCCCTCTTTCTTTTCATCCGTTTCTGTTCTTGGCCTCAACAACGTTATAATAACCACAGAAACCCTGTATTGCGCTGGAAACGCTCCTCATACGGCTAGACAATTAACGAAGAGCAAAACTCATGCTCTTTGTCGAAGTTCTATTGGTCGCGAACGTCTTTAATGGAGCGCAGCCGTGCTGCCTGTCATTCCTAGGTATTTTTCCATAACCTGGTATGCTGTTTGCGACAGGTTTCCGGCGACGACATCGTATACGCGCTACGCGCTCGGCAGGGCTGCGCGTATGCTCTGCACACGGTTCTACGCACATTGGAAAAGGACGCCGCGTCCACTCGATCCGTACAGATCCCCGCCATTTCCGTTCTTCCCACGCCCGCGCGTAGTCGGTGCTCCCGCGTGGAACTTTCCGAGCGGAGGGAATGCATTTCGCGGTTTCCGGTGCTTTTTGCCTTCCCCACGTAAGGAAAGAAGGACGCAGGCGGTACCTGTATCACGCGCATGAGGCGTGCACTTACACGCCGCTACCGCTTTTCTTTGTCTCGCTGCGGCCCGGCGCTGTGTGCGAGAATGTGCTGCCAGCAGCTTGATTGCGCCTCTTCTGCTCCGTTGAGCGGTTCCGCGTAACGTGGTAAATCGTTGCCTTCAAGAGTACTCAGTGCTAGTCAAGCATTCAAACCGAGTACGGCTCGTGCGTATCCGAATGCATCACTGATGCGCGTGTCAAAATGCGGCTGTGTGCGTTGTAGAGGAGGCTTGTGTAACGAGCGCTTCATTGATTTATCGCTGCATCGCTCGAAGCCTCGTTCAAGCCGGCAGACGATGTTCTCCTTTCACGCTTGTTAAAACCACTGCTGCACGGTTCTGCTATGCATTACCTTGGTTAAAGCGCTCTTAACTTAAAGGGAAGCTGAAACGGTTTTTTGAGAATTTGAGGTTATTCGAGAATTCGAATTTACCAAGCTTCTAGATAAAGCATGCAAAGTATATTGCACTAGCATTTAAAATGGTGACATAATCGCCGATTAACACTGCGACGATGCTTAGGCTTCGCCTCACTACGTTAGAGGAGTGCGAGGAAACTCGGCAGTGACGTCATTGTTGCCGTAATTTCAGATGTCCACTGCTTACGCCTGCATGCTGCTGTGCGTCGCCAGATGGCGCCAAACAATGCATAGTGAGCATCACCTTCGATGGCGTCGGTTTTCTTCCATGGAATACCCGTTTCTTCGCTGGAAACGTAGTGCCGTCATACGTGACGTCATTATCGGGGCCTCTGCCCGTCGCTGTGCACTTCAGAGAAGCTGAACGCCGACGACGACTTTATTCGGCGATTACGCCGCCATTTCAAATGCTAGAGCAAAACGATTTAGCAGGCTTTACTTGCACATTTTGCACATTCGGCAACCTTAAATTCATCGAATTCTAAAACCGCTTCAGTTGCCCTTTAACCGTTGCTAGCGCGGGTGTAATGAGAGTGGCAGGTTCGGCTTCTTCGCACGTTCTTTTTATGCGTAGCATATTGCAATCACTCAGTTCAGCCCTTGGGCGCGGACGGGCAGCCACCAAACCACGTGACGTGACGTCACGTGGTTTGGCGACGTCACGTCACGTGGTAACGTGAAGTCACCAAACCACTTAAAAAAAAAGAAAAACAAAACAAAAAAAGAATAAAAAAAGAAAAAAGAACAAAAAAAAGAAGAAAAGAAAAAAAGTACGGCTGAGCATGGTGGCGGTTGCCACCGCCCCGTTTCAAAGGGGGCGCTCCTATCCATCCATCCATCCATCCATACGTCAAGGAGGAAAAGCTGCTCAGAAAATCGAGTGCCGCCAAGCAATACCTCGCGCAAAAAGACCGCGCAATATGCAACGCATTCTTGGCTTAACCAAGCTAAGCCTGGGCATCTTTTTTTTGTTTTAATTTTCCTTTTGCTGCTACGGGAAGCGCAATGCTGTAGTATGTATACGTAGGGGCCTGTTGAAAGACACGGAAAGCGAGCACGGCTTCCTTAGCCTTTCTTGATGAAATGCCGTCCCCGCATCGGAGCTTCGCTTCGAATACCCGACCGTCTTGCTCGGGAGTGCTAACTTCATTCAATATTGTCCGCTAGAAATAGTTGAACGAACCTGGGGCATTTACCTAACATTTCCGCCTGCGGATTTTCTCTGAAGAACAGCGATCAGAACGAAAGCCAGCCTCATAGAGGATTTATGGGCACATGTCGGTCCTTTTTTTGGCGCCCGCTACAAACGTAATGGAACGCCAACCACTTTTGTCGCTGGCTGGTTTAGTACGGTAGTACCGTCATGCAGAAGAGTTTGTCTTGTACTGTCGAGTATGCCGCGCAGCTCGTGTGCCTCGCATGCTCGGCGTGCGGCAGAATCGTGAAAGTCGCGGTGAAAGCAGCTTTCTGTTGCGCTGTGCTAAAGCTGTAGCGATGCAGAATGCTGTGGCCGCACTGCGCTCTGCAGCCTTCTGCATAGCTCATGCGTCCTCTGAGCCGAGGCTTTTAAAAAGAGCCGTTGCTTGCTTCTTGTCCGCATAATCGGGATGGCCTCCATGGACGAGCCGTCACTGCCGTCTCGCGCAGGTGCTTGCGTGACTGGGAGGAGTTGCTCGAAGCCTTCAGCTGCTCTAAAGCTTTCTCCTAGCGTAGCGCGTACAGGTGCAGCCACTTGCGCGCTCTCGAGTGTCAACGCTCTCCGGGTCGAACCGTTTCCCAACCGCGGCATTATACAATGGCTTCCGCGCTGCCGCCAAGCACGCGGCGGCCTTTAGGCTGTAAGCACTTGCTCTCTTTCTTCCGCAGGCGTAGTACGTTCGGCTGCATGTTGAAAGGGAGTTAACGGAGTAGCTCCCTTGTGCGCTTGTGCAGAAATCCTTGGTACAATACTACTGTGGGCTGTCGTTTCCGACGAAGTCGCGTGAGACATTCTGCAACGTTCGCGTTTCTCTCGGGCAGTCACGAAAAGGTCATGGAGATGTTGCGCTTTTTGTATTGCCGTGACCCGTCTGCTTTCACATGTTTGTGGCATCGGTAAGCAGCCTAAGCATGCGGCAGAAAAAGTTGCCGCATCGCAGTTACCGGTATGCTGCTTTTAAAAATGCGCTCGTCGTATATAAGTTTGCAACATTTGTACCCGATAGGCAGTTTCCGCTGGCCGCCCTCCTCGCGCCGGAAAGAATCCTGTACGCCCTTGTGCATGGTCAGACGAAGCGAGAGACCGTACAGGAGCTCGGCCGTCGTGCTTTTCTGCTGGTGATTGTGGACCGTTTATGAACTTCCACTAAGCTTGGCCTTCGCTCTTTTTTTTTTTTCCTTTTTGCGCATGCGCGTCTTGTCTGTGTTTGTGTTGTTACGTTCATGTTTCATCTGACCAGGGTAGCGCACGAACTCTGTTTATGCAAGTGAGTGCCTAACAGTGACAAATATTTGTGCGTTCAGTTTGCAAAAGGGGAAAAGCGCTGACACTTCCTAACAGTAACGTTTCTTTTAATCGTCGTAAACATGGTCATCATCATCCTGAGTTGCCGACGTGGCCAGTTCGCAGTTACGTGCTTGTCGTCGTCGCTATGCAGTATCGCGTGTGCCCGTTCGGAAAGTGTGAACATGTGGCGCGCACGTACTTGTTTTCGAGCAGCCGACAGAGTGCATGCAGCCTCTTTTCGCGCTCCTCACCACAGACCTTTTACGCTAATCTCCGGCTTTGCAAAGTTAAATGGGAAGAAAACTCGAAATCGTCGATACAGCGGCATCGAATTGGTAGCGCTCACTTCTAGAGTTTTCCACAGACACTTGGTTACCCGCGTTTCGATGTGGCAGTTATCCAGCGAAAAAATTAATTAAAAGAAGGGAAGTCAGAGGGCTCGACCAGGCCTAATGTCCAGTTCAGTACACTGGGCCTATAGGGAAGGGGATAAATGGGCGACTGTATAAGGACGCGTAGATCACAACTAAGAAAAGAAAAAGAAACTATGGGCAGAAGCTGGCTGTACGTCCCAGAACTGATTTCACTTCACCCTGATGCTTTACTCATAGTTCAGCGGGATGGAGCTCGACGCTTCGCAGCCCAAGTTACGCTCTTTGAAGACTGGAATGCAGAAACAATCTCGGCCAGGTAGCCACTCACTATCTACCGATTTAACGAAATGCTTGGCAGTAGCCATCGAGTGACGGAAAACAAAAACAGCTCACTCGCGCGAGAGCAAATTGTCAGAGCACGGGCTCCGTTTTCCCTTCGGGCAAAGGTGCTGCCAATGCGCGCATGCATTTCTCCCGCCTTCGTGATATTGCTTTCACTCGTTTACTCTTGTTTTTCTGGGGGCCTCATGCTTTCTTGTCGCCATGGCGCCAGGGCCGTGGTTTGCGCTGTAATAGCTCAAACCTGGAAAAGCCAGCGAAAACGGGTTGGAATATCCCAGGTGGCCTGCAGGAGCTAAAGAGGGCAGTGGGGCTGCCGACCTCCAACCCCGCTCCCCTTCTTCTCGTGTTACTCGTCGGTACATAGAACGTCCGACCTCAGACCGAAAGCCACCGCTATTTTTGGTGTGTCGCTCGCCTCTATCTCGTTCGTTTAATCCCTCGCTCCGACCTTTGACAGAGTCATCCCTGAAGCCACCTGTTTTTGTAAGCGATATTATCGGCACACATTTTTTCCTGGCTGGCCTTGAACGCTGTCAAACGTATGCAGTGCGCAACTGTGCTTCGAATGTCACTTTGCGCAGTACTTGCCATCCTAATTGCATTTGAAAAAGAAAATAAAGAAAGGGAGCGCATCGAAACTGCGCATTGTTTGCGTGCGGATGTTTGTTGCCCGCGCGGGTAGAGCGATGAAGTGGCGGCCGCTCGCTGGGATGTTTACCTGCGGCGCAGGCCTAGCGGGCTTTGCAGCGGCGATACATACATGTATGGAGGCCGCCGCGCGTTGGCGTACTCGCGAGCGGGGTGCGAACGAGTGCTCTTGTTTGCTCCGGTCGGACGGCCGGCCGGCGGAACACCCGATAACCTTCGGCCGGAAAGCAGAAAGAGCGGGAGGAGGAAAAGCAAGCACAAAAACACGCGCCGCCGCTCGTTCTCCGGCCGATCTAGGCGCCGGCCTCCCTCGTTCGGCGGCCATCGCTCTGGATCGCGCCGACCTTGGGACGCAATGTTGGCGCGCAATTAAAAGGGACCCTCGCTCTGACTGGCTGGATGGCTGCAGCCCGCAGCGACCGGCGCCGTGGAGCGGCCTGGCTTCCACGTGCACCCGGTTTCGACGGGCCGGCTGCCGGCCGGCGAGTCGCGGCTTCGGCTGCCGTGCGCGTGATTGCCTTCTTATATGCCCCCTTTGGTCATCAGCGCCGGCCGTGGGAAAATGGTGGCGGGTACAGTGCGGAGCGGAGCTTGGCGTCCGCTAATCGGGGGGCAGTTCACAAAGCCGATCGGGCGCGCGAATGCTTCGTGACTGGCTTGCGCCGGTGGCGCACAGGGCAGGATGGCCGGAAGAGCTGGTCGGCCGATCACGGACCGTTCTAGCGTGCAGACTGGCCGCCTTGTGAGGTCTGCCTATGGTTGGCGGAGGAAAGCTCTAGCTTCTGCTAAGATGCGCGGTTTTAGTGGGACTTATCGCAGTCTGTCTGTGCGGCTTCGCAATAGGCGGCAGGCTCAATATACTTGCGTCTGCATGATGATGATCACCGTCGTCAGCAGCAGAAGCAGCAGCCTAACTGCGCCCGCTTCAGGCAGGGTGAAAGTTTTGCCCATATTCCTCCAATTAACCCTCTCCTTGCGTATTGTAGGGGATTAGTTAAACGGGGAAGCTCTAGAGGCGACGCTGCTGTCTGCATCAAAACGACAGGCACAGCTCCATCAAAAAGAGGATTGCAAGTGTGAGGCTTTCGTAAGCTGTTTTTAAAAGTGTATACTGTGAGAACCCCACACAAAGTGTAGGCTGCGGAGACCATGCAGACCGCTCTTTGTCTTGGGGTGGGCTCTGGTATGATGACTTAAGGCACAAGCAAAACAGAGGCAGCCAAAACTCCAACCGCGCCCCGGTGCTAGCACCCGCGTGGTGACGTGCGCGACTTTGTCACAGACGTTCACGCAGGCCTTTACACCCTGGTAATCGAAGGAGCGGATGCATAACTAGCAAAAATGCACTACCGTTCAGGGAGAGTGGCCAGCAACAAGAGATTTGTCTAGCAGGTGGCGGTCCTTAGAAATTGGAAGGTAAGAGGGATTAACCTATGCGTATTGCGTGCACTTTGACCTGCGATACCCTCCAGGTCACGTTGAGGAAAAAGAAAGACGGAGGGTGGATAAAGATGAACGACTGGAACTATGCGTGGAATACTAATGTCAGCAGGTGGGGTGCTACAGAAGCAGCAAGCACGCTTTTTTATGTGCTTGCTGTATCTGTGCCAATGCTGAATATAGCCGTGTGCACAGTGAGCCCCTGCTCAACTGCCCAAGGAAACCTGCCCTCTCTCCTCCACCCCTATCGCCCAGCTAACGCGCTCACCTCGGTACACCTACAACTCGTATCTTCGCATTTCTATGCACAATTTCCGCGCAAACAAAAGATTGGAGTGCGGTGCTCCGTGCTTACTTGCCTGCTGATAGCAAAGATTGAGCCGCTCAGTGTGTCACTGCCGAACAGTGCATAGACCGCCGGTCCACAAATCGTCACTGCACGGCCCGGAATCTGGCTGCGGTGTCAGGCTGGAACAGATCACATGTGCGAGCACCAGTTGTGCATGCACGTGTGCTTTGTGTTGCCGTTCTTACTGAAGCCTGAACAAGTAGTACAGTATATTCAGTTCTTTGATGTATTAAATGCGTGGGCAAGAATCACTTGTTTGAGAGCGGTGCGTTGAAAGTGCTGATACCTTGCAGCGTGGTACGCATGCAGTTCCATCGCCTATTTTTCGTCGTCTGTGTGTATTCCTCGGGGTCACGAACGCGAAGTCCTCGGGCTTACGTTGGTAAAGTGTGGTGAAATTTATATAGACGTAATTCTTTGCCCCAAAAATGTTACAGCATTCACAGGCATTCACAGGTCTACTGTCAGAGGTCCTTATGGCAAACCATTTGCACGACGGTACAACCAGCAGCGACCTGAGCATAAGTCGCGTTTGTGCGAATGCGGCAGCAGAACATAGCGTTCGCATCACACGGTAATGCGGCGCGGCAGCGTTTACACCATCGCTTGCGTGAAGGTGGCGGCGCCTTGTGTCACCTCTCGAAGTCGGGCGTTGATGTGCACGAGAGTAGGGAACGCGTACCAGCTGCCGTCGCGCACTGTCACTCTTTACAAACATGGTGCTGCAGTGTGCCAACATTTACATGCGCCGCTTCTCGATCTCGTTTATGCTGTGCTCATTCTCGACGCATTATCCACGTTTGGTCGGATTCGATGCGTTCTACTCCTCGCTTTCACGCAAACGCGGCTTTAGTCGTGTACAGCTACTAGCGAGAGCTGCACAGCTAATGTAAACGAAGAATAAATTGTTTCCTTGCCTGTGAAAATGCTGTTACGCTATACAGTTTTCCTCTGTACGGCTGCCACTGAGCGTTCATTCGAGAAGCTTCGGCAGCGTTATTTGTATTCAAATGTTTGTCGTAGTAAGGAAAGCAGTCTTGAGTGGCATTAGCGGCGAGGAGAGTCACGTGGCTCGCTGTGCTTTTAGTTAGTGGATGCGTGATTCATGAAAAAAAAAAAGACTGTAGCGCAGCAGGACACGAAATACAAAGTAACAGACACGAACAGCGCCCGTGAAAGCAGAGATGCTTTTTTCGTGCAGATTAGTTAAAGCAAGGCTGGTCAATGCAGAGCTTGCATGCACTCCGAAATCTTGCTGAGAGGAAAACACGACAGTTTGTTTCTGTTTGCGTCGTCGTGAACAGCTGATCGCTTCAAAATTTCTCAGTTGCTCCCACTTTTCGTCCCTCAGCCTGTACCGTGTCTCGTTACATGGACAAAAGCTCGGAAACTGCAGGGACTCTGAATGCGGGCACGGATCGCCCAGATGAAAACGTGCGCGGGTCACCCAGAATAACGAGGCTTCTGCTCACGAGTTGGTAAACGGTGAGACGTTCGTCTCCGCTTCTGCGCACGATATCGCGCGTTCTGCGTACGCCACCCAGCCTAGCAAACGGAAGTGTTGTCCTTAAACCCGCCTTTGGTCCTCATCACGGAGCACCGCGGCCCTAACCCTGCATGGCACCGGGAATCCAGGCGGGCAGCGCGCCTGCTCGCGTGTGCGGCGCCCAGCCAGCTCGGTCTCCCTCTCCGTTGCGGCTTTTTCCACCGAAGAACCCGACTGCTCGCGGAATGTGCCCGCTGCGCGTTTCTGTCGGCCTGCCTCTCTCTGGAGGAACACAGCTGAGATGGAGGAGCTGACGGCGCAGTTGTTTGTCGCGTGGAGGAAGAAGCGAGCCGCGGGCAGCTCGGACAAATTTGGACGCGCCCCTGTGTCCGCCCCCTCCCCGCTCCCGCCGCCACGTCCTGCTGCAGGCGCAGCGTTCCACCCGTGCAGGGCTGTGCCTACGACGCTTCAGCGGCAATGGCTACGACACGAAGTGCCCGCGCTGCCGTCCTTTGTTTGGCCGGCGTGCCTGGGAATTGGGTTCGCTATAAAGCGGGTCTTTGGTGCAGGTTAACCTTTATTACAGTGGCATAGAGGCAGGTGGGTGAATTGGAGTCGGGAAAAACGCCAACGTGTATTGTTTGTCGAAACCAAGTGGGGTGGATTCTTCGCAAGCAGATTATTCTGTAGAGTTTCTGGTGACCTCTGCTTGCCTCGGCGGGCGGGAGCACATGTGTGCTATTTGGAGCGCAAAACTGTCCTCGGGGGTGGTTTCCCCCTTTGGCTAACTAATGCGCAGTGAACACACAAACGTACAGCCTAATATCGCGAGCCGTCAATCAGCGCATGCTCATGTATTTAACTGTGGCCCCCAGATCGGCGACCGTTTGTGGCAAACGCGACCGCGTCACGTCATGCACAGATACGCTGTATAGCAGAACGTTGAGCGGACGCAGCGACCACGAAAGGTGTTTTGACTTGCGGCGCCTGTTTAGCTGTAGCCTCGCTGGCGGCGATAGTCCGCGTGCACATCGTCACTGTGCTGCTCTTTGGTCGGCGCTCTGCCCTGGCCATGCGCCGCAACTGCTGGCTGCCCTGTCCTGCGGATTTCTCCGTCGACTCGCACTGTGGCTGCAGCTCCGCAGGCCGCGTGCTGAGGTTGTCCCCCTCAGTTCCGGCAGCTGACGCTGTCGTTGTTGACGCTGCTCCAGCTTCCTGCCCTCTCGACGTCGTCATTCTGCTGCTGGCCACGGTCCGCGACAGGCGGCGCATTCTGAAGGGGCGGTGAGCGTTGCTGTAGCTCTGAAGTCGATGGTTCGCTAGCTTGATGCGCACTCGAGGATTGATACCTAACCAACGGTTCGCGAACGCTGCAAATTGTGTTTCGGCACTCGGACAGTATAGCGGGTTTACGGGCGACTCTTGGAGGAAGCGATCCTATGCGCTCTGCCTTTTTTTTTCTTAACTTTCTTTGACCATAAAATGAGAGCAAAATGGAGATTTTCTTCAAAAAATTCTCCATCACGGGTCAGGCGCCCTATCCTTTAAATTTGTCCATGCTCTCATTACAAGCATGCCAAATGTGTTGGAAAGTCTCGCTCGAGCGATTTATCCGATGGTCGTCGACAGTCGCACTGCGTGTTCGCGGGCCGCGGAATTCAGTGCGGTACCCTTCGGTAGCTCATGGGATTTTGTCGTGTGGGCCGTGTGTACTGGTGGTGTTAAATGCAGCACGGCATTCACAGCGAAGGTGTTGCGTAATTTTTGCGTCGTCACGGGGCGGCGCCGCTAAGGGCTCGACGTCTTGCATTGCAAGTTGTGCGTTTGTTCGTTTTATTTTAAACTGCGCATTTCATTCCGGGCACATGAACGAGGCTCAAGGCTGTTCATTGATTGAATATTACTATACCCTAATTATTGACTCTTTCTCTGGTACAAATTGGCTGTCGCTCTTTAGGACTAGGAGTCCCGATCAGTAAAGCAGCTGAGAGAATTTTGGCTGTTCGTTCCACATGTTTGTTTGTTGGCGCAATCATTTATCCGTCCGGCGGCTCATAGCAGACAGCTGTGTCTGGCTGTCATAAAGAATGCACACGCGCCTGGGGAGTTAGTTCGCCATCACGAACATATTAACACCAGATCTTAACGTGAACGCTTTCTACAATACATGACAAAAGTTGCGCCGTTGATCTTCTATGGACTGAAATGAAACCTGGAACCCTGAGAGCGGTGAGCCAGACACAGCGTTCAGATGTAGGAACAGGTGGAAAGCAGTAAACCGAATCATTTATTTGCGTACTGGCGCACCTAGAGCACGGCGGCTCCTGTATGCCGAAAGCGGCGAATGTGGCGTTATGTTCCCCTAGCTTGTCCCGTTAACTAAAAGTGGTAAATTGGTTTTTGAGGAATGGAAATGGCGTAGTATCTTTCTCACATATCTCGGCGGACACCTGAACCGCGCCGTAAGGAAAGAGAGGAAGGTGGGAGTGAAAGAAGAGGGAAAGAGGTGCCGTAGTGGATCGAGGTCTCCGGAATAATTTCGACCACCTGGGGATCTTTAACGTGCACTGACATCGCACAGCGCACGGGCGCCTTTTGCGTTTCGCCTGCATCGAAACGCGGCCGCCGCGGTCGGGTTCGAACCCGGGTACTCCGGCTCGGTAGACGACCACTGAGCCACCGTGGCGGGTCCGTTAACTGCGTTCTTTTCTTTCTTTTTTTTTTCCCCGTCGTTTTGCTTCCGTGTCACCTCAGTATTCAGTGTTCCTTGTTTACGCCTGTCGATCGAAGCAAGTGACAGAGCTTGGATGAATTGCAAACGTCGCCGAACGACGCACGCACGCAGGCATCAGTGCTGACAGACGATAAGCTCCGCAAAGTATGGATCTAGCTGTGCCGCGCTACCAAAGCGGGCAACTTGTGCGCTGTCGAATTCCCTTGTAGAGACCGCTTCGTTGACAGTAATTATGAACAAAGTCGTCCGGCGTTTCCTGCGAAGCTTGAGTCTGTCTACCGCCTGAAGCTTGACTTCATACCCTCAGTTTCTGCGAGAAAACGGACAAGAAAAGATCAGAGACGAGTTTTGAGAAAAGCCGACGAAAAGAGCTTCGTGTTTTGTCCGTTATTGAGCGAGGAGTGGCTATTTCCGAGGTAACATCCATAGTGCAAGGAGGGGGGGGGGGGGGGGGGGGGATGGTCGGCCTGTCTCCTAGCCGAGAGTAGGGCACAAGCGACGGACGTTCTGTCAGTGATAAAGCCGTCTGCTAACTTGACTAGCAGTGCGGCAGCAAACATGTGCGTAGCGCACAGGTTGCCTCCGCCAGTCGACACTAACCTGTGCTTAGCTGTTACCGCATGATTATGAATAACTGAGAGGCGTCAGCTCAGCTGTGTTAAATTTTCCACACAGGAATTTTGCAGGTTTCCGAGAAACTGTTGAGAAAACGTTGGTTACTTGCACCAAGCCTTCAGAAAAAAATTGGCTATTTTGCCTAATGAGGCGTTAGGGAGTTTCGTAATAGGGGAACCCTATCGGTTAGCGGGGCAGGGGAGTAGCGTGGCACCAGTGCGCATGCGCAGGACAATAACCCGAGACATTATTGTGCTGCGCATGCACACTGGCCCACCGCTATTCCCCTGTCCCCCTCATCGATGGAGTCCCCCTATTTTATAACTCACTATTGCCTGATGCTGGCCTGATGCTAGCTTGACTTTCAGCGGCACGGAGATAGAAAGGTGGCTTCGACGCAAAGCTCGAAGCAAGTTTGCTGGCTGTGGCCCTTTCTGGAGATTGCTACCAAAGTAGACTTCGATAACTTCGTCCTTTCTGCCTTTCCGCAGTGCATGCAGACGGATCGTCGGAACCACTTCAGCGGCGAACTAAGTGCACTGTCCGGATGACGAAGTTCACCTTTTCTTGCGCACGAAGAAATTAAAAGGTCGCGTGTGTCACTTTGTGTTAATTTCTCCAAGTGTATCTACTTTCCCGTGCGCTGCCTAAGAGGACCACATCTGTATTCCGTGTTGGTAATTGTCTTTCCGCCTGAACAAAGGCGTGAAGGAAATTTAAAAAGGAAAAAGAAGCTAGCTTGTCCCGGACGGTGTTACACTGCGCGTTCGCTTTATGCGTCCCTGTCGCTATTGCTTGGCAGTGAGGGAGGGTCTTACGTGTGCAATTTCATGGTGTGCTCCAGCCTTAGGAACCAGTGCGTGTCTCAATTCTAATCCCCTCTCCAGCTTTAATGTCCTTTGTCATTTGCGTACTCAAAACGCTAAAAATTTTGCATTGAACCACGCGCAGCTCCTGTTGCGGCTACTGCAGAAATACACATCGACCAACTACAAAATCTCCCGTATTTTGCTGAGGATATGATCTATTTCATTTTGTCCTTCCTATTCATCAAAGCTCACCTGGACAACGCGTATGACCCATCCCGTCATCTACGCGGCTATAGATGCAGTTTACGCTCTTCGTGGTCATGTAGGCAGTGTACGCTTTTAAAGGCACAGGTGGTTTTTGTAGCGAGAGCTACATTACCCGCAGTCTCGCCGTTTCGCTGCGGGCCTTGGGCGCCACTTGTGCGCATGCGCGAGGAGCGGAGTGACGTCACAGCCGCGCAGCTGCTGCGCCGCGCCGCTCGCCTCCGACCGAGAGACTGCGCATGCGCGACACGCAGCTGGCGCGCCGTGCTCTACTGCGCATGCGCGGAAAGGGAGGAGGAGGGTCGCGGTGTATAAATGATAGTGATGCGGCGGTGGAAAAAACACACTGTCATGGCGGCCTAGGAGAGCGAGGCCGACGCTGTGCGGCGCAGGAGACGGGAGAAACTCGAGTCGTCGGACCTCGAGGTGGTAGCCTGGCAGTTAGCCGTCCAGGCAAGGAAGAACGAGCGGAGCAGCGCCAAGAGAGATGCGGAGACACTCGAACAGAAGAGCGCATCGCCAAGCGCAGACGCCAGGACGTGAAGCGGAATCAGCAGCGTGCCCTGGCCCTACTGGAAAACCAGGGCGAGTTGGATACGACCAAGGGCGTCCGCAGAATTTTTTGCAGGGGGGGCCCCATTGGTTGTTGGCGCCGGAGGGGGGGGGGGGTATATTCGTAGCATAAAGGCACTATTTGCGGAGTAAATTTATTTATTTATATATAAATAAAAAAATAAGTAAAATACGCACATGAAAGAAAAATTACAAACAGCAAATTAAAGCGCGGCTAGGAGAGATACATTAAAGTTTATCAACGAAAAAACAATTAAAATTAATAAAAAATACAAAAAGATACTATCACTTCGTGGAGAAGTGCTCAGTCTTGCTGCATACGGGTTCTCGACTCACCCGGATTGATGACCAGCACACAGCACAATATGTTCACAAACACGCAACTACAGTCACTCAGTCAGTCTTCCTTGAACAGCAACTGTAGGCGCCTCGGATTTTTCTGGGCGAATTGTGTAATTACACGGGTGATAAATTCATTTCTGTGCTTCACTACACGCTCTCGGTGCATACTCATCATACACATTGAATGGAAAAACGGTTGAACGCGTACGTTGAAAACAAAAGACAACTATATATACAACAAACACCTCGCTCCATCTTGCTCGCGCATCCGCACAGTCGAGCAACCGCACACACACTGCTCGCCGCTCGTCGTTTTCTCGTCCGCTGTCTTGGTTGTTCTGACCTTCGTTGACAACCGGCCACTAAAAACACCGAAGCACAAACACAGAGGCGCGCACACGTGCAAGGGCTTACTTGCCGCAATATCCCCGAATGCGCACTTTGGGGGGTGAAAGGAACGCCGCGCGACTTCCGAGGGGAAGGAACACTCGCCACTCCGGTCGGAAAATTTGTTGTTGTGTTTTTATGGGGTTCAGAGCCCCAAAACGCATCAGGCTATGAGGGACGGAGTAGTACAGAGTTCCGGATAATGGCGACCACCTGGGTCTGGGTCTCTTTACCGTGCACTGACACGCACAGTACATGGGCGCTGTTGTGATTTGAGACCCAGCCAGAGGTTAGCAGGCGCCATCGGTCTGCGTTGACCAAAGGCGCTGGTTTTCGGAGAAGACGCAAGAAACGCTGGTGTGGGGGCGCCTCTGGAGACTGCGTCGCCGTGAACAAAAGCAGCTAATCCCCTTTGCCGAAGATTCTGAAAGCGGCGCTTCTACCGAACTGCGCTCTCCCGTGGATCGGAGGAGACAGCGAGCGGCGGCTGCGGCGCCAACCCACCGCCCGCTTGACCCTGAGCAGCCCGACAAAGCGGGGGTGGATACGGCTGATTTGTCCTTCCCTCCTGAAGAATTCATCGGTGGCCGGCGTACGAACGTATCCTGATTATAGCGAGCGACGAAGGCGAAAACAAGATGCTCTGTGCACTGTCTGCCTCCGTGCCGCTATCTCTCTAGAGATCAAAGAAACAGACACCGATCGTAAGAAGGCTCAAACACATGCTCGCTGATGCCGCTGTATGTCTGCAACAGGTCGCCTTTTAGTAGAGCTAACGATGGCGTGGTTTGAAAACGGCGGAACGACGCCCGCCCGGACGCGGCATTTCGCAGACGTGACCCGAAGCGTGGAAGCGGGGCTGCTTTACCCTTTTGGCTGAGCGCACCACCGCCCCTGGCGTGCGGACATCACTCACGGTTCGAGTGAGTGATTTTCCAGGGGGGTGCAGCCGCCCCCCCTTGCCCCCCCCCCCCCCTCCGGACGCCCATGGATACGACCGAAGAAGAAGAGGACGTGAAGGGACGGCGCGTGACTGACCACGTGATCAGATCGACTGAAAGTTCCAGTGCCACGAGCCCGTGTGAAGCGGACTTCACGAACAATCCGTTTGGATTTACGTGTGACGTGTGTGACTAGACGTAACCAGGGATATACCGTACTCTCGCCACGTATATCCTGGCATAGCCGAGCTAAGCCACTGCCAATTTTACTGTTATCCAAGCGTGATTTGACAAGGGGCCGTGTTTTGCAACAGTTCATTTCATTTCTTATTTCATTTGGTCGTGACGTCAGCAGCAACGGAGGATGGAGAAGCAATCGACCACCCACATGGCGCCGTGCACCAATTTCTTTTGTTGTTTTAATCTTTTCGGCCCATGTTAAATGCGTATCAGTGTATCACCGTAGCTCGCTCACTCGTTTGCATCGGTGCCGATCGACCAGTGCCCACCATAGAGTTTCTAAACACTACCTTGACGGAGAGCTGGCGCCACAGTCTATGCGAGTTTCTTATAGGGCACTTCTAGTAGCATTGGGCACTTCATCCACCGTGCATGGAATGATGGGAAGACAGCAGTATCGTACTTGGCTTGACTAGTGTTAGCCCTAAAACATAACTGCAACTGCAGAAATACAAATTCTCGCAAAACTACAGTGAACTAGATAGGGGTAGTGGGGCGAGCGGCGCGCCGAGGCGGTTTGCAAGGACACCGGCCGGCGGCGCCGCAGTTCCCTTCATCTGAAGGAGGCTGGAGCCGTGCTGCGCGCACTGTGCGCATGCGCGCTTGCTTTCCGCAAAGTTCGTCCACTCATCGGATCAGTATGCTCAGGGTTCAACAATACTGAATGCGTATCATGACAGTGATGTCTGCGAAAGGTCTCCCAGCTGAGGCCTCGATTTGCGTGCGACAAAGTTTGCTGAGCTGAATGCGGCTACAAAGAATGAACGGCCCGTATATGAGATTAATTCTTTGTTGTTGGTGAGCCGTTTGGTCCTGTGAATTGGTTTGCTATTACTTAGGGTTCTGTGCTATGCACTGACGCTCCCCATTTGCTTATCTATTTGCTTAGTGTCTGTCATCTCACAATTTGATCTCTGTGTACAGCAGAAAAAAAAAAACGCGAAACGCACACGGAAAACTGCATGCAGCCGTGAAACATACCATTGCTCGCGGCAGGACGCGGCGCGCGGCTTGCAGGTGAAAGGCGCACTAGCGCCACCACGCGGCAGCTCAAGATTTCCGTGGTTTTCACCTCACCGGCTCCGCTGCTTTCCGGCCTCCCTCGCCCCACTACCCCTATCTAGTTCACTATTCGGCGCTGCGGCAGTACGACATGGCGGACGAGGCCCCAACTCCATGAACACGTCCACAGCGTGCGCGCGGAGCGCCTGCGCGCCCAGCGCGCGCCGCGACGAGCGTCGAAAAGGGGCATGCATCTCCATGGTCCTGATGCTGGCTCGCTCCCCTCGCGAGCCGTCTGAAAAAATGTCAAGACGTGAACAAAAGATGGTTGGGGAGCCGCAAGGATTCCAAGAAAATTTGGGGGAACCTGAAAGAGCTTTCAGCCATGAAGAAAAGAGTCCCCGAGAGCCCCGCGGTCCTCCGATTGTCGTAAACCGGACCCCGCCTCCGACGCGCGCGCTAGCGCCCGTGCGCAGGCGCCGATATCTGACACTGTCGGATACGAGCGTCGTGGACGCGCTCGGCGGCGGCCGACAACTCCATCGGCCCTCCAAGGCCCTACGTAAGCGCCGAGCACGCGCCGCGACGGCGTCGAAAAGTGGCATGCATCTCCATGGTCCTGGTGCTGGCTCGCTCCCCTCGCGAGCCGACTGGAAAAATGTCAAGCCGTGAACAAAAGATGGTTGGGGAGCTGCAAGGATTCCAAGAAAATTTGGGGGAACCTGAAAGAGCTTCCAGCCATGAAGAAAAGAGTCCCCGAGAGCCCCGCGGTCCTCCGATTGTCGTAAACCGGACCCCGCCTCCGACGCGCGCGCAGGCGCCGATATCTGACACTGTCGGATACGAGCGTCGTGGACGCGCTCGGCGGCGGCCGACAACTCCATCGGCCCTCCAAGGCCCTACGTAAGCGCCGAGCACGCGCCGCGACGGCGTCGAAAAGTGGCATGCATCTCCATGGTCCTGGTGCTGGCTCGCTCCCCTCGCGAGCCGTCTGAAAAAATGTCAAGACGTGAACAAAAGATGGTTGGGGAGCCGCAAGGATTCCAAGAAAATTTGGGGGAACCTGAAAGAGCTTCCAGCCATGAGGAAAAGAGTCCCCGAGAGCCCCGCGGTCCTCCGATTGTCGTAAACCGGACCCCGCCTCCGACGCGCGCGCAGGCGCCGATATCTGACACTGTCGGATACGAGCGTCGTGGACGCGCTCGGCGGCGGCCGACAACTCCATCGGCCCTCCAAGGCCCTACGTAAGCGCCGAGCACGCGCCGCGACGGCGTCGAAAAGTGGCATGCATCTCCATGGTCCTGGTGCTGGCTCGCTCCCCTCGCGAGCCGACTGGAAAAATGTCAAGCCGTGAACAAAAGATGGTTGAGGAGCTGCAAGGATTTAAAGAAAATTTGGGGAACCTGAAAGAGCTTCCAGCCATGAAGAAAAGAGTCCCCGAGAGCCCCGCAGTCCTCCGATTGTTGTAAACCGGACCCCGCCTCCGACGCGCGCGCTAGCGCCGATATCTGGCACTGTCGGATGCGAGCGTCGTGGACGCGCTCGGCGGCGGCCGACGCGTGGGCCCCCAAGCGCGCAGGACGCGTGCCGAAAAGTGCCGATGGAGTTGGGCCTTTTACCTCAAGGCCAGTCGATCGCTGCAAGCGGAGGCATACTGATGTCGTAGCGAGTCATCACAAACGTTGCGACCACTCATTAAAAAAACATCTCACCATCAGCCTTTTATGCAAATGCTCCGCCGTGCTGCGAGTAATAGTAATATTTGCACACAAAAGAGAGATCATGCAAACCACATGCGAGGCTGGACAGAAAGATGAGAACCCATACGCAGTGCGCCATATGCCCTCCAGTCGCTTACGCACGTACACAGGCAAGCACACACGCGCGTATACACACACACGTATGCGCACTTTCATTTCAGCTGTTTAGTGCCAGCACGGTGCAGATGCCGCGTCTAGCACGGGTATGCAGCCGTCTCAAGCATGGTCTCAACGCCGCTCACTAAAACAAGCGTGGTCGCGGAGCCGTCTGCTACGGAGCGCGCCAAGCACCTCGCACTACTTGCACGAGAACAGAACTCGCCGGGAGGCTAGTGCAAAAGTGCAGGAGAACTCGTGCAGCACTACATCAAATCGAGTGCCGAAGTTCAGCTGGCGCTAGCTGTCACTGGCAAATCGAGGATGCGAGCGCAGCGCCGCCTGAACTGGTGCAGAAAGTACAGCCAAATCGAGGAGACCACGTGATGTGCGTGTGCCGCTTATTCCGCGCGCGCGGCCATTTTCTCGCTGCGGCGGCTTTTACCACGCGATGAGCTGTGAGACTGTTTATAGTTCAATGGACGGATTTGATCGTATGAAGGGGAGCGACCTCCATTCCCGTGATTTTCCACGTTCCTCCCTTTTTCCTCCCAGAACGAGAAATCTCAGGAGGAGCACCCCACTCTTTCACCTTTCTTCCCTCCTTCTCTCGCTTCCTCCGTTATGCCTTCCCTTACGGCGTGGCAAGTGTCCACCGGTGGGAGACAGGTACTGCACCATTTCCTTTCCTCAAAAAACAATCTCTGAGCTAAACATTTCCCTCACTAACCAGTGAACTTATTTATTAGCGAAGGTTGAAGAATTAAGCGCGCCTCCTCTTGCCGCCTCTTTCGAGATTCTGCCGGAAAATCCGCCGCTGATTGGGTCATAACTTTAGAATAGTTTCGCAACCTGATATAAGTTTGATGATAGATGCGACGTTCTGATGCGACGCCACGAGCATGTCTATGTCCAAACAGCCGTAATATGCCTTTCCATACATATGCGCGTTACGGGCACTTTCTCGGTATGAGGGGGCTAAATTTAGTACGTGATCGAACATGGCGGGCGCAGGAAATGTGCACGACGATCCGCCTCTCGCGTGCATATGAGACGCGACACGGCGGCTTCCGGAGATCGGGCGACTTGCGCGCATGCTGTCCGGCGGAGGCGCGAGCGGCGGAGGCGCGTGCGAGGGCCCATGGCGCGTACGCGAGGGAACTGCCGCGGCATTCATGCGAACCGCTTCGCGCAGCCTTGTTCTCTCGCGAGAGTCGCTGGTGCGCTGTTACATATTTTGCGACTGCCGGACGCACGACTCCCATCTCTTTGGAAAAGCAGGAAAAGAATTGGTCGCCACGGCTGCCTTGACTGCACGCCGCCAACAAATCGGCCTCTGCTCCCCGCCAAACGCCGCTCCTCCCGGCTGGCAGAACAGCGGTGAAAGCGAGCGCGCCCGAGGAGGAAAGCCAACGGGAACGTATGCATCGGCGAGAGGGAAAATCCGTTAAGAGCGCATGTGCGCTTGCGCATTGCACGCTGTGTTACATCTGAAAACAAAGTTATGTTTGAAAAGAGTAATTTATCGAACCTTCTCATTTTTTAAGTGCTGCTGACTCTGGCTGTGAAAGGAGTGTAGGCACCTAACTTTTATTTGCGTGTTTTCTTCTTTGTAATGGTGCGTAAGACATTATTATACATGGATGACCATGTGGCATTCTCCTACGGCCGATAAATGATTTATAATCGAATTTCTTTCTCATGCTGTTTTGGTTTCAACAGCTGACTGATGACTGTGACGTTAAAGTGTATTTTTAGGTCACATGAGGCATGAAAAAACTGCAATATAATCGCTGCTTCTGCATTTTTTGTCATTCCGACTCTTGAGGAAGGCTGGCTTCAGCACTGTAGTAAATTAAAATAATGTTCCATGCCTCATATGACGTGTAAGCACACTTTGACATCACAGCCATCGGTCAGCTGCTGAAACCATAACAGCATGACAGAAAAATTCAGTTATAAATTATATATCAGTCGCAGACTAATACCACATGATGATTCATGTCTTACACATTGTAGAGAAGAAAACATGCCACAGAAATTGTCTGCACTCCTTTAAGATGCACATGCTAGATGCAGCGTTTCCTGAGAGCTGGATTTGATAGATGTGCATTTTTTTTTAGCCGGCTCCTGAGGTCATGCTTATGCAGCATGTCTATCATATATATGATATATTGCAATCTACTGCTAAGTGTACTGTGATGCACATCATCCGTGGTTTTCATAGCACTATCAGTGTGCAACACTGCCCAGAAAAAGTGGTTGTAACTGCATCTTGCAATTATTTTCTGATGGTCAGAGAATAAAATCAGAAGCAACGCTGGAGCCCAATTTTGATGTTGTTCCGAAAGCAGAAGTGCCTGTTTAGGTAAGATTCTAGTTTTTGCAATGATACGCAATCAGTGCTGAAAGTCCTCTCTGGCAGTAGCATCGCATATCTGCAGTAAGCACTATAGAGGTCATGCACTGGCTGATATGAAGGTGTATGTTGCTGCGGCACTGTATGTGTGCTTTGAACATGTATACACTCAGAATGAATATGAAGGTGATCACTTCTGGGCAAACCTACTTGGATGAAGTGCTTTACCGCAGTTCATATATTTGCTAAAAGATAGGACAAAATACATAAATATAGCTGGCTGCTTCGTCCTAGTATTGTTCACCGCCACTCTGTTTAGAGAGCTGGGTATCGTGACACCAGAAAGAAATGATTTATTTTGGTTGGCCAACACGAAATATATTACCTTCATATTGACGCTAACGGGACAGTGTGACTTGCAGGACTTGTGCAAATCACTATGTCAAGAACAAAAGGTGGTGATATTTTGCTTACACTGAATGTAGAGGGCATAAAAAAATGCTGATAGTCGGATACAACATAAGTGTGCAGTAAAGCTTTGCCCACATTCTGTACTGCTGCACAGAATTCCTCCACAACAAAAAAGTAGTCCGTTGTTAATACTTTTCTTGTTACCATGCCTATAATTGGCAAGTTTTTGGCAAAATCGGTCAGCAAAATGCAGATGATGTCAGTTGGTCGTGTCTGTGTAAATTAGAAATTTTTGAGGTGGTTGCTGTGGTATTTCCTGCTCTCAGAGGAATGGGGTGAGATGACAGCAAAGCCATGAGGCTTTCTCTCAAGAATTTCTCTCTGATCACTGGAATTCCAGTCTGCTTAGCACACACCATATTCATTGTAATGCATACCACATTGTTGTTGATTGACTGAAAGTTCTATTGCATTCAGTGACTGATGCTTACAGTGCATATTCAAAGCTTAGAAAGGGATCCCAGACCCAAAGACTGTAGAAAGATCCCCTTATGTACTAACATAAAATATATATTAGTGATAAAACAGCCGTAGTAGCATGAAAAGACAAAGGAAAATCAGAAAAATTGATGCTGACTAGTAAACAAAAGCAAAATTACAATAAAGTATCTGAAATTAAGTACCAGAAAGAAGGGAATGCAAATTATTTTTCAAGAGGCGTAGTGAACTGGATTCTTTAACGTAATTTGGAAACATATTTCGATCTGAATTTGAGCAAAAGCTAACAGTCTGTTTGCCATTGTAAGTCTTTGAATAAGGCAATAAGTAAATGTTCATAGATGCAAAGTGTGTGTGCTTGAGGTGAGGAAGTTGATTGTGGTTGAGCAAAGTGAGCGGCAATTTCTTGTTGTGAAATTTAAACGCTACAAAGCCAAGAGAATATTTAATTAAATCAGAAATCAGTAATATTTTATGTTTACCAAGTAATGGCGATACACAGCACGTAGTTACTAAAGGTGCTAATTCTAATAGCTTGGTTTTGAAAATGTTGGATGGGTGATAAATGTGTGATGTAAGTGTTATCCCATGATGTGATGCAGTATGTGATATGGCTATGAATGAAGGCGTAGTAGAGTGAGATAAGGTCGGTCTCTGATTAATATTCTAATTCCATAGGCTGCTCTTCTGCTAAAATATGAAACAAAATACATAAAAGCAGCACGGCTAAATGTATTACCAACAGCTCATGCTTGCTTCTTCTTTGCCTACACAGATCCCGGGAGCTTATTAAGCAGGCAATCCAAGACAATGACTTCATGAAAAACCTGGAGACAGTGCAGATCAAGGAGATCACTGACTGCATGTATCCTGTTGAGTATGCCCAGGACAGCCTCATCATCAAGGAGGGCGATGTCGGCTCTGTCGTCTATGTCATGGAAGGTGCGGCCTTTGATATGTTGTTGTACGTGTGTGTGTGTGTCCGTGTGTGCATGTGTATGTGTGCATATAAATATGCAAAGCAATAGATATACACAATACTAACAGCATCAAAACAGAAACAAAAAAATGGTTGTCATAAGAGAGAAATTTGGTTTAAAGATGTGCGGATAACTGATAGACGGTGAGCCATACAACGATGTGGAATTAAAATTTCACCGAAAGGATTCTGATTAGACTGACCAAAAATAGAGCAGTCTGAGAATGGCGAAGTATTGCAGTTTACTTGTGATTAGGTTAGACTGAATACGCAAAGTTGAATGTGCCCTCTTGTTTTCTCCCTTTATACGATAGAAAAAAGCGCTGCACTAAAAAATCAATAAAGTCTACAATGATAAATTTTGACATAACAAGCCATGTGCAAGTCAGTACTGACTCTGTGTGTAGCTGTGCTAATGTTATAAGCACTTGAGGTGAAAACAGGTGCACAATGTTGCTGCAGTGATTGTGATTTAGCAGTTCTAAATGTTCTATAGTAATTCATTCAGTGAAGGAATTAAGAGCTTCTCCTATACAGGATTTACTGCAACACTGAAGCACTATCATTTCAATCCACTGAACACGAAGCATTTCACAAATTGTAATGCAATTGTTGACCTTTCCTGTTAGTAGCACTATAAATCAGCTTATTCTTGTGCATTTAATAGTCAATGTATGCATCGCAGTTTTTAATAAGAACAGGGCATGAAATTTATCCTTTTGTGCTTTCACTGATGTATGCCATTTTTTATTTCACTTGTACGCACATTGATGTGGTAATTCAGGAGATAAGTAATTAGTGCGCTGTTAATGAAATGCCCTTTGTGTGAGCTGGGTAATGGCATCTCTGTTGTACTCTGCAGAGGGCAAAGTGGAGGTCACAAAGGAAAGCAAATTCCTCTGCACCCTGGGGCCTGGCAAAGTGTTTGGTGAGCTGGCCATCCTCTACAACTGCACCAGGACAGCCACAGTAAAAGGTGCGAAATGTTGTACTTTTCCTACTCGGTGCATATGGCGTGCTAGCAAGCTGCTGAATTGGCTACTCAAAGTGTGTAATGGGGCTGTAGGTGAAAATTGGGAAGGCAGAGAAAAAAGGGTTTACAGGAAATGCAATAGAAATGACCCAGTTAACCATGTATATGTCTTGGACACCAATGGAAAAACTTTTGACATACTGGAAACATCTCTTCGATGTCTATGTTTGACTAGGTAGCAGTGCAAGGATGTATTGTCGATCATCTAAATCCTATCCAGATCATGTTGCTGGTATAATGTGTGAACAGTGTGTCAAAAATAAGTATTATGAGCATAGACTATGGCCATTCTGAGCAAACCATACCACATCATTGCACCCGGCATTTTTTAGAGCACAGTAACTTAAGGTAACAAGCAATATATACATCTCTGCTCTCTCCCGATCTAAGCAGATAACCTTTGCTCGTGCGCTTCTACCATTATTTACAGCCAAACATTAAAATTGTACTAGAAAGCAGCAGAGGTTCTTTTACATGCATATGTCTAGCACATGCTTGCCAATGTCAACCAAGTGCCTGTGGTATATATCCGTGTTATGCAGTATTTGAGATGCAACAATGCTCCAAAGATGTGGCCTCTTATCCTTTGTATTTTTCATAGCTAAAGGTTGTACTTTTTGGTTTAAGCCAAAAAACACCAACAATAGTACAATGAATTCAATTTTTCAAATTCAGTTTTAACAAAAAAGGCCAGTTTCTTGATATACGCTACCAGCTAACTGGCTATCGAGTAGGCATTACACTCAGTCAAAGCAGAGAAATAACGAAGTGTGAGAGCCAGGGGCATGGTGAGCGTTGTACGTACCATTTGATTAAGTAGCACAGTTGTGCATTGCGAGGTATTGCTTTGGTACCTACACGCCTTTTAGACTAGAACGCTGCACCCCGTAGCCAAACATCGTCTGCTAGTGTAGCGCTGTTTACTGTCGTCACCTGCTTAGACAGTTACTTGGTTAAGCACGTTTCTCTGCCACATGTAACGATGCTTGAAACTGTGCATAACTGTCACGAAAAGGTGTCATGTTCTGGCCACCACGAGAGGTTAGCGGCAGTTTCATCGCTATAGTCAGCACATAGACCACTTCATTTCTGACACTTTTGATCAACAGTCCAGCGATAACACGACAACCCTCCTTTTAGAAATAAACTTCCACTTACATTTTTGTTCAACGGTTCTATCACTTAATTTCTGTTACTTGTTCTATTGCTGACAGCATTTCCTTCTACAATTAATTACTGGCAAAGCAGTTATAGCAAGGCTTCAGAACCGTTAGTGTATCAGTCACTGGTAAATCAGTTGCTCAAGCTGACAAAAAGCCAAGATAAATTCCAAGTCACTTGACCGTGCAGGAATACCACATTATGTCACCCCCCCAAAAAAGCACGGTTATCTGTTTTTTCAGGTTCGTTAGGAAAATTATGCAGAAATAATTTTGCCTACGTATGTCTGAGAAAAATCTAACTAGCCTGGCAGATAAGTTGGAAGCCTTTGAAATAAATGCTGTATGTCACAGTTTATAATGTATGTCATATGTGCAGAATTATGGATGTGGAGGGATGTTCTCATTGTTATATTAATGTTCATTAAATGCCCGCTGTGTAGAGCTTACAAAGGGCTCTTGTCACAGGTGTTAAACTAACGTTGTTATGAACCTTTTGATAGTTTATCCTTTGTGATGTGACCATTTGATATTTGTGGTTCACTGGTGAGCCACATCAAAGTAGCTGAGTTATGGAATAGATTTGCACTATTGCCTAATATCTTAGGAAAAAAATAGAAGCAGAACTTCTTCAAGGGAACATCACCATCCATTAGCAGGCAGTGACCATGAAGAAAAGATGTATAGCTGGCCAACACCTTTACAGTTTAAACTAGAATGTTCTACCTTGGGGTTGAGCCTAGATATCCATTTTCGAATTAACTTTCTGTAAATTTTAAGTCTGGTTATAGTGAATATTTCATAGTATCAGTAATAAATTATGGGGAACAAGTTAATGCAGCACATAGAATGTAAATTATTGTTACGAGGTCTTTCGAGCAGTATGAGCCAAATTATATTCTTTAGCTTGACCTTTATTAGTGGACTATAATAATAAAGATACTGTGTTCATTAAAATAGTGTGTCTGTGGTTGTGTCACCTCTTGCAGCAATCAGTGATTGCAAGCTGTGGGCCATTGAAAGGCAGTGCTTCCAGACTATCATGATGAGAACAGGCCTGGTCAGGCAGTCTGAATACACTGAATTTCTTAAGAGGTGAGTGCAGTAATTATATTGTGCTGAAATGCGATTTATCTTTATTACTTCACTTTGTCAGGATGGCCTGTCTGCTACAGCATTACACTTTTTAGCTTGCAAGTCAGGTTGAGGTATGCAGCTTACTTGGAATTGTCTGTTGAAATATTTTTATTCCATTTCTTTCAGTTATTTCCACCTGTCCACACATGACTCATAAACTTTTTTATAAGAAGGGATTGAGAGACACATCTGCAACTGCTGTTCAAATATAGAATGGCAGACTCACTTAAAAAGAGTACTGAAAGAAAGTTCACATATGAGTGGTGTTTTTGTATGTTTCTTTGCCCAAAAGTTTATGTAAGAGGTCATTTTAGTCTGACTTCTTGGACATTATGGCCATGAATAAATATGTTGTCTGAATGTCAGGACAAGTCTTGAATATGGGAAGTGTAGGGAGAGAAGGGAGGAAAAGTGGGGCATCAGGTGTTGGGTCTGTGTCTGATGGTTTAACCTGCTCAGCATTGTTGGGGGTCAGCTGGGGCACTTGGTTGGCGGTATATCAGGTGTCAGTAGGTAGCAGCTGAGTATTCTTATCAAGGCCAGCTGCCTGGGTAGAGGCCCAGAAGCCAGTGAGGGTGTCTTCTGTGCACACGGGCATAGCAGATAGTTTACATTGCAATGTACTTGAGCGGAGGTCTGTACAGGAGTTGAAGGGTAGTGCACCTCTTTAACAGTTGGCACTGTGTGGCATTTTGTTCTTAAGATTTATTGTGCCTGCTTTTTGCTGCTTATTTCGAATAGACTGTAATAATGCTCATCAAATTGCCTTCTTCTAGTGTGCCGACATTCAGGAAGCTTCCAGAGGAAACCCTTGTCAAAATCTCTGATGTCCTTGAAGAGGTGTGTGATACCCTTGTATTACTGCAAGCATATTTTTGTTGAGACAGTCATTTTTATTGTGTTTTGTGTTATCATGCACAGAAAATGATCTTTTAGTCATGCTTTAGAAATTGCAGTTATTTGAATTGAGGTGACTGCATCTTGCAAGTAACGACAATCTTTACTTTATTTGAGGAACATAAAGTCAGGCATGCATGGCTCAGATTATCACTCCAATCACCTAACTAGAAGTACGCTCTGTCTCTGTGATAGAATGAGCTCATGAAACTTAGACATGCTCCTGCTGGCTGTGTATTAGGAATTTCGTAAAGAAGTCGAGAACATGCCCTTTCAAGTCAAGCATGGAAACTGCTGGCTTTTATTCTCATGGCATTGCATTATCATGGTGTACTCACAGCATTTCAGTTCGTCTTAGCTTAACTTAGATGCTTCAGTACCTATGCAAGTGCGACACTCAATATTCACGTGGTAGTGGGGAGAAATTTTGACTGGTCTTCTTGTCCATTATATCACCATGCATGCCTAGCAGAGGGTTGTGGTTGAACACTTATTGTGAACTTGGGAATATATAGGCAAGAATGGATTCTTTTCTGTAGCTCACAGCAAATCAAACATGCTACCTGCAGAGGTGACGCAAAGACTGTACTTCTAGTTTTTGTTTTTAATGCTTGTGGTATGTCCAGCTTGTGTAAACTGTCCTTCTTTGAAATGCCTTTGCTTGGTTATTAATCACTGTCTTACCACCTAAGCACGAGGAGCTTTACAGATTGAAAATAAAATGTTACTTTGGTAGAGAATGAAGTAATGTTACAAGCAAGTTAAGCAATCGATGTTTTTCTGCCAATTGAACATGCTTCAGGTGTTTATTGATATCACTAGAAGGAGTCAAGAGACCTATGGCTTTTTTTTTTTTTTCAATTCTAGTGTGGCGACTTCTGTTTTGCTAAGAGTTTGTAATTTTTCACAATCCCTTTGCAGACTACTTATGCACAGGGTGACTACATCATCAGGCAAGGAGCTAGAGGAGACACATTCTTTATTATCAGCAAGGGAACAGTAAGTGTACTTTTTTGCATTCTTTTTTTTTTTTTTTCATTATGCTGACTGTAGCTACAAATATAGCACACTTTCTGCGGCAAACATAACGACACCTTGTAAAACTGTTCAGGTTATCAGAAGTTCAGTGTGAAAGACGCTGTCTAGACTCGCTCACTTACTCCCTAGATATTAGAATATGCATGAATACACTCTCCCTGTACAGCACCTGTAGAGGTACATAATGCCATCCACTTGCTTGGCCAATTTAAAAACCATGTATGAGTAGGGCTCTTCATTTTCAATTGAAACCCAATTGCACCCAATTCTTGCACCTTGAACATATTTTGAAAAAATTGGGTTAAATCTGATTCCTCCCATTCTCCTGAAAAATGAGCCTTCGAGGCTTGTTGGTTTTCCAGTTCAAAAAGCTGAAGACACCACAAGAAAAATTTATGGATATCTAGTGCTTATTCCAAAGGGGTGTTTTCGGTCAATTGGGGATCTTAAACCTCTTTTAACGTTCGTTTTCATGAGGCAGATGAATCCAAAAATAAGTTTGTAATAGGTGATTTAGAAGCGAGAAGCCAGAACATGGCTACCACCCAGACGTTTTATTAGAGTTGCTGTATTAAGCGCTACCCACACTAATGACACCCTGATCCAAGGGCCTTGCACTGTGATATTGCTGTGATGTTAAATGTTTTCACACTGTACAAATAAAGGTACACTGGTCTTGCTGAGATGTAGGAGTACTCCATAGGAGATTGGTAACGTATGAGAATAAATTTATTTTAATGCCATGTTTTTGTTCGAACAATTATTAAATTTATATTTTGTTAGCATTTTTTTATTCTGCGTTGCTCAAAGGTGTATTTCTTTTTAAGTTTAAGTTTAATGTATATAAAACTTAAAATGAAGTCAGCAGCTTTATAAAGATGTACATATGAGTTGTGATCGACTGCATTATAGGAGTGTCCACATGGTCTCTCAATTCTGCTAATTGAGCTCATGAATAGAGATCAGTCAATCAACGACTTCTGTTAGGACATGATTGGTCTAGGTTACTCACACGAATAGCTTTAAGACTGGATGCGAAGCCAGCTAGCTCAGCCGCATTGTGTGTACATTCATAACATCCTAGAGTTGAGGCGTTGGTCAGAAATCTGATGTGAGTTGCAAACAGTTCAAGACTAGGGGTGTGGTGCTGTCCCTTTTGCAAAAATGTTGGAGGGCAACGCCCCCCCCCCCCCCCCCCCGCCCCCCCTGTTTTGAATTTACTGCGTGGAGGCATCACTCTCTGCTGTGTTTCCTCCATTTTCACGCTTTTTTTTTTTTTTTTAAGAAAGCATTGTTTTCATAGCGTTCACTGAGACAGTGCCAGGTATTCTGTGTGAAGGCAAATTTACTTAGTAAACATTCTGGAAAGGCATTTTAGCCTCACTGGTGGCGATGGTGATATAGGTGCAGGTGGAGTTAAGCTTACATTAGTATTATTGTCCACTGCACCTGCTATATTTCGTTGTGCAAAAAAAATACAGAAAAAAGAAAAGATTGCATCTTTAATCTTGCCTCAAAAAGCCAATGTCTCTGAAAGCTTCTCAACCAGCTGAGCTAGCATGACCCTCTGTTAATGATCTTTCATAGAACACAATTCAAACAGCACTGTCCAGTGGAACATCAAAGTTGCTCAGCAAAGTGTTAATCTGGTCATGAAATTGTATCATGTAACAGTTAAAGCAGCGTAGACATGTGCACCAAATTTTTGTTGCGTGTGCTTCTTTGGAATGATACAAAAGTCATTAGTAGGCATGAATCACTTTGCGGATTTTGCATGTGCCCAATAAACAATGTATAATTGGATTTCTTCTTCTATGCAGTTGCGCTTTTAGCAGCTGAACGGAGATTTTGACATTGCAGGCATGGTTTAGAAGCAAGGCACACAATATTCAGTATAATTTCTAGGGATCGAAAGTTGGAGCTTAGGAGTTAAAGCAAAGGAATTAGAGCAAATTAAAATACAGAAGCAGCTGCTTCTCTATTTTAATTTCTTCTAACTTTTAAGCTAGCCTGTCTTAGAAGGTAGAATGAAAGCAAGCAAACAAGCAGTTGTTATATTACCATTTTTGTCTGACCCATATGTGACCCCAACCTTACTTGTGCAGACAAGGGAAAGGAAATGAGGGGCTCGTTATGATGTACAGTCTTCGTCAAAAGTAACCAGGCTGCACGTTTTTCTTCTCAGTCGTATATTAAAGCTATTATGCCATCCCGCAAGGTCTAAATCTCTGGTATGGTAAGAAGAACCCCTGTTCTCACCTTCAAAGAACTTTTTGATCTTTAAGGAAGCCGTGAGGGCTCTGTTATACGAATGAGAAGCAAACCACGGAGCCTGGTTACTTTTGACAAAGACTGTACATATGAAGGAAGCCAACAGCCACTGAAACCAAGGAGCATAGGGGAGAGAGAGAGAAATAATTTTTATTCACACCCGTCGATAATGACTGGGGGAGAAGGCTATAGCCTAAACCCCCTTTCAGTACCCTAACTGTCTTCCGGAATCCCATGGGACTCGGTGGCAGTCAGGGCAAGACCGATGACTTTGCGTTGCACTTCTGCTTCATGGTTGAGTAATAGGGGAACATTTTTTTTGTTTGTCTTGATCATTGGGAGATTAATAGTATAATTATTGTATCACTTAAAGATAATTGATTAGAAAGCAGAAGAAAAACAACCACATGCTGTCAGTGAGATCCAAATCCATGACCTCCAAATTTCGTGGCCGGTGCTCCACCAGCTCAGCTATGGTGGCGGCTGCCCAGTCTTTTGCTTTCGGATGTATTCATGTTGCTTGTAACCTAACCTTGAAAGTGTTCACCAGCGCCACCCTTGTCTATAGTGGTGGACATAGTACATCCTGTATTACCGTGAGTGTGACATGGGACGTCATTGAACGGTGAGGGCGGAAGCTGTGCGAGAGCCCTCTTATGCTACCTGTGGCATAACCCTTCGAACCAAGACTCTCGTTAAGTTATTGAACAGATAAGGGAAGAGAAATGAGGGGCTCGTTATGACACACATATGAAGGAAGCAAACAGCTACCGAAACCAAGGAGCATAGAGGAATGTTTTTTTTTTGTTACTTGTATTGTCAAAGACCCGCAATTTGGTTGCTGAAACCAAAACTGAAACTACATTGGAGAAGAAATGCAGTTTTAAATTATTTACCTGGCTGAGATGAATTCCACATAATGCTGCATGTCTACTAATGTCTTATGTGTGCAGCGTTCTAAGGAAGAAAACACACAGTGAAAGGTGTGGTGTCTTCACCTCTTTGATGCACAGAGGTGATTAAGTGCATTGTCTTATACGAACACACTGGCATGTCGGCAGATGGTGTGTCAATTATGACAGCTCAATCATAGCACGGTCTTGTTGTTTATTTTAATAATGTTATGCTAACAAACCTGTTGATTAATTTTCTTTTTTATGTTAATGTGAGTTCAGGGCTGCCTTTTAATAAGAGCAATTACGCTTTTTATGCATAGTCTTAGACTACCACCATTTTTGCTGCATTAAATAGAAGTGAAAAGTCATGCCTTGTGTGCCTCTGCATAAATGAATATTATGCAGAGAAACTCGCGTATTGGTTGTATGTCAGGAAACAAGCAACCAAAAAAAAGAAAGAAGTTCAAATCTCGTATTGGTTGACGGATGGAAGCTCCGAGCCACAGACATTCAACTAAGGTGACCAACACGGCACATTATTTGTCGAAGCAGTGCAGGCGCAGTGAAAATCTTGTCGGGACCTTATCGAGTGCAATTTCGGTAGTTTGTCCCTCGTGAATGTGTGATGGAGCACGTGAGACGTAAAGGCCTTCATTCGATTTGTTTATAGTTCGGCAGACTCCCTCAACATCCGCAGAGGTGCTTTTACTGCTTTCCTCGGTATCGATGTCTGACGCATTTGCAGCGACATTGAACACACGTGCTGCCGCTCAAGTTTTTCAAAGGCTGCATGCATAAGACGATGGTTCGTTTAAATGTAGCCAAGAGCTGTTACTGATGTTCAGAAGGCATGTCTTTCCGCGCGGTTGAGTGACTGAGAGAAATTTCGTTTTTACGACGAGGCCACCTCTAAAACACATGATCAACATGGGGACTATGCCATGGGACTCCGTGTATATTTTCATATCGCTCTCATCCGAGAACCTTTGGCGCGGCTCCCTTCAAATAGAAGGGGCATATGAAACTTTGCTGTGTATGTAAACAACTGCTGTCTCATTTATTTTGGTAACTGCATGATAAAAGTGAAGCACAGACAAAATGCAACGCCAGTGGTGCTCATGCAACTGACAGATAAGTTTTTTTGTAAAGCTTTGCTGTGCACAATGAACTGTGCAGCATTGCAAAAAGCACTGTGCAGTACACATGCATACACCGAAAACCCCAGCAGACTGTGCATCTAACAGTTTAGCAGTGTGTCTAGAGGTCATCATGAAAAACCATGAGCCACTTATGGTATTGCGTAAAGTGCACAAAAGTAACAGCTGTGGGTTCATTGCATACTTGTCACAAAAATAATTGTAAAATTCATCAAGTGTCTGAACATATGCAGTGCAAAGTGTGTTCAAGAAGAAATGGTTACCAGGTGTGGATGCAATGTTTAATTGCTAAGCAAGCACCGCATGGTTCAAAACTAGAAATTGTTCAGTGTTTTTTTTGTCTTCTGTTTGATGTAGAACTTTTGTTCATGTAGGGTGCTGCCATCTTGCGTGCCTCACATACCAGGGAGAGGAACCTTCGTGAAAGAGACTGCTAGAAGTACTATTAAGAGGAGGGTTCCTTTCTTTAAAGTGTGCACTGGTTCTTTCTTACCTTATCAAAGATCTCCAGTGTTGCATATGTACAGGTGCCGTCAAAAGTAAATGGAAGGCAATATTCACGAAAAAATTTAATCATTGGCCCCCCAATTCATGCATCCTTGAATACATGTGTGCAGCCTAATTGTGATTTTGCAAATTGCACTGTGCACCAACATGCATGGACCATTATGCTTCAGATTTAAAGAAATTAAACTTTTTTGACAAAGTCGCCTTCCATTTACTTTTGACGGCGAGTGTACAATGGGTGCCATAATTTGCTTCAACAGCTTGTGGCTGTAAAACAGCACACCTGCAGACGCAGTATACGCATGGAATCATGCAGCATGCAAGAAAGACAACGATGAAGCAGCAGCAAATGTTAGTGTATTCCAAATACTAAGGGACAAAACAAAAACCTCGGAATTGGGTACGAGGATACCTTTTTCTGCTTAACCGTGCACCTCATGTTGTCCAGTAGGTTCATTGCATCTGAAGGGTATTTGCATCTGTAACTGCTATATCTTGCTCTGGTAACATCAGTACTAGTAGCTGGGGTAGTCAAGTCCTCATGTTGTTTCATCACTTTTCTATATGGTATGTTGTGCTTGGCTGCGCTCTTCTCCTCAGCTGATATTCCAGATAATGGCATAGTTGCAAGCTGGTCAAGATGCATTGCAGAAACACTCTAGCTAGGACGTGGATAATTGCATTCTACTGGTCTTGACCTACAGGCATTCATAATAATGATTACAATGTGCTTTTCTTGTTGCTTTCAGTCATGTTACAGCTCTGGCGTAGTGGGGCAGTGTAGGGAAAGTGCTGGCCACTGAGCTGGGCTGGCCTTGCAGCAGTGGCCCCTATTTTGTTGGCCAGTGCATTCATTACTTTGTGTTGCTGCTCAGGGCAGCAGCCACATATTTATCCAGTTTACTTGATTGCGTGCAAAGGGAGAGGCAGGAGCTCCTTGTGAAGAGAGAGGGTTGTTTTCAGGAGAGGGTACAGGCTTCCCTCATACATCACCTTTCATATATCCTCTCTCTTGGTTGTTTGCTGTGTTTGTAATTAATGAGAAAAACTGTGTTGAGAGGAGAATGAGGGAGGTCCTATGTCTTGGCTGCTCCAGGTCAAGGTAACCAGGAAAGCGCCTGAGGAGGCAGGCAGCACGGCAGAGGAGATCTTCATCAGGACCTTGCACAGAGGAGACTTCTTTGGAGAAAAGGCACTGCAAGGGTGAGTCTACTCTCACTGCTCACTACCACCCTTTCTTGCTTTCTTTCCCTCTTGCTCTTGTGTATACAAATGTGCTTTTTGCTGTGGGTGTGGAATATTTGAAGTGCAGGTTGTCCCGTTGCACATTTGCAGTACCTGTGGGTGTAGCATGGTTTGTGGCTGTGTTTTGGTGTGCTGTGAACATCACATTTTTTTTACATTGACTTTGGTGTCCCTGCTATGCAACATGTGAACTGCACTTTATTTTTGTTTCCGTTGGGGATGGGGAGTATGTTTTCATTCTCAATATGGTAAGTCAGTTCGGCCATTGCTTTTTTTCTGCAGGAACTGCTGGCAGTATAAATGTTTCTGCTTGTGTATATAGCAGCTACAGGTTTTTTAAATGGCAGCTTCAGCTGAAAAACCACGGTTGTTTTCTTTTTTTTCATTGTATTCCTTGATGCAGTGTTACCTTACATATTTGTGTAGATGACTTCCTTCGTACTTGGCTCTTTTACCTAAATGCACAGCTTTAACCTAAGCTCCTCCAGGTCCTAAGCTTGTTGACCGCAGTTTTGATTGTGTTTCATGTAGCACTTGTGATTTTCATCGTGAGTACATGCATAAGGTGTAACAGTACAGAACTTTGAAAAAATGCTTACTATGCTAGTTAAGCATATATTTTGTTGGCATTCTAAACTTTGAACCATATTGATTAGTTTTTTAGCAGAATTTTTTTTAGCAATGTGTTTGGTTGGTAAAAATTTGCTGAGAAAATTTTTTGCAGGAGAAATTCACACTTAAAATTAAAAACTGCATTAGTCCGTGTTTTGTTTTCTTTTTTGTTCCACTTTTGGAGTGTGAGGTAGCGAACAGGTGGCTTGTTTGTTTAACAAAAGGGAGAGGATTAGGGTCATTTAATCTTATTCTTAAATAAATCTATTCAGTGTACATGTAGGTCAAGACTAACTCTTTCATGGCACTTGACACGGACTGCATGTAATAGGAGCCACTGGTGCTGTCTTCTGGGTTTGCCTTTTCTATGTACCTTTTCTTTTCATGCATATGTTGTGATTTGATAGCTGCATTACTCTGCTGATATGTCATTTCGCTACATTCTATTCTACAGTGAAGAATGCCGTACAGCCAACATAATAGCCGATGACCCTGAGGGTGTGACATGTCTAGTCATCGACAGAGAGTAAGCAAGCATGCTGTTTTTTTTTGTTCAATCTCAAGATGTCGTTTTCTAATGTTTGCTATTGTTTCTGTATGTTTTCAGCTTATATTTGCACTTGATTCACATCATGTCCCATCCATCATTACTAGGAATGTCTGTAATATTCATTACATGTGTTTGTGGGCTGCTGTTTCTTCAGCAGTGTGCTAGATGTACCATGCGAATGCAGGCGTGTTCTGAGCCTTCAGACTGCCTATTATGCTCTTCCTTAAGTTGTAGGCCAATATTTTAACAGTGTTTATGCTGTTTCTACTCTCATAATTTCAGCTAAAGTTGTCATGTAGGTGACACTTGCATTAATTGCCATCAACCTGCTTGTGTGCTTTCACAGTGGGCCTGTTCTCTTGAACAATGCATATTGAACATTACTTTCTCTCTCACTTTTGCAGCTCTTTCAACCAGCTCATGAGCAACATTGATGAAATTAGAGGAAAGCAATATGATGAGGATGTTGGTGCAAGGCAAAGGTGGGTTTCTGTTGTACCACATGCTCAAGTCAGGGAACTAAGATCCATGACAAATACTGTAAGCAAGAGTGCTGCTTGCAGCACTCTTGCTTTGTGTTTGTGTTTAGTAAAACCTTGTTAATTCAACCTCCTTAATCCGAAAATCTGGATAATTCTGACCACTTATGTAAATCTGTTGCATGTCACAGGCTCGCTAATTTGGGCACAGTTAAGCTCATACTGGTTAATTTGGACAGGAAGCCAACAGAGAACCATATGTTGAAGTGGGATGGGCATGCAAACAATCATCCAAATAGCCCTCCTCAGGCCTGAATTGTGTAGTAAAGTGTTTCCCCGCGCACCTCTGACATATTTGCAATGACAAGCATGACGATAGTAGTAGGGCCCCGTTGCCGAAAAATAGCCCAGTCTCATAGTTTTGGTTTTACTTTTCTGAGCATCATGCCAGCCTGCAGCAAAAGCGACTGGCAGTGAACATGAACAAAAGATGACTGGAATCCACTCAGGGAATTTATCAAGAAAAGCAATTTTTCTTTCTTATGTTGAGCAATGGCACATTCATGTGTATATGTTTACAGCTTGTGTAGTTGCAAACAGGCTTCTAACAGCTCCTGCTAACAGTTCTGCCTTGTACAAGAATGGCACTGCCAAAAAGGCACGAGAAGCTCCTTAAAAGAGCATTCACCCCCATCATGTCAGCAGGTAGCATACATTTTGAAGCCTGTGTTATAATTGCAGCTGCTACATGTGTTGTTCTGAAATTTTTATTCTTGGCTGAAGCAGAACTGGGTTTGAAGGGGGTGGTCGTAGGGGCCTGTTTTTTCATTGAAGTTGAAGATGTGTGTAGTATTGGGGTGTAGCGCAATATCATTTTTTTTTATGCTTAGCATATGGCTTGCTATCATCTGTTGTTTGTAAAATGTGTCTGTAATGCCTTATGTTTGCTTAGTGAAATTAAAGGAACACCTAGCACATGCACTTTTTTTTTTACTTTGAAGTTCATTCCTACTGTTATAAATCTGTTTTTGAGTTCAGCACTTCGTATGCTGTTTTTCTGTGCCCTCAGATGTATTTTTTGCTATTATTTTGCCATTGTTCCACATGTTAATTAGTTCAGTTTTATATCTCCTGAAAGTGTGGAGGCTTAGAAAAAGAAAGCTTCTCGGTTATTCAGGGTGTACCACCAAAAGCAGCTGGTATGTAGCACAGTACTTAAAATGAGCAGAGATGTCAGTAAAATACATTTACAGAATTTTGAAAAGGGTCCCAAAAAGTTTTATAAATGATTTATGACACCTGAATACATAATCTGGATAAACAACTGAATCCTATTTAAGCTGGTCAAAAAGACCTTTCCACAACTTGTGTGTAATAAAGTGGCCTGGCTCATTATTTCAGAATGCCTTGAATGCCTTGGAGCTCAAGAAGTTAAGTGGCAGGACTAAAAACTACATATTTTAAATGTTCAAAAAAAACATCTTTACAATGCATTACTAAGCCCAGACTTGTGCTCATACATGTATTACATTAGTACGTTGTCTGCGACTTCATTTCTCATAATGAAAAGATGGTGATGTGTCCTGGAGATATGTGAAAAGAAAAGGTATCAAAACACCTTTTATAGGATGTTCCAAAGCAAGGCTGAGTACAGGCGAATTGATGATGGCATGACTATTCTGTAATAGATAGCAAATCACAGGGCTTTGTACCTTTCACTGTTTATGACTTCCGGCGTTTAAATAATGTTTCTATGAAAATGCTTTAACTTAATTATTTTGTGCTTACTGTTTGCTTTGCTGTATTTTGTCATGTTGTTAAAAGCAGCTGAATTGTTCTAATTTGCTGTTGTGCTTGTTTTGATGCTTACTCTGGAAGGAACCACGGTAAGCATTGTACTCTGGGTTCAGGTTTTTTCCAGCATTTTTAATTATTTTTTTTTGCGCTGCTCATTGTTGTTGTGTCTAATGATTTAGTTCTATTTCTTTTCTTGACAGGATCAATGAAGAGTTTGCAAACTTGAAGCTGAGTGATCTCCGCGTGATAGCCACTCTAGGAGTTGGTGGCTTTGGTAGAGTTGAACTGGTAAGTGTTGACTGTCGAACTGAACATTTTTATATGCGAAACTATACCATACAAAGTAGTTATGGCAAATGGGACGTCTCTTTGTGGCTAATTTATATTCATTAAAGAAAGCATTGCGTTAAAGATTTTCACCAGAGAAAAACATCTTCATAAATGTGGCCGCATGGTTCACTGTCATGAACCTACTGGTCATGTAACTCTTACTTTTGCGAAGTCTCTTCATAAATGTGGCCACATGGTTCACTGTCATGAACCTACTTTAGTTTGTTGTACGTACGTGGCAGGGGCTTATTATTTTTATTTCCTTTTGGTTGCCCCAACCTATCGTTTGTCATGAACCTACTGGTCATGTAACTCTTACTTTTGCGAAGTCTCTTGAAGAGTGCTTCGTGCAAGTCGTGTATTCTGCTGGTTTATTATTTACTTATTAGGTGTGGATTGGTGTAATATCGAAGAAAATTTGGCAGTAGTTGCCTTCAGGGCAGTGCAAAACTATGGGCTTTGAGATGTCACTCCTTGCAAAGAGGGAAAGTTTAAGTGCTAAAAGGTGAATATAATGTTCGTAAATACAAGGGTAAGCATTTTCTCTTGTGTGGTTGTGATTAGTGCACACGATCTGTGGTGATTTTACTACTATCGGCACCACTGTGAATTTTCATTTTTCCTAGGTGCAAAGCATGCAAGACCCAATGCGCTCATTTGCACTGAAAGTTATGAAAAAGGCACAGATTGTGGAGACAAGACAGCAACAGCATATCATGTCTGAGAAGATGATACTCGAGGAGGCCAACTGTGACTTCATCATCAAGTGAGCATCATTTGACAGAGCATCATTGATAGCACTCAGGCACATTCAAATTCAGTATGTGTCCATGTTGCTTTACTGTGACATGGAATGCTACTACCCTTAAAATGCTTGAAAATTGCAAGTGTCAGCTCCATAGGGTTCTTTCTAGGAATCCTATTGCCTCATATCTGCATAAAAGGATCCAGACTCTACATTTTTGCTGCTGCCTTCTGCTAGATTCAGAATGAGATTGATTTTTTTATCACGAGAGGAAATTTATTGTAAGAAAAAGCTTGAGAGTTTGTTTGCAGGACAGACCTGTGTACATGCGTGACCATATCTTTTACCTCTGTTATTTTCTGCATTTTTTTTCTATGTATGACTGAATAGAAGGGGCTTTTAAAGTATTGACATCAGTATGGATTTTAGTTGCTGACCAATTTTTCGATCTTGAAGGGGACAGGAATGGTGTTGAAATATTCAAGCAGTCCGGAACTATATGGATAGTTTTCTGAAGCTGTTTAATAATGGGGATGTCCGAATTCTTGACATCCAAAAAGGCGGTCTGCAACTACACATACATGCATTTCCAGAAAGTTATCATTTAGTTTTTATTAATGTTTGTGCTTGCAACAGCTTGGTGTAATAACCGAGCAGTTACAGTAATGTAGTTTATGCTGTTTATCAGCAGATAGTGAAATAACGCAAAACGTAGTTTCAGAGCATTTCTTTTTTTCCTTAAGCAGTTTTTTCAGTTTCACTGTGGATAACGTGGTATTTTGGAAACGTTCGTTTCGTTTTTTTAAATCCCCGAGGTGTTATTTAAATTAATGCATTGTATAGCTTTCAAGCAAGTTGCTGACTGTGGCAGTCGCATTTTGATGCAGGCAAAATTAAAAGATGCCCCTATGCTGTGTGGTGTCAGCGAGGAGCCCTCCACTACAGTGTCTGTCATAGCCTATATGTTGCTTCGGAATGTTAAACCCCTAGTACCACATACTTTCCAAGCAAGAGTAGTTTTTCAATATTTTGGTATTATTTGCTATCACTGGAGCTGAAGCTTGTGGTTGAGATGTTTTTGATGTAGGATTGATTGCCGCCGATGTGCTGCAGGTTGTACAAGACATTCAAGGATAGAAAGTACCTGTACATGCTGCTTGAGCCATGCCTGGGAGGAGAGCTCTGGACAATTCTCCGAGACCGGTCAGTCTTATTTCTGTGTGTTGCACTGTGCATGGTTTCACAGCAGGTTCAAGTTTTTTTTCTCTTTCCTCTATTATTTTCCATATCCTGCAACATATGCAGCTTTACTTGGTAACAGTTGACACCCAGCAGATGTCAATTGTAACTACATTTTATAGCAGTAGTTCATGGCGATATCTGGCAGAAAATGAAAAGGCAATGAAAAATGTACTAATTAGTTTGCAAGACAAAAAGCTGAGCAAGGCACCATGAAATATTTTACATTCAGACAGAAAGTAGGTGGTCTAATATAAGATTGTACTATAGTCACTGTAAAAGAGTGAGAGTCTTCATGGGTTGTCACTGATGCGCATGAAGCTGGAGTTGTTTTAAACACACTATGCTATACAGTACGAGCTTGAAGAGAATTTAAGCAGAGCAACACCAGCATATGTCTCTTGAAATAGATGTTACAATGTAAACAGGTGGTATATGTACTTCTGAAACAGGTGCAAAAGAATCAGCGTGGTAAATCTTTAGGAGATTAATCAAATGCTTCAAACCTAAGCTTTGTTGTAATGGCGATACCTTTGCAACTTCAAGCTTGCTGGAGCCGCCGCGGTGGCTCAGTGGCTATGGTACTCGGCTGCTGGCCCAAAAGACGCGGGTTCGATCCCGGCCGCGGCGGTTGAATTTCTTTGGAGGAGAAATTCGAGGCCCGTGTACTGTGCGATGTCAGTGCACGTTAAAGAACCCCAGGTGGTCGAAATTTCCGGAGCCCTCCACTACGGCGTCTCTCATAGCCTTAGTCGCTTTGGGACGTTAAACCCCACAAACCATCAAGCTTGCTGGTCTACTTGGAAATCATTACAGCATGGTTACGGAATAATTTTATGAGGTTACCGTATAGGTGATGCATGTTGTAGAATTTGCCTGACAAAGATGAATTTCCAATTTACTGAGATCGTTTAATAAGTTTCCTGCAAAATTGCTGATTGGGCGAGCTGGTGGGACGATTCGAAATCATGCCCCACCAACTCGCCCGCCCTGTTGCCCGCCCTGCTGTTGGGCAGCGCCCGCCCTGTCGTCAGTGTTTCTTCTCTTGTCTCCGTCTGTTTTCGCACTGGTCATTTCGAAGTTTCCTGCATTGTTGTCTGAGTGTACTGACGACTTTTAAGCTTTTGAACGTGTAGCAGTTACATGCACACTCTTGGAAAGGAAAAATTATGCGCGAGGTGCACAAGATGTTGTATACAGGTTGAACCAAGTTTAAGGGGAAAAAAAAAATTAAATAAAATTTATTCATCATACAGAGATGAGGCCAATAAAATATTGTTAACAGTTATGTTACAAAAGTTACTAATTAAGACAAGTGTTGCAAAAATTAGAAGTTTTTCTAAGATCATAAAATTATCCTCAGAAATTGAACGGGGCTTTAAAAAACCTAGTTTGGTTGTATGCCTCTTACATGATATTTTTTTTAAGGCCGATAGGGCCCTATAGTAAAAAGTTAACAAAGAAATTGTCAAAAGATAGTTATCGAGTATGAAAAAAGAGTAATAGAGTATGTAGAGAAGTAGAGCAGGTGAATGTGAGAAAAAAAATTGGCTAGCAGTTTAGCATTGCTAAGCACGAAATATTCTTTGAAAGCACAGTTTTTTGCTAGTGGACTCCACCTCTATGTGCCCCAAAGCGCTATTGAGGTGTCCACTGACTCAGGGAGCCAGTTATGCGCCTTTCCTTCCCTCATAATCAACAATCTATACCTTCCTCTAGTTTTGAGAAAAAGGAAAGGTGCATAACTGCCTCAGTTTGTAGGTGGATGCTGCTGCCTACTCACAGTGCAATTGAGGTGTCCACTGACCCAGTGAGCCACTTACACGTGCTACTCAGAGGCTTCATACTCATATACAGGCACACACCACTGAAACCTGGGGACTGTGACTAGATGTGCTTTCGCACTAAAATGCCACATGGAAGTGCATATGTGTGGCTCAGTACTAGTGTTCATAAGTATATTTGAACACATTAATCTTGCAAGCAGGCCTCTGCATATTTTGTTCGCCTATGATCATACTCACTAACTTCAAAGAAGGCTGTAAAGATTGATGCGTAGCAGTACCATCATCAATATGTGTTGCAGTCATGCACACTTTTTATCATTGGAACAATGGTGCTGACACAGGCTGTCGGACTGACGCCAAGAGTGGGAACTTAGCCACAGTAAACATTAAAGGTGCACTGAAGAGGATTCTGAACTTGTCTTTTTGCCACGGGAACTCGATCTACACGTTCCTAGCATTCTTAGAAACTGCGACTTATTGCCCTGTGTGGCCGATTTCTGTAATTAAATCGAATTAACGTCCGGCTCCCGCCTTTTTTTTTTAATTCTTCCTCGTACGGTGGGCAGAGTCGACCAACGCGTGAAGTGCCTTTCAGTCAGCTCCGTGGAGGCTTTGCTTTCGCTTTATTTTGTTTTTTAGGTTTCCATGAATAATTAGTTTCATTCGCAGATAATATGGCCGCAAAACAAGCCCGCAGAATTAGAAATACGCGCGGACTATTTGCTACTACGGACTACTACATATTACTCCGCCGATGGCTGAGCGGCAAACCGCCACGGGAGTGGGTGAAAGGCAACCCACGCTTTGGTCGACTCCTCCCACCGTACGAGGGAGAATTAAAAAAAAAAGGCGGGAGCCGGACGTTAATTCGATTTAATTACAGAAATCGGCCACACAGGGCAATAAATCGCAGTTTCTAAGAAAGCTCGGAACGTGTAGATCGAGTTCCCGCGGCAAAAAGACAAGCTCAGATTCCTCTTCAGTGCACCTTTAAGGATTTGTTCATGAAAGATGTGCTTGGGTTAGCTGCAGTACACCCAAATGCTTTCTTACTTTAATGAAATTTTCGGCCTTTCAGTGGAAAAAGCAAGAGCCAAGGAAGCCGCTTAGCAGCATACTAAAAGCATTGTTGAACATTCGCGAAGTTGCTCACTACTTGTTACTCTCTGCATGAAAATAATTGTTAGGAAGTCATGATTATCATATTTGTTCGCATAATGAGTGCACTTTTTTCCCCAAAAATGTCTGAAAATTTGGGGGTGCATTTACTACATGGGGTAAAATATTCAGAAAAAATTGGAAGCAGTAAAAACAGGGCAAAAACCAGTGGTTGGCGAAATAAATACTTCATTTGGTATGACTCACCGTCAAATTAAAACAAAACACACTCCTTATCACGGTCAACAATGTTTATCTTAAAGCTCCATGTATAACTCGCATAGCGACCGATAATTCTGTCCGAAGAGAGCACAAGTAGAGTTCACTCTAGCACAACTCATAGCATTCAGTGCAATGCCCTACCACAGGTTGCTGCAGTGCGCAATATGGCCAATCAAACTAAGAAATTCTTTGCAGGCATGGTGTCTGTTGCTACCCGGATTTCTCACGGAACTTTTTATTGTCTGTTTGTCCCATAGGGTGAGGTATTAGTGTGAAAGCACTATTCCAACGGGTGAACCCCAGGCAAGATCTTGTGATGTTTTTGGGTTTGCAATGTTTGTGGGTTTTTGACAAGTGAAATAAGCAGATATGAAGAAATCAAATAAATATCCGTGACTAGGATTCGAACCCGTGACGGAGCGAACAGATGAGCTTCGCTGGCCACTGCACGAGAGCACTAGGTATCGCCACAGCTGAATACGCCTCGTGTTAAACTGCAACACACTCTTGCACTTGCATTGCACATCTTCTTTTTCAACTAATACTACTATCAAACTAATATTCGCGCTTTGAGCTGTGTGGCGGCAGTGACAGAGAGATGTATGCTGCATGCATTGGCATGGACAACGCTATGGCGGAAACACGGCACTAGAGCAATATGAGTTGGCATTGACGACATTTCTGCTGAAACATGGCACTGGAGCATAGACCGCTTGCGTACATTGGGCAAATTGACATTGACGATGAAAAAGTTTAAGACGCTCATAACTGGCTGGATCCCTGGGCCAGTGGACACCTCAGTCATGCTTTCAGGCACGTGGCAATGGTGTCCACCTGTAAAAAACTTCTTTCACACAATATTTCGTGCTTAGCAATGCTAAACTGCCAGACATTTTTTGTAGTCATCACATTTGATAGATGGCACTTTATAATGTTGTGTAGCTGTTTTTACATTCAAAGAAGGGTGCCTGCTGGCATTCAGTATTATCGGCAGCAGACTGCGCACCAAAAGAAAAGGTGCATTTATTAGGCAAGAGGAAATTATGTGTACTTTTTTACTGCAAAAGTAAAGAGTGCATTCATCATGCGAGCACGTTCATTGCACAAGTAAATACAGTATGCAAAAGAGTTTGGTTGGATGGCAGATAATGTGAAAACTAGATGGTAGTGGGTATGTTGCACTGTTTTCATGGTACAGGTAATGATGCTTTGTGTCAAGCAGGCATATCTTTGATGGTTGTGCCCTTTGGGAGCATGAGTTTATTGCTCACTTGGGGCAGGAACAGATGTTGGTGTTACCTTTGCAGGTGATGAAAGGCGTAGACAGATGTGGCAGATTTTTATTGATACTTTCCCGAACTTGTGCTACATTTATGTTTGTAATCCTTTTGCACACTTGTAACATAGCGCTCGCCATATATGTTTCTCCAAAGGAAAATAAAAGAATAAAAGCACTTGCTGCTCAACCTGACAGAGGGGGTAAGGCCAGTCACGACGGAGGTAGAGAGGAGAGTACACATGGATAGTGTCCCCTGATACACGGGCAGACCTTTTCCCCTCTCCCTTTGTACTGTGGGTTATAAAAGAACAAAGAAAACTGGGCCCTGGGAGTCTTGTCTAAAAGCGGAAGTGAAACAGTGTCTTGGCCTGACAGCTGATATCACTCGTTGCTGCCTTTGCTCGCGCTGTTGATGCAGACGCCAGAGACAGCTTCCCCGCTTTCCTAAGTCTCACAGAAATCATATGCATGGTCCCCTCTGTTGGGTTTAGTCATGCATGCTAGATTCAACAAGAAAGCTTGTTCCTGTTTTCCTGTAAACATTTGCAGGGCATCATACCCGCAACAATGGTGAGGGGTACAAACCAGTACTGATCGAAGACCAAAAGCTTTCTTCTGAACAGCAACATTGCACCCATTGTGCATACGCCAAGGCTCGCTTTGGCTCTGCCACAGGACTCATGGACCCAGCTGAAAGATGGCACAACCATGATTCGGAAGAAACATAGATGGCGTGCACCATGTTACACACTGAAGCATTTCATATCATAAATAAATATGTAAATAAATTTAATGCATGGAAACTTGGGAAAAGAGGTTTTCTATGGCTAGGTTATCTCTAAATGCCGTGTTCTAATTTCTCACAGTATTTGCCAGTTTGCTGTGAAAATGCTGTGAGCATTGATGTGAGCACCTATTTTCTTTCTCCAGTGGCAATTTTGATGACAACACCACAAGGTTCTACACAGCATGTGTTGTGGAGGCGTTTGACTACCTGCATGCCAGGAACATCATTTACCGTGATCTCAAGCCAGAGAACATGCTGCTTGATATCAGTGGATACATCAAACTGGTATGTCAGCACTCTTCTACTTCACATCTCTTTTGCACTACATCTGACCATTTTGTGTCGTCAGTTGCTAAGAACTTTGGCTTGTATCTCTTCCATAGTTCTTCGAACAGTTCCCAATAAAAACATAGTGCCTCGATATCTGACACTCCTCCTGTGTTGAATCCCATAGCACATTTACTAAGGAAATGACATGAATATGTTAACTGAGACATCCAGCTTTGGAGGTCCATGAGGCATCTGCAATATTTTCTGCTACAGCCCAATGCATATTGCGGGAAAAGAATGCTTGCTCTTTCACTGGACTGCATTCTGCCATGATTACATGCACTTACAGTTAAGCATAAGGCGCAGCATAACGAGTCTATAACATAGCTGCTGCATCACCTGTACAGTTAGGCCCAGTAAACATATCTGCATACCTGTAGTGGCCCTGTCATCACTGTTCATGAAGTGTGTGTGCAGTATGGTGCGAACTGATGTGCTGTTTTTGTTAAAGGACATAGCAGTTTGATGCATGCAGTGCTATTTATTCTTTGCACCATTACAGGTTCATAATTGAGTGAGATATCTTCGCTCATCCATTAAATGCGTTATGGCTCTCGGTTATAACGGGGGCTTGGATATATTTGTTTCATCAGGTTTTAGAAAGTACGTGTTTAGAAAATATTTAGTGAGCTTAGTGCTGTTGTTTGGCCACATCTGACTTTGTGGTGTTCATGTGGCTCTGTTTGTGCCTCGTGTGATTGTTTGATTTGAGTACACATAACACAGCAGCGCACGTGTCACATTCTTTTTCGCAGTGCCCACGCAGGGGCAGCGAGCGGGTAGAGAGCATGTCTTGTGCACCACTCATGTAGGTGTGGCTGCGTGCACTCCAGGGCATGCAGTTTTGGTTTTGCACTTGTGCAGGACTAATATTATTTGCGCTGCATCACTGACAGAAATTATGTTTTTGAAAATATCAGAACTGGTATGTAGGTTCCTAATGGCGAGCTATAAATCTTCAAGTGAATGAGCTGCCTAACTGTAACAGTTAAAAATTTCAACTATTAGATCTTAGTTAGATTAGATTTCAGTTAGATAGGTTAGATTTTAGCTAGCCAGTATGCTAGTTAACATGTCTTTGCTGTTTTCTGATGTCAAACACTATAGTGACAATACTATACCAAAGAAAATGCTCCCTTAACTCAAAAAAACCTATTTTTAATAATTACGAACAGTGTTAAGTATAACACCATGTATATGCAGGTAATTTCTGTGTCTGTATGGTTGTGCATACTTTCCTTGGAAGATATTCGTAGGAAATTTATTATAATATTCTTTGAGGTTAAGCACAAGAGAATAGCCACCATGTCCTGGGTAAATTCCGTAGAAGACCTGTATAGACATGGAAGGGATGCCCCTAGGTCATAAGCTAAGTGTTGTAATGGTCATGCATGTCCAGTGAATCGTTTTTGTACTTCTAAGAAATATCTGATTGCACAGCCTCAATACCTTTGGGATATGCATGGTGCATAACTATTTTTAGTGGGTGGTAGATGCCTCTTAGGTGTTGTTTGCAGACCTTCATTCTACATTTGTGAGCAGCTGCCTGCTGTAAGGTAGATTTCGCCTGCTTTCCTTACAAGCATGCATTTTTTTTTTGTGCCAAATATATACGATGATGTTATAACCATTGCCTGCTTTCTTGAATACATGAATATGCATTATAAAATAGTGTTTCAGTGAGATTCGTGAGGAATGTTTGCTCGTAGCATTTTTTGCAGCTTCTGTTACGCCACAAATTCTTGGCTAAGCTTATTTAGTGCTGCAGATTGAACCCAACTGCTTGCATAACATAGCAATGTGACTCTGCAGGCACTTTTTTCTGGATGCCGTGTGTGCAGGTGGACTTCGGTTTTGCCAAGAAGTTGGTGAACGGTCGCAAAACGTGGACCTTCTGTGGCACCCCCGAGTATGTAGCTCCTGAGGTGATCCTCAACCGAGGGCATGACATCTCAGCTGACTACTGGTCCTTGGGTGTGCTCATGTTTGAGCTTCTTACTGGCGCGTGAGTTCACTATACTTTTTCTGTGGTTGTTTATGTTTTGCATGTGCTGAGGGAAGCTGTAGCTGTGGTCAGTGCTATCAGAAGTCACCAAAAATAAATGCCAAATCAGAAGAACAGCATTATCAGTTTTTCTGCCTGGCTGCCTAAGAGCACAATCCAAAGGAATTGGCATATTTTTGTAAAATGGTGGTACAGAACTGTAGAATCCTCCACAGATGTAGCAGATGAAATTCGACCCCACTTGAAAAACGAAAATTAAACAGGTTTCAAAAACATGAATGCAACCAATTCATTTCCACTTGATTACAGCTGTATTATTGGAACTCCTACTTTTTGCTTAACAATGGCTGAGAGCCTCATTAGCCACCCCCTTGTTATTATCTACAATGTGACAATAGTGCTGTTATTTGTAGCTTATTACCTCAAGTCCCAACACTTACACTCAGTTGTCATGTCAAGAAAACTTTCCTTTCTATCATTCCACTTAAACAATGTGAAACCAGGGCGATACTAGAAAGGGCACACAGCAACAAGAGTGCTGTAAATCGTCCTGGTTTTGTGCTCTTTATCTGGCATGAACAACCAACTCATCCAACAAGTCCAGTTCATTTATCAATGTTACATATATACACGCAGGAGTAATCCGAAAAAACATTGTTGAGTAGTAACATGCATATTTTCTTTAAGTGAAGGTAGCAAGGAAGCACGTAACTGTGGTAGTTATTTTAGGCTTCTGTTATGCTTGTAAACTGAAGAAACATGACAATACTAGAGTGCTACTGCAGAAGGTAGAATGAAAGAGGATGAGGAGGCAGTCCTGTCATATACGAGGATGTTCATTAACTGTCTCATCAACAGTACTGCCAGGAAAGGGATGAAAGGATTCAAGGGGCACCACAATGTTTTCCTCAGTGCCAGTTAAGCTGATTAAATAGATTCCTCATGTGTTCCAGAGACCAGTGCAAAAAGAATTATTGAAATCGGAGCATGCAAATTAAAGTTACCTGAGAAAATTCAAAATAAAAAGATCAGATGATCATCATCATCAGCCCGACTACGCTCACTGCCGGGCAAAGGCCTCTCACATGTCTCTCCAATTAATTAACCCTGTCCTTTGTCAGCTGTGGCCACAGTATCCCCGTAAACCTCTTAATGTCATCGGCCCACCTAACTTTCTGTCGCCCCCTGCTACACTTGCCTTCTCTTGGAATTTACTCCGTTACCCTTAAGGACCAGCGGTTATCTTGCATTCATATGACATGCCCTGCTCACGCCCAATTCTTCCTCATGATCTCAACTAGGATGTCATTAACCCGTGTTTGTTCCCTCACCCACTCTGCCCGCTTCCGGTCTCTGAACATTACACCTATAATTTTTCTTTTCATAGCTTGCTGCGTTGTCCTTAACTTAAGTTAAACCCTTTTTGTTAGCCTCCATTACCTACCCTAAGTAGACGTATTCCCTTACCACTTCCAGCACCTCGATACCAGTTGTGAACTGTTGTTTCCTTGCGAGGCCGTTGAACATTACTTTGATTTCTGCATGTTAATTTTTACACCCACCATCCATGGATAGAGCTCATGGTTAAGGCCCTTAGTTTTCTGTGTATCAGCGGAAGATCGTAGATTTTAACATGTAGAATTGTGTGTTAGCAGCCACATCCTTTTTTACTTAGATGACATAATGTTTGTGAACATATCAGTAGGAATGATAGAATGATGAGAATGTGATCAATTTAATCGCGTGAATTTTCTTGAAAGGTAGAATTTATTGATGCCTTCACGTGCTTGCTTCCCCTCTGCTCAAGCAAGCTAGCATGTCAGGTGCTGCAGCTCTGCCAGCAAGCAGCATATTTTTTATGGGAAGAATCGCAATACTGGTAACTGTTGAAAACAGTATTACCATATTTGCACAAAATTTACGCGTTTTTTTTTTCTTTTTCCTAAATCATCTGCTTCAGAAAGCACCTCATGCTGTATTTTGAACCAAGCTCTGAATACAGCTCGAATTTTTTATCGCTGTTTGAGATACCCACAGCAAGTTCACCCACTAGTAGAGGTGTGTGAATACTCGAAAACTTCAAATAGGGAATGAAACATCCTCCTATTTGGTTATTCGAACAAATTAAATAGCATGTGTTCAAAATTGTTCGAATAGAATTGAATATGTTCTTCAAGAAAAAGTCAACATCTCGACTACCTTTCGTCATCGAGGTGAAGCACGCTGCATGCGCTGGCAAGAAAGGGTTGCTATAAGTGTGGAAAGAATATGGCGTGGGCCGTTGAGAAAGAAGAAACAGCAGTGAAAGAGCTGGGAGGAGTAGAGAAGGAAAAAAGAGCGCGATCGGGCACAGAACTGTGCAGCACAAAACACGAAGCAGCAAGGCAGGAAGCGGCATCAAGGCGGCTGCTGCTGCGCAAGAGGTCTCGTGCATTAAAGGTGCACTGAAGAGGAATCTGAACTCGTCTTTTTGCCACGGGAACTCGGATCTACACGTTCCGAGCATTCTTAGAAACTTTGACTTATTGCCCTGTGTGGCCGATTTCCGTAATTAAATCGAATTAACGCCCGGCTCCCACCTTTATTTTTTGAATTCTCCCCGTACGGTGGGCGGAGTCGACCAATGCGTGGAGTGCCTTTCAGCCAGCTCCGTGGAGGCTTTGCTTTCACTTTATTTTGTTTTTTAGGTTTCCGTGAATAAATAGTTTCATTCGCAGATAATATAGCCGCAAAATGAGCCCGCAGAAATAAAAATATGCATGGACTATTTGCTTCTACGGATTACTACGTATTACTCCGCTGATGGCAGAGCAGCAAGCCACCACGGGACTGGGTGAAAGCCACTCCATGCGTTGGTCGACTCCGCCCACCGTGTGGGGAGAATTAACAAAAAAAGGCGGGAGCCGGACGTTAATACAATTTAATTAGGGAAATTGGCCACACAGGGTAATAAATCGAGGTTTCTAAGAATGCTCGGAACGTGTAGATTGGGTTCCCGCGGCAAAAAGACGATTTTAGATTCCTCTTCACAGCACCTTTTAGGGTGCGGAAGCCTATCTATGGAATGCTGTAGAATCTATATGTTCTTAGTCTGCAGAATTCAAAATTTTCTGCCACTGAAAATTGGGGGCCATACTCATGGTGCAAGGAACTGGCAAGTGGTAGCCACTGTGCCCAGCTCATCATCATTAACGGCTTTTGAGAAATATTGTCATGTTGAATTATCATGTCAGAGAGCCTTCCACTTCTTTTGTATTGAACATTCTCAATTATTCAGTTGTAGTTGATTTTTAATGCAGAGGTGAATCCTGGAGCTTGCATGCCAGATTTTTGCAAATCCACTTCTGTATTTATTTCCGCTTCGTGGAACATTTTTGTGTTCATACTGCAGATCTCAATCCAGGTATAAGCTCACCCAGACGACAATAAAGGCCACCTGTGTTGTAAGCATACACTGTATATATGTCTACATATATGTGGGAAGATAGGTTAAAATGTTACCCAGGTGAGCTTAGAAAAGGAGGAAGAAGTAGCTGACAAGGAAGTAGGTAGCTTTGATAGAATACAGGGGCTTCTGTGGCAACCAGTGGGACTATTTCTGCAGCAGTTGCACTCAGCGTTTTAGATGTTAATCTGACATTTTTAATTTTTTTTTCTGTAAACGTAAAGTCATCATCATCATCAACCTGACTGCACCCGCTGCCGGACAAAAGCCTCTCCCATGTCTCTCCAATTAACCTTGTCGTGTGCCAGCTGTGGCCACCCTATCCCCGCAAACTTCTTAATCTCATCGGTCCACCTAACTTTCTGCCCCCTGGTACGCTTGCCTTTTCTTGGAATCCAGTCCGTTACTCTTAAGGACCATTGCTTATCTTGTCTTCACATTACATGCCCTGTTCAAGCCCATTTCTTACTCTTGGTTTCGACTAGGATGTCATTAACCCGCATTTGATCTCTGACCCACCCAGCATGCCCTCTTCCTGTCTCTTAACGTTGCACCTACCATTTTTCTTTCCATAGCTCACTGTGTTTTTCTTAAGTTGAACCCTTTTAGTTAGCCTCCAAGTTTCTGCCCCATAGGTGAATACCAGCAAGACACAGCTGTTATATACTTCTCTCTTGAGGGATATTGGTAAACTGCCATTCATAATCTCAGAGAATCTGCCAAATGCACTCCACCCCATTCTTATTCTTTAAGTTATTTCACTCTTGTGATCTGGATCTGCGGTCACTACCTGCCCCAAGTAGACGTATTCCCTTACCACTTACAGCACCTCACTGCCACTTGTAAACTGCTGTTCCCTTCCGAGAGTGTTGAACATTACTTTGGTTTTCTGCATATTAATATTTAGACCCACTGTACTGCTCTGCCTGCCTGACTCTTTGATCATGCTTTGCAATTCATCTCCTGAGTGACTTAGGCAATGTCATCAGCGAATCACCGATTACTAAGGTATTCTCCTTTAACTCCAATCTCCCCTCATCCTTCAACAGATCTGCTGTTGCCTGATCCTCACCAGCTGCTTTCCTCCTTTTCATTGCTCCTAACACTTTTTTTACTTCCTCGTTCGTTACTGGTAGGATGTCCCTTTGCTGTGCACTATACTGGCTCTCTCATTAACTTCCTGATTACATTGGCTGCTGTATAGATTTGTGTAGAACTCTTTGGCTACTTTAACTATCTTATCCATATTGCTAATGACATTGCCCTCTTTGTCTCTTAACACATACGTCTGGTTTCGGCCAATGCCTATGTATGAAATCTATTTCATTTTTAGTCTCACCGTTGGGGCCCTTCCACGTCCACTTCCTGTACTCTCGAAGTAAATTATACTTATTTGCAATATATTTTATGTTTGTACATTTCTACTTTTTTAAGGTAGCAGCTCTCTACACAACTATCCAGTCAAATGAGTCATTCTTGTTGTTAACAGCTGAGGAGTAATTTTTTTTACGTATTTAAAAAGGTCACACTTTATTTGTTGTTTTGGTAGGCAACAGCAATAAAGCAGGAACCACTGTATTACAAAGGCTTGAACACCAGCAAATTATCAGTGAAATGCATGTGGTGCTCTTTTGTTTGGAATGTTTGTTCCACAGTACCTCTCAGCATTTGCTCCATAGCACCATTGCAATTTTTGTTGTTTGTTTGTGCGGTTATTTATTTCCCACGTTACCCACAGCACCTTAGATGGCATTACCGGGGGGGGGATTTTACAATGAAAGGGGACAAAAGAAAAAAATACAGGTGATTTGTCATGTAAACAAATAATCTATGATAACACAACAAACACACAAACAACAAAGAATCTGTCGTGTCCGGTCGCTGTGTTGAATGCAGCGAAAGACGCACACGGTACTTTTAGACTTCGTTTACTTAAAGCCGATGAGGGTGCGACCAGCGTAGACCGAGGCAGGAGCCGAACTGGCCGCCCGAAGAAAGGAGGGAGCTGAGAAGCGTCCACGGGAGGGAGTGGCTTCCCAGAACAGGAGGAGGGTGCGGGGGCGCACCGTGGGGGGGCATCTGGTGACAGCGTGCGACGAGGGGCAAGTGTCGTTAGGAGGAGGATTGAGTGGTCGTTAGGAGGAGGATGCGAACTGTCGTTAGGAGGGGAATGCGAGTGGTCGTTAGGAGGGGGCGCACACACACAAAAGCAATAAGGGGACACAACACTTCCTTCCCCCTTAGAAAGTTGCCTGGTATCGTGCAGGGGGTCGGCGCTCACGCGTGGAGGCGCGCTGGCTTTGTGCGCTCGGGGGAGAAACACTTGTAGGCTGGCTGTTGTTCGCTGTGTCTCCTAGGTCTGTCCTGGGCGAAGTCTCTTCTTCCGGGAAGAGGTGCCAGGCTATGTGGGAAAATGGTGCACGTGTTCTCTCCGCTGGCGGACAGCTCTCAGACGGCGTCGTAAATCTACGCAGCTGGTTGAGATGTCGGCGTGCTACTGTGCCATGTATGTTGACGAGCCAAGAGCGCAGGCCTATGCGTCTGACAGTTGTAGCTTCCTCCCAGCGTGGCTTTTTCAGAAACTGTCGGGCGAGGACGCGCTGCCCCTCATTAAGCGTGCCGCAGCGCGGAATTGCTTTTTCTTCCCGGAACGTCTCTGCCTTTGGCTCGGGGAGGATGGCTGTGAGCTGGGTTCGCATTTCACGCTCGAACATCATTTTCGAGGGGGTCTCGCCTGTTGTGCTCTGAACCGTCGTGTGCTGCTTGAAGAGAAAGCGCGCAAGGCGGCGCTGCAGCGAGCCTGTCTGATCTCTTTCAAGGGCGCGTTTTAGCTCGGCTACGTAGCGCTCGGCTTGTCCGTTTGTCGCTGGGTGGTAGGGGGCCGATGTAACTGATGAGATCCCGTTGTCGCGATAAAACTTGAGGATCTCTGCAGACACAAACGGTGTTCCGTTGTCCGACACTACCTTGCGCGGCAGGCCAAACGTTGCAAATAGTGATCGGAGGTTGTCAATGACTGCTGCCGAAGTCGTCTGTCCCATTTGCCTTATCTCAAGCCACTTTGTGTAGGCATCTACGACCACAAGGAAAGTGCAGCCCTCAATTGGTCCTGCAAAATCAATGTGCAGTGTGTGCCATGGTGTGTCTGGCTTTTCCCATTCTGGGACAGGAGCTTTCGGCGGGGCGCTCCGGCTGCTCTGGCAAGGCTTGCATTCTCGCACCACTGTTTCGATGTCGTTGTCAATGCCAGGCCACCACATGTAGCTTCTGGCACACTTTTTCATTGCAACGATGCCCCGATGTCCGGCGTGGATGAGAGACATAGCTTGTGCGCGTAGTTCTCTCGGCATCACAACTCGGGACCCAAATATGATGCAGCCGCGATGGGTGCTCAACTCTGTAGCTCGCCTGCGGTAAGCGTCGAAGTTGTCCCCTTTGAGTTTATGCACGTTGCCTTGTTGAACAGCTGTGTAAACTAGCCGGAGAGCTGCGCACTTCTGCGTAGATGCTGCAACTGTGCCTGCTGTAAGCGGAGGTTCTGGCAGTGCTTCGAACATCAGAACGTCTCCTGGTGGAAATGGTTCGTCAACAGTTGCGTCTAGTGGCAGACGGCTTAGCGCATCGGCGTTTTGATGTTTACTCCATTTCATCACGCCTAGTGGAGAAAACCAATTTCTCCCTAGAAGGCTTGATCCTGTGCCCTTCACAACAAGCAGAGGTAGCGTATGGGTCTGGCCGTTGTAGTTAACCTGCACGTTGGCAGAGCCCAATAGTGGCAGATTCTGTCCTGACCACGTTCGCAGGTGCGTGTCGTCTTGTTGCAGGGCGGGTGCGTCAGATGGCCATGAAGTTCGGAACGTGTCCTCACTGATCAGAGTACAGGCTGCGCCGGAGTCCACCTCGAACTTAATCAGCTGGTGATGTACGCTTACTTCTGTAAAAATCTTCGGTCGCGTGCCGAGATTCATGGTGTTCAGGTCGTACAACACAGATGGTGTTGCTGATGTTGTTCCATGGAGATCAGATAGCGGCGTATTCTCTGAGGCGTTGACGCTGTGATTAGGCTGGGAAGGTGACTTTATCTTGGCAAGTCTCCGTTTCGTAATGCATGCTCTTTCGATATGCCCTCGCTTGTGGCAAAAATTACACGTGGCTGACTGGAATCGACATCCCTGGGGGTTGTGTTGGTCGTCACACCGCCAGCAGCGTTGTGCCTTTTTGACCGATTTAACAACAACAGAAGGCTTGCGCACCTGGTTGCTTGTCTGGTGTACCGGCTCGGTGTTCCGGCGAATCCCTCTCTGCTGGTGACCGGCGCTCTCCGCTCGAACGGCGATGTCGTAAGCTTTGCTGAATGTGAGGTCCTTCTCAGCGAACAGGCGCTGCTGCAGTGACTCGTCACTCAGTCCGCACACAAATCTGTCGCGTAACATCACGTCCAAGGGAAGCATGGTGGTGTTAGCAGAAGAAGCTGCGTCTCCCTCCTGCCCGGTAGCTGTTGTCGACAGCGTTCCAAAATTGCAGTCGGCAGCGAGCTTCTTGAGCGCGGCTACGTAGGCGCTCACAGTTTCTCCTCCCAGTTGATCTCGTCGTTGGAAGCGAGCCCGGCTGTAGACCTCGGATGGCCTTGGGTCGTAGTGCTTTTGCAGCGCTTTTACGATGTCGTCGTAAGACACTGCCGCTGGTGTGCTTGGCTGAATAAGGGCGCAGACAGTATCGTAGGTCTGCTCCCCGCACAGCGTCAGCAGGTTGGCCCTCTTCAAGGCTGGGTCTGTGATGTTGTTAGCTTCAAAGTAGAACTGAAGGCGTCCAACCCACGATGACCACGATGAGCCGTTGAACTCTGGTATCTGATTGGGAAACCCTCGCGTAGCCATGGCTTGTCAATAGCGTTGCGTAGCGCGGGTCGAATCCACTTCCTCGTCGCCACTGTCGTGTCCGGTCGCTGTGTTGAATGCAGCGAAAGACGCACACGGTACTTTTAGACTTCGTTTATTTAAAGCCGATGAGGGTGCGACCAGCGTAGACCGAGGCAGGAGCCGAACTGGCCGCCCGAAGAAAGGAGGGAGCTGAGAAGCGTCCACGGGAGGGAGTGGCTTCCCAGAACAGGAGGAGGGTGCGGGGGCGCACCGTGGGGGGGCATCTGGTGACAGCGTGCGACGAGGGGCAAGTGTCGTTAGGAGGAGGATTGAGTGGTCGTTAGGAGGAGGATGCGAACTGTCGTTAGGAGGGGAATGCGAGTGGTCGTTAGGAGGGGGCGCACACACACAAAAGCAATAAGGGGACACAACAGAATCATAAGAATAGAGAGGGATAATTGTATCATAAACACATGTCACAGGGCTTAGTGATTACAGGAAAACATGCCTTGAATTTCAGAAAAATTTATTTTTGCATAGTCACATTCCACAGCATACAAACACTAATGCAGCAATGAGGAAAAGTTATCGTATCCAGCAGTGGTGGCCACATCTCAGGGTAACCGACTCCAATCTGAAATTGTCGGGGGAACAAAATGACATGTTAAATCTTACAGTTTCACTCCTTATTTCTACAATTTTGCTGACATGGTTGCATCGTAAAGAAACATAATCACAAGGAAGCAAGTATGTACTTATGAAGTCGTATACCTGTTTGAAAGTGAAAAATATTGTGAGAAAATTTCAATCTTAGCATCTTCCTGTGTTTCTCTAATGAAATCCAGCCAGGGCTCTCCTTAGCACGTCTTAATCTGAACTGTCTTGTGCAATTCCTGAGAGCTTATCGAAGCACTAAATTTTGCATTTCCTTTATTCACTGAATGTCATTTTTAAGCCAGGGATTTCGCACTGTACAGGCGTAATCAAGTTCAGTAGAAATTTGGATGATACCTATCTCATGGGTTCGCGAAAAAATTCGTACCATCCGAACATTCATATCATCAAAACGAGCAAAATTCGTATGCAGAAGCATAAAAAATGCATTCACGTTGATCTGTTTATGGCTGACGGGTTTCTATCAACGGCCGTGCAGCTACAGCTTGCTACTCGCGGTGCGTATGGCACGACGTCGGCGATGTGCGGCTGGCCACACAGCACCTCTCACTGCTCGCGGTGCGTACCGTGCTATTAGCGATCGTGACGTAGGCAATCTACGCGGGCAGCGCTTAGTGCTTGAGGCTGCGGTTGCAACTCATGCATTTGTATCATCCGCAGTGGCGCGGAAGAGAGTTCGGAACATCCAGAATCTTGCAAATTGTACATAATGCACTCTGGCTAGGGAATTTTACAAATGCATATCATCGCGAAATTCATATCAACCGGTTTCGTATCACCGATATTCTACTGTATGGACCTAATATATGTTGTCTCTGTTTAATTCCTGAAGGAAACCACGTAGTACTATGGCGCAGGAAACCTAATGTCTGGCATGGTTTGTCTGGCAAGGGCAAAGAAGTAGGGTTAAAGTGGGTAGAGAGAGGGACAGAAATATATGTAGAGATATATGGAAGATTATGGAAAGATATAAGAAAGGGAAACTGGCCATTTTTCCTCTGTTGAGCAACACTTGCCGTTGGGCTAGTTGGCCTCCCATGATTTTTGATGAACCAGCTCAAAAAGACAATGGACTAGAGTAGAAGGAGGACGATGTGGATGGAAGTGCTGAACTATAAACTTTTATTTCGGAAGAAACGGGGACAACATATTTATGCAGCTTCCAGTCACCTTTTATCATTTTAGCTTTTTGCCGCATTGTTTGTTGCCCTTTCACCTTTCTATATATCTTTTGTTGTTTTTAACTTTTATGATCATTTTTCATTTTATCACCGTGGGTTCGCCACGTTTATTATTGGCCGTTCTTCTTCACAACCTTTTTTTTTTTTTTTGCCTTGATGTGTCATAGAAAACAGCTTTGCAGATTTTACTGACCAGTGACTCTGTCTCTTATTAGTTGAAAAAATTTTTCCTGTTTGTCACGGTGTCTCTTGATACATTCTTGTATCAAAATGGTTCTTGCCTAGCTTTCTGCATCACTGTTCCTGACAGGAAAATGTATAAATATGTTGCCTCCATTTCTTTTGAAATAAAGGTTTATAGTGCAGCGCTTCCGTCCACATCGTCCCCCTTGTACTCTAGTCTGCTCTGTTTTTGCGCTGGTTCATCAAAGATTTCTCTGGTTGATCATCCCACTGTAGCCACTTACAAGAAGCCAGAACCAAAGTGATGTGTTTTCTTCCCTTAGGCTGTTTAGGTTCATGCAATTTTTTCTTGAGCCTGTGGTGCCTCTGCACAGCAGATGTCTGCAGAGTGCTGGAGTCTCTGTAGAAAAGGTCATGTGACCATGCGGCAGCTTTTGCACTCACAAATATTTGTTATTGTGTCTGTGTATGACTATTCAGGTCATTTTGTAACAGTTTGTTTCCTAATAGTAAGTTGTGAAGGTTTTCAAGCTTAGGGCGCTGTGCATGGTTAGAAAAACTGCAGTAAGCAGTAATAACCAATATAATTTACCTTTAGTTTTATTTTTATACTTGTGTTAATAAGAAAACATCCAATTTTTGGCCGTTTTGTTGAGGTATAGTACCAGTGTGCCCTATGTGCTTACGGTCCAAGATATATTGAAAGTCACAATATTTTGAAAGTTGTGCGAATTTGTGTGGAGAAGTCATGTTTGCCTAAAATGCAACCTGAAGGAAGTGTTACCAGTTTATATTCCACATTTCTTTTCACTAGGTTACTGTACTTGTGCCATTATGTTCTCTGAGAAGCTGCTTGTATGCTTTCCTCTGCTAATATTCTTTGTTTTCATTGGTAAGGCACTATTGGTTCATGAATATGTGAGATGACCTGGATGAATGTGTACCTTACCTTCCACTTCTTTTTATTATGTAGGCCTCCATTTACGGATCCTGACTTCATGAAGACATACAATATCATCCTGAAAGGGATTGATGCTATTGACTTTCCAAGATGCATCACACGAAATGCTACAGCCCTCATCAAGAAGTTGTGCAGGTGAGTGCTAAGCATTGTTTCATTTCACTTTTCGCTTTCATTATCCTTAAATTCCCTTAGCTTGCATGTGCTTTACACAGGGAGGCTTTATAATAGTGAAAAGCAAATTAACTCTTTTTTTTCACTCATTCTATCATAAGTCATGTCATTTAGAAGGTATACTTACGAAGTACACAACTTTTTTTTACATCAATATATGCAGGTTGAGCTTACTTCTTATTGTGTGGAATGCAAACTGTGATGGTATCAGGACTAGCTGAATTACTCTCTTACTTAAAATTCCACCTCTGAGTGTAAATCTTATAGAACTGCACCTTGGCATGGTCAGATTGAAAAAGTAGCCATTTAAGTGCCATATCAGTCTGATATGAAAGCCAGTTAACCCCACAGACCTTGGATTCTTCCGTTCCTGTGCACACTGTAATGTGCTACAGTTACCATGCCAGTGTAATGCTTGTCCTCGCATTAATTCTTTTGAATATTTTATAGTTGGGTGTAACTAAATGTACAGTTATTAAGAACAGTCGTGCATTGTTAGTTATTATGAACAATCATGCATTTTTGCATGGTCACTTACCTTTAAGAGCACATAGATTATGCATATTCAGCCTCAGACCAGCATTTTGCAGGAGGTTAAGGACATAAAATGCATGTCTTAGTACTAAAATTGGCACAAAGATTAAATATCAGGGAAAAAGACAAACAATCGCGTGCAGTTTCAGGAGAGGTGCAGAGCTTATATATGCATTGGATATGTCGACTCCTACAGTTGGAGTGACAGTAACTTATTGTCTGTTGTGGTCAATTCCTTGTGACTGAATAACTGTATAGTTTCATCTTGGCTGCAAACTTGTGTCCTAGTCTTGAGTCTCAGTGATGCGGTGCATGCAGCATTTTCCTCAACCACCTGCTTAATTTGGCTGAAATGTTGGTCACTTACATTAGAACAAGCTTCTGATCATAAATTCATGCAAGTTAGTGTCTCGGAAATTTTGTGATCTTTGCACATCTCTCTTTTAAGACATCAATAGCACAATCGATTGGTATCATAAATAAACGACAAAATTGTATTCAGTTTGTTTAATATCATCATCATTTATTAACCCTTAAGCATCCTGTACAGACATTACATAAGGGGGGGTGTCCCTTAAAGGGGTGAGTAGATCACATTCTGTCCCTCATGTAACCACAATTATTTAACCTTTTTACTGAGTTTAGGGCCAGTTTTGCGATGGCAGTTTTGAAGAAAGCGTCACAGCAGCCTTTTATACCTTTTAGAAATTTAAGAGCGTAGTGTTCTTGTGATTTTTACTGGCGGTAAAGTATCGAGCACTGACTCGGTGCACAATACTTTTCTGCCATGAACATTCCTGACCAGACGGGTGTCCGTCAAATCCTGGGATTGATGAGATATTTATGAATTTTTCACATTTTTCTGCTTCGTTTTCATTTTGGCACACAGAAAACACTGAAAGCACTGCCCAATACAATAACTGTAAAAGTGGTGGTTTTGTAACATTGGAATCTTCAACACCTCACACAATCCTAGATAAGCATTTAGCTGCACAGACCTACAGTACCAGTGCATCTATTCTAACTCGCAAGTGTATCGTCAAGGGCATAGGCGGGGCCTGCACTTTGTCTTGCAAAGCAGATCCTTAACTGAAGCAGCAAGCAGCAGCCCGGTGTCTGTTGCGGCCTGCTACACAACCAAGAAGGTGATAAGTAGTGTAGGATAGATGATGTCAGTCCTTACGGTCATTATCACCTTTTTGGCAGTGGAGTACTGGGCCTGCAGACTCCTGGCACTGTCTCGCTGCTTCTTACTTGAATAGGACAGAGTAGGCCATGGGACGAGTATGCCGTAGAATATGTGCTTGCAGGTGTGGTTGTGGGCCCTCCGTGGCTGCTCCGTGTCAGTCTGGCATCCCAGGAGGGCCAGAATTTATTGCACCACAGCAACAAGTACAGTAAAGTTTCTCCAAATTTAAGCAGCTGATCTGACTATTATGGCCTTGGTACGAACTTGTAATTCCAATTAATTGATGGTAATAGTTAAGGTCGCTATTATAGTTTAGTTAACCAGCTTACTACTCTACACCGTTCACCTATTTTTTGGCATCTGTCATTGATAAATGCTGAAATTTCAATGAGGCCAATTTTTCACCTCGAAATGCGTATTTGTAATATTAGTGAAAGCCTTCGCTGAAATGCCTATTGTGTGTGTGCGTGCATGTGTGTGTCTCCCTGCATATGGAAATCGCAGTGCAGCTCTCTCATTCCTGCAGCAAACGTGGCCTTAAGAGTGGGATAAATGCTACTGTGAATCTGTTGCAGGGACAACCCAAACGAGAGGCTAGGTTATGGCAAAGGAGGAATCCGGGACATCATGAAGCACAAGTAGGTTCCTACAGACTTGTGCATGGCCATTTGGCCAAAGAACTGTTTGTTAAAGCTGTGTGTCCAGTGTTGATTTTATGTGTTTCTACCTTTTATTTTGTTATGCAGTGAAGAATAGCCTACCAGTATCACATATCTAAAAAATAAATGCATGAATTGTTTTATTTGCTGCAGTAGGGAATAATAATTTAGCCAGCAGTAATCATCTGCATGACTTCTGTGTGTTGATTCATGACATGATGTTCACTCACCTGTATCCTCATCACTTGTCTGCTTTATCTGTGACCTATACAGGTGGTTTGATGGATTCAATTGGGAAGGCCTCCACACTAGGACACTGAAACCACCTATAATTCCACAGGTAAGGGTGTGCTTACTTCATAGCTGAACATATTGCTGTCTTTCTTGGTTGTACCAACAGGTTTAGGTCTGAGATGAGAAGTAAACAGTGGTTAAGGTGCTCGTCTACTGAGCCAGGGTACCCGGGTTCAAACCCGACTGCGGCGGCCGCGTTTCGATGGAGGTGGAATGCAAAAGGCACCCATGTGCTGTGCAATGTCAATGCATATTAAAGATCCCCAGGTGGTCGAAATTATTCCGGAAACCTCCACTACGGCATCTCTTTCTCTCTTTCTTTTTTCACTCCCACCTTCCTCCCGTACCATACGGCATGGTTCAGGTGTCCACTGAGATATGTGAGACAGATACTGCACCATTTCCTTTCCTCAAAAACCAATTTAACTTTGTGTTTGGTCTGAAATGAGCTGTGAACTTTCTGCTTCTGTTGCCTAATAACAGGAATTAATTTTTTATTGCTTTCATACGGAGCACATTCACTACGTTTGTGAGTTGGGAGCAGGTGCTTCAAACTTTTTTGACAATTTTGCGCTCAGGAAGGAAGGAGGATGCTCCTATCTGCCACGTGCTGCATTAAAGGGACCACTTTTATTGTTACTCATGTTATGAGTAAACTCACATGAATATCTTCCTCAAACACTTTGTCAGTTGATGCAGGATTACCTTGTGTTGCCTTACTCAAGTTGTATTACTGAAAGTATATCATACGAGTTGACATTACTTAAATAATGTGAACTTGTTATCCATTTTTTTGGTGTTATATACTTAGTGCCATGACTCTCAAGCTACTTAAACAGGATAAAAAAAAAGAACTGCTACACTCTTCCATTGTTGTGCGGAGAGGGAGAGAGACACTGGATAGCGAGCATCTATGACCTCTTTTCTGGTGAAACAAGCTACAATTACGCCTTCAAGTGCACAGTTCTTCCCCACTTGCATTACATCTGTGTCTATGATGTCACCCCTGCTGCTGCTGGCTGAAAAGCATTCCTCCCAGGCCAGCATTTCTTCAAGCACATTCAGTGCCACCCATGCACCTGCTGGGTTTGGCATGGCGTCTCGGGCCTACCCATTCTTCATTACGTTGGGGTCATTCTGGTTGCAGTCACTGAGCACTGTTCTTAAGTACCTGACTTTGATTAGTTTTATTGTGCTAGCATCACAAATTTGTTTTGTTTTTGACAATTGCTGCTTTTAGTCTACGAAGCCCACCATGAGAGGGAGGTATGGGCTTAGAGATGTTGTTACAGACTAGACAATGAAGTGGGCAGTTGCGTGGGCTAGAGTGCTTGCACTGGTCCTGCTAGCATTAAAATTGTGTTATTTCTATTTGTCATGTCATATTATTCTTCAGCTTGCTTCCACGTCATTTAGTTGGAGGCACTGGGTGTTATGTGGGGAACAGTGTTATTGCATTTGAATGACACAAATGTCTTTGCTGATGTGTACAAAAATAAATAGCCAGTACTATGTCTCCCGTCAGTGTGCGCGCAATTTTTATGTAATTTGAGGCACAGCTAACTTGGAAAACTGCTTAGTTAGACCATGCCTCTCGCTCAGCTAGTGGTATCCAGCTACGCAACCCTGTGTTCATATGCATGCTGTTCTGCACTTGTGGTGGTTCATGGGCCTGCACAAGTGGGACATGTCAACTTTTAATGCGTTAGCGTTAGAAGGGTCTGTGCAAGAAATAATGCTCACTGCCGTCATGCGTAATGTGGTGCGTACCTTGTGACATCATCACAACCTGCCCACCATGGCAGGGGGCAACCTTCCCATTGAATTTTGTGCAAACTGGCAGGTGGCAGTTAAATTAATTATTGGTTGCTAGAGGTTGCTCGGGAAGAGCAACCTGGGTCCCACAAGCCCCACTGGAGGCTGTGTTTGAAACAGCCACCTGCTGGCGAAGGGGTGCACCACTTAACCACTGCGCCACTGTGCCAGGAGTGGCATGAGGACTCTCAGCGATCTTTAATTGTGAAGTAGAGAATGACCAATTCCTCATATATGGGCATTAACCCATTAACACTATCACGTCATATCTTAAGGCAGAGCTACAACAGAACCAGCAGTAACAAAAAATGCAAACACATTCAAATGATCCATCAAGGATCACCTTAGAGTTTTATTATGATGAAGCTGAAATTCTTCATGTGATCTCTAATACATGTTCTCGCGGAGTCAAAACTAATAACAAGGCACCTTCCATTGCCCGCAGGTTCGGCATGTGACAGATACGAGCAACTTTGACCGATACCCACCAGACACAGATGGCCCACCACCAGATGACATGACTGGCTGGGATGCCAACTTCTGAAACTTAACATGGAATGGACTCAGTTTTTCACCTTGTGTTTTTTGCAAACGGACTCCTTCTTGCCAATCGCCGGAACATCCAAGCGGGCCAGTTGTTGCAACCCCCAATGCTCCTTGCCCGTTGTCCTTCTCCAGAAGCTGGTAAAAGATGTGACCTACCTTCGGACAGAAACACAAGAGTGGTGCATGCAGCTGCTGTATGATGGTGGTCTCCAGTGAAGATGAAACCTTGCTGAGAAGAGCGTCCTTCCCCTGTGAGGCACCTCATGACGTGTCACAAGAAGGGCCTTGTCTCTAGTCTTTGATGATTGTGTCCAAAGTCTGCATCTTCTCTTTGCATCTGAGGGCTGAAGCTGATGCGTCGTGCAGTAGTGCTGTGACGCCCATTCCTCTGGCTTCATTTGCTACCTTGTAGTGATGAGTGTCAGCAAAGCATGACACCACTGTGCAATTGTGATGAAATGATGTGGAAAGTCTTGTGCTGATGGAAGGGGTGCGCTTGCCAGGAAGTGCCTAAGGCCAGAAGCGAAAGCCGTCAGTACAGGGCACAAACGCTGTTAGAAACAACTGAAGCAAATTGGCAGCAGAAGTGAAGGAGATAAGGCAATAATTGTAATTTAAACTATATGTGAGCAGTACTGACTTTGCCGTCCTCACATAGCAGCTCATATTCATATCCTACAAATCTGTTGTCTATGCACTGAGCACTCACTACCAGCCTGGTTAAACAATTTGACCTGTTAATGCAAAATATGATACCATATAGTTTGCAAAAATGTTGACATCCATATCTGAAAGCAGAATGGATTCTGTTTACATGCTTTTAATGAAGTGGTGCCATGGCTTCAGGGTGCAGCTTGGCTCAGTATATTGTTGGTACAATCTATTTCATTGTCATGCTTTTGTAGAGAGGCCTCCTGCACTTGCAATGAAGACATGTTGTCTTTGCCAGTACAAAAAGATAACTTCCACAAGTATGGGAAAGCCTGTGTTTGAACAGTGTGCTTATTAGGCCATGTTACCTTGATTAAACTATGGCCGCAACTGACAATCTTGACTTAAAAATGTGTGGTGGTCTCCCTGCTTGCACCCTTTTCATGCTAATTAACAGAGAGGTGGTGCATGCATCAAAGTGGTTAAGTTTGTTGGCAAAAGGTGACTCGTCATAAAAGTGCCTTCGGAAAAGTGGTAAAATTAACTAATTGGCACAAGTCATAAGATTTAAACATCAAAATTAGTTTATAACTCCTTACTTGCTGTTTAAGAGTTTGTATTATGTAAGTGTTGCTCACTTTGTGCCAAAAATTTCAGTTTTTGTGGCCATACCACCTGCTTGCTTTTTTTTGGAAGGAACAACAGAGGCTTTTCTGTATCCAATAATGTGGTTGTTTTATAATATCACTCTCCTTTGATATTTCAGCAATGACAGAACTTGAATGCTGTTCTTTTGTTGACTAATTTGTTAGTGTTCACGTGTGTCATGTTGTGCAGATTCCGTTTTTTTTTTTTTGGCATTGTGGGGTTCAGGTCTAGTGACCGCCCTGCAATACTGCGAATGTGCCACAAAGTCAAGGCTCCCATATGTGTAATAACTCTAGCTGTGCCTTTTCAAGCCTTCTTATACAAACATTTACATTGTTACAATACTTACGGTTTGTGCATTGCACCAGGAAATGTTTTGGTTCAAAGTCCAGTGATGCAAGACCAATGTGGAGGCATTTTGGCAACAGCTCCCTTTTGAGAGCATCTGAGGTAGACAGCATTGAAAGGCAGGAAGTTTCAGGCAAAGAGAAACTTATATGTTTTATACCTGTCAATTTCCACTTCTACTTGTAAATATGATTATTGACGTGCTGCCTTTGTTTTGGTTTGATTCATGATTGACCTCAGGTGAAACCTGCTTGTTTGGCACATTAAAACTTAGACGTATTGAGCATAATGCAAAGAAGTAGGACACAGAATTCACCAGTAATGATTCACTGATTGTAGCATTTTAAAAGTTGCGGCAATCAGGCAGTACAATACAACGACCATAACACATTGCAATCATTGTGTTGTTATTGAGTTCTGGCTTTCTTGGTGCAATTTTCTTTTCCAAATTTTGTAAGTAATTCATGTGCAAGGTCTTTGACAATGCCAAACTACATAATTTTTATGTGTAGAACAATGAAAATGATTGTTTCATAACATGTAATTAGTAGCAGCCCTTCAGGCAAGATTGGACTGCATATTGCTATGGAGTTGCTTCACTGAAGAAAGTCGTGTATTCACTGTGCACTTGTCACTTAATGCTTTCCGATTTGATCTGGACTTTTTGGGCTTGTGTGGCTGACATCTAGACATATTATGGTGGCAATAGAATGTGGTGTTGCCTGATATAATATGTTTTTACAGACGCTTGCTCAAGTATATTGCAGGAAAAGAAAACGAGAAGACTTTGTTTGGCCTCTGCCACCAGTTTCTCAACAACTTCGTGCCAAAAAGAAAGACTTTGAAGACTTGCCTTTCAGTATAACAAAAAACTTTTTTGCAGCAATTATTGGGTGGGGAATGTGGTGTGCATTGCCTATGAAGTGCAAACTTTTGCCCACAGGACTTTTGGGGCTTGAATGTGTAAACTGTGTTTTCTCTGTTTCAGTTTCTTTTGTTCACCTTACAGTGAAAGCAATAATCACTGTGTGTAAGCAAGGTAGTTGATGTTTATATATAGAAAAATACCGAGTTTTATCTCAGTTTCACCACAATGTTAAACTTCTCTGCAATATTTAGCTTTATTGTTTTGTTGTTGTACAGACCATTTTCTTTTTTGTGCCTGTTATAACCTAGGACACCTTATTTAGGCTAAAAAATGTTTTATCTTTGAGGTTTCTGATGCACATAGTAGCAAAGCAGGTGGACGACTGCTTCATCCTTCCTTGAAAGTGGCAGTGATGACAGCGTTCTGTTTAAGACTGTGCTGAAGGATTGAGAGTTTCTTTTTTTTATTTTATCGAGCTGGGTTGCTCAAGGCTGTCTTTGTAGCGATCCTGCCCCTTTCTTGCTTTTTTTTTTCTTAATGATGACGTAACTGCAAGTTAGTCGATGCAGGTTTCGTTGTTGTGTACAGGTGTAGGAAACTATACCTTCTGTTTGGAGACTGTAGAAAGAGCGTGCAACCATGTTTTGCGGCAAGTTGGACTTTCAGGGAGGCTGAGAGCTAATCTTCACTGAGCACGTGCCAGGAGAACCGGTGTAATGTGGAACTGTTTTATGTGACACCAACTTAGGAGGAGAATAAAGGTTTCATATTTTGCTGTCAGGCTGTTCTGATTTTCTTTCTCCGTTGGTTTAGGGCCAGTCACAATGAAGTGGGTGTAGTTGTTTCTTAAAATCTTTAGTTACTGCTCACCATGGAGCTAAGGTACTGTGGCCCATTCTGTTCGAGAGAAATTTAACTGTTGTTTCATCTTTCAAGACAACGAGTGCAAGAGCAAAACCTTCTCTTCCTGCGGTTTGTGGCACGAGGGGGAGAGAAAGAAGAGCGAGCAGTCGATTTTGATTTCTTGCTGATAATCATTGGTCCCGAAATGCTATGCCCAGTTACTTTTCTGGGACCGAAATGCTATGATTGGTATATGTTGCTCCTTAACACTTCCGAATACACATTTCTAGGCCCTTAGTGCCTTATTGCTTGTGTTTCTGTGTTCTACCTCTACGGTCTAGAAATGTTTGATAAATGTTGCACTGGGACTTGGACATTCCATCCTTTTGGGCGCACATGGGGAAGGTACGTTGCCTGCTGGGTTATGGGAGGTGTGTGAAGGAAACTTCAGATCGAACTATGAAAAACAAACAAAAATATATCAAATGTCCTTCCTTACCGAAGAAGTATAAAAACACGTAAAGCTCCTTGTCCAAATGTCTTCATAAACACGCAGAACATGTTTTACTAACAATCAGCTAAATTGCGGTGAATGAGATGGGAATAAACTACAGCTGATAACGGATATATTTAATTACTGTTTACGTTGAGCAGTCAAAACATTGAAAATCCCATGCAAAGGTATAGCACGCACCATTGTTCATGTCTATCGAACTACTGTTCAGTGGAACATTCGATATTGATCGAACGGCATGCCGCGCCATTGCGCTTTTGCTAAAAGTGCTAGCCGCGATCACTATTCGCGATCGGAGCCTGGTTGGCTGCGCGGCCTTGGACACCTGCTGGCAGCGCTAGTCACGTGTAGACTTTGTAAAATCGCGTGTCGAAGGGACCATTGGGTGGCGTTCCCATTTTCCACTCGACACTCCTGTCATGCGGTGAAGCCAACCTAGCTGACCGAAGGCAGCGGTGGCTTACTGCCGAAGGCGTCGCAGAAACCAACTGCTTTTTAGTTGCAGTGAGAGATTATTCTGTTTGTAGTGCCTCTGTAACGGGATTAGACATCTATGATAGGCAGTGACCAGTGCCAGAGCACCGTGCGCTGTGGCTTCGAGCTTTCGACGCGAATCACTGGCTATATGCATCACTTTGGGTTCAGAGCATGTAAAGGGTACGCAAAACAATTGCTGTGATCTTTAATGCGGCATTCACTTGCCATGACCTAGCAGTCGGGGAAAAATGAATGAACGAGCTGTCAAAGCTTTGCAGTATGAGTGGCCTTGAGGTGACTCGCAAGAAGCACAGCCGGGCTTTTTTGCTGACTGCGCAGAAGGCGTAGCTTACGAGATTCCACAAAGTTGTTGAAAGCAGTGAGTCAGGAAAGCCGTGAGATATGCTTTAAAGGAAGATTAAAGAAGCATGAAAACAATGGAAAAGAAATGCAAGGGAAGGGAAAGCCACTATAATGGTCTTCTTTTGCCATGCACACAATGTGTGTCTGAGTACTGTACACCGAACTTTAATAGCACTGAGGCCATAAGAAAAAGCAAGGACTGTGCCGCGTGAAATTGCCGAATCCGAACGAATCACTAGATTCGGGCCGGACAGCGTGAGCTCGGCTTCCACTGGCTACCCGACTAATAAAGATCTGACGTTTCTGCGCATGCGTCAGTGGTACTCTTGCCTCGAACAACTTATATGCTGCTTACAAAGTGCTCAAAGGGAAGTACTTTTGCAAGTTCAGCGCCCGTGCTTCGTTCTTCCTTGCTTATTTCGTCCTTATCTCTCTCTCTTTTTTGGTGCTGCAGTCACCTAGAAATGTACCAACACGCCCATTTCGCCGCCTTAATTTAACCTTTGATGTGGTCGAAAGATGTTACTTTTTTATGTTGCTTCAGATTTAAACAGTGACTGATAATTTTAGTGAAGCAGCACACTATATTTGATATGAGGTAGCTGCGGAACTATAGTTCGTCCCTTGGTACAAAGAAAGGGTGTTCAAAACTAGGCTGTCAGAATTTTGAAAACAAACGGCTAGCAGCGCGTGAAAGCAGTTTTAAAACGTAGCTATAGGTTATCAGCTTTGAGACTAGGAGGATACAAAGCGCAAGATGAAGAGGCTGAAGGGAAGCCTCAGTCCGCTATCCAGCGTTTCGAGAAAGGGACTGTCTTCGTCCGGGCGTCAGGAGGATGCAGACTAAGGTTCAAAGTTTCGTAGCCTAGAGCTTTGAGCCCAGCACAGATCATCATCATCTGCCTGACTACGCCCACCGCAGGGCAAAGGCCTTTCCCATGTCTCTCCAATTAACCCTGTCCTTCGCCAGTTGCGGCCACCGTATCCCCGCAAACTTTTAAATCTCATCCGCCCACCTAACTTTCTGCCGCCCCCTGCTACGTTTGCCTTCTCTTGGAATCCACTCCGTTTACCCTCAAGGACCAGCGGTTATCTTGCCTTCGCATTACATGCCCTGCCCAATTATTCATCTTGATTTCGACTAGGATGTCATTAACCCGCGTTTGTTCCCTCACCCACTCCGCCCGCTTCCGATCTCTTAACGTTGCACCTGTCATTTTTCTTTCCATAGCTCGCTGCATTCTCCTTAGCTTAAGCTGAACCCTCTTTGTTAGCCTCCACGTTTCTGCCCCATAGGTCAGTACAGGTAAGATACAGCTGTTGTATACTTTTCTCTTGAGGGATATTGGTAAACTGACTGCAGAGATCAGTCTATGTAAATCGGAAGAATGGTTGGGCGTACCTGCAGTATACCTGCGTACGCTGAAGTCCGAAACCAAAACAATGTAACGCGCGCCGCCGCGGTGGCTCAGTGGTTATGGTGCTCGGCTGCTGACCCGAAAGACGCGGGTTCGATCCCGGCCGCGGCGGTCGAATTTCTATGGAGGCGAAATTCTAGAGGCCCGTGTACTGTGCGATGTCAGTGCACGCTAAAGAACCCCAGGTGGTCGAAATTTCCGGAGCCCTTCACTACGGCGTCTATCATAGCCTGAGTTGCTTTGGGACAATAAACCCCATAAACCAAACCAAATCAATATAACGCGCGACGAGCAAGCGTAGATAGCCGAGCGCGCTAGAGCAGACGCCGCGCCATCGGCTTCCACGCAAACTCCGCCCATTGTTAGGGTTATAGTCCTTCAATGCCGACGCGGGCAGTGATGCGGCGAGACATTTAAACTTTTGCATTTTGTGTGTTTGCTTCTGCGAGTAGAATCGAGCTGAGGCGCATGTATCGAAGATGAAGAAACAAGCTTTCCGCCGAGCAGATGCGCGCCGCTGGATCGCGGCGCCGCAAAGTAGCATGGTTCAAAAAATACCCATTTTTCGACCATTTCAGGTGCCACTGCGGTTGATAAGAGATTTTTTTTTTTTTTTGAGCACGTATCAGTAGATTTCAACAATAAAATTTCGAGACAGCATAGGAAGCGAGTCATACGATCAGTTATATTTAGATATTTAGAAAACAAGAGTTTTTCGCCATTTTTCGCGATTTGAAAGCCGCATCCCCCCATAAATCGTATTGTCGTTTAAAGTGCAGCAAAATATATGTGCAAATATGATTGTCCTGGCTCTACCACAAAGCTCCTCTCGATTGATGATGAATTTTTATGGCACAAGGGCATCTGTGGCCAAAGATCGCCAGGTACATCGTTCACTCTATAGATGGGATCGAAGATACATTTCTCAAGCACTTCACCCAAATTAAGCCGAACACCAGGCCAGGGGAAACCTTGTGCCCATATTTGTATCACCGGTGGGTACCCAGCGGCACTGGCGGTCGAAGTCCCCATCTCCCGCATGCGAGGCGGATGCTCAAACCACTGGGCTACGCATGTGATCCAAGCGACGATTCAGCGGGTGTGAATTTTGAGACTTGTTTTCTCATCTCCTGTTATACTGAGCTGCTCCCTGTCATAAAATGGCAGTACCTTGAGTAACCTTGAGTTGTAAATTAAGATAAATGCATACATTTAAAGACAAGACAACTGCTGCGCTTCGCTTATGAATACGAGAGAAAAAAATACCGTTCTTCTCAAGAAGTCTGGGTGTGGGCAGTAGTGCCTTTCTTGAGCTGCATTTTCGCGATCCTTGACAAGGGCTTTGAAGCTCAGAAGGTACGCGCGGCGCCGGTGTCGCCTCACGCTTGTCCCTTTGTATGCGTGCACGCTTCGCTGCGAAGTCTTTGTCATCTTGATACCTGCTCACGAGGAAGGAAAGTTTCCAGCGCAACGTGCCTCATGACGGCACGTGTGCCATTTCCTCGTATTCCACGCACTGCAGTTGCTTCTGCGCGTTTGGTTGAGCTCGCATGGTGAAGCTTTGGCTGCTCTTCTTTGGCCATGGCCGTTGTCGTCCCGCACGGCGCTGCTGCATAAGCGAGAGTGGCTGTCATTTTCACGCTAGAAAGCACGCGAAATGCGGACAGCCTCCTTGGCGGCAAAGAGCTCCCCTCCCACGCTGTCGCCTATTTGCTATAGTCGGATACAAGACAAAAAAAAAAACAAAAAAAAACGCGGCTTTTCCCCGGCAAGGGATCCCCTTCCAGCCAATGGCATAGGCCGATTCTAATGAGCCTGCTAGCGTGACAATGCAAAGAGTGGTAGATGGAAGGGAAGCTGCTCCATCCATTGTCGGGGAGAGTCCCTTCCCTGGCGCCATTGGTTGGAAGGGTGTCCTATGACGGGCAAAAGCCGCTTTTTTCTTGACTTGTATGGGACTATGGGTCCCCTTTTGCCGTTTGCACCAACATCGAAAGAAAACTTGGGCGACCTGTTTACTCAGCACCTGTCCTTCGTCACGCAAAGGACACAGGCCAGTGGTGTGCCGTGATACACGACGATTGGCTGCAGCTGACAAGCGCGGAAGCAACATACTGCTGATAGAATTCTCACGCCAAACGAAAATTTGGCGGGAGCCGCGTTGTAGACACGCGGTTAAACATAGAGGCGAGACTCGGCAACAGAAAACACGTACGAAATACTCGACTCACACTCCCGCATGGCACGTGACGGCAGATCTTTCTAGGCGGCCGAGGCATCATGACAAGATTTACGGTGAAATGGTCATCTGCCACTGCTTTTTGAACCCAAAACGTTATAATATTGTATACTTACAGAACTTAGCAATTTCACATCCGTTATCACTATAGCACTGCATCGAAGAGTGTCGATATTAGAAACACTACAACAAGGGGGGGGGGGGGGTTCCCCCTCCCAACATTTCTACAGAGAGGGCAGCCCCCCCCCCCCCCCCCCCCCCATTTTGCATCAAACTACTTGCACTCAGATCATATTTCTGACAAAAACTTCAATTCAGGACGTTATTAATGTGAAGCACAGTGCGGCTGAGATAGTTGGCGTCATAGCCAGTCGTAAAGCATTTCGTTTGAGCAGCCTATACCAATCACGTCACAACAAATGTCGTCGACTGCTTGACCCCTGTTAATGAGCATGATTAGCCGAAGTGAAACATACTTGCAGCCGATCACTGCAGGTTTGCATCTTTATAAAGGCGCCTATTTCAGTTCAAGTTTCATATGCATTAATAAGCACACCTCTGAACAGTGCAAAATACAAAAAATACAAACCAAAAATATAAAATTTGGTATTTAAAGAGCATGGAACAAACAAATAAATAAATTCCGGAGTCGCTGGTCAGTTTGCTCTCACGAACGGTCTAACTGTGAAAGATTACACGCTTAATGGGTAGGCAGCGAATTTTCAACACCATTTTATAGCGAAAAGCTGTTATAGAGAGCTTACCCGCGATTTTTTTCTTCAAAGATGTATATACTGCGTAGCCCAATTAATGTAGCTATTCTCACGGCTGCAAGGGAGCTGCAGTTCCATGGGCGTACAAGTGTACGGGTGCTCTTAGAATTTTTGGACAACCTTCGAGTTGGTCATCACGCGTACATCTAATATGATTTGAGCTTTTTATTAAATGATAATTGCAACTTGACGCTTACAGCTGAGTCCGCGAATTGTGCCTTCCCAATTTGAGAACTAAACTATCTACGCTCGAAAGCCAAGTATAAACGCGGATAAGCGTTTATACGTGCTACTGGCAAGTATGGGGCACGCTTTACCTTTAAAAAGGAATTAAATTACAATACTGATTAGTTTCTTAAAAGACGCGATGTTAGTAAATTAAATTAAATTACCAATTACTGCTCGCAAAAAGTATCGACATTACATTGCCGTTACTTCCATTACTCTTAAATTGCTTCTGGGTTTTCATGTATACGAAAACCAAAGCAAACAAGAACAAACACCAACATCTCTGGACGCACATACTCGTATTCTCTGGTCTTCCCGCCAAATTCCACCCCAGAAAGCTATTCATCCTTCCTCCTCCTTCCAGCACGAGCCATTGCAAAGATCAGGCAACATTAACGAAACAAATAAAACACAAACATGGCCGAACACTCGACACTGCGCTCAAGAAAGAAACGAGCGGTGAACCCGACACCTTGCTGCTCGGAGCTGTTTCCACCGTTACAAGTCACTGAACGATTTATTGCCCCAGTCAAGAATAGACCTCGGCAGCCTGCGCTTGGTAATGTTCGAGGCATGAGCATTTCCGCCGGTTCCCCATCGCGTCTCGTGGCGGTGAGTGTGACCAGAAACTGCCCCTTGCCGACGTAACCTTGGGAATGTCTCAGAGCCCTCCTGAACCTCCTGAATAGTTGTGAACTGAGCCGTGCGCCATCTGCACCTTCGGCACCCCAAGCACCGCCTTGCATTTTGCTGCTTGGGGGATGCTCGCGAAATGTGCACTCTGCTGTTATTTTCCCAAAGAAACCTCTCGCTACTACTGCTTGCACCTGTACCTGACAAGACTGCTTGGCACCACCGTTTACGGAGCAGGATGCTGCTTTCCCCTCTTTTTTCCCTCAACGCAACGTTGCGAGAGTGCTCCGATCTTTCTGAGTGCACCGCACGTCGAACCTCCTGGTCCGAGTGTCAGCATAAAGTAGCGGCAGTGCCAAGCATTGCTCCGGCCTCTGCGAAGCCACGTGTTTGCGTAACCATTTCGGAACATCCCTTCCCTCCCCTCCTCTGGGGACTGGGAGAACGGTAGAAAATGTGCGGTTTGCGGGAGCGAAGGACTCCACTCTGCTAACGCTCCTGCTCGAGTCGCGCTAGGGTGCCTGTATAGACCAGATTTTTGAGCCTCTCCTGGGCGCGGCCATTTTGCACCGACTGGCGCGCCGCGGTGCGGGCGTTTCTTTGGGGACTGCGGGGCTGCGGCAGTTCCGCGGCCGCGCCTGCATATAGCCGCGCTTCGGGCGCTAAAAAAACATTGTCGAGCATACTTCCGCTGCGTGGCTGTGTTGCAGGAAGTATTTACGTTATCAAAGCGATAACATTGACGCGTTTTAATGACATTTAGTTTGACATTCAGGTTAATTGTGCCGGCGCTTAGAACGCGCTTGTGCTTATATCGAATTCCGTCTAGGTGCTCCACCGCAAAGAAACTTTTTATTCAATATCAAGAATTAGGTGTGCGGCTAGTATGCAGTTCCAATTCCCATGCACTCTTATTCCTTCCTGCCGGCCATAAAGCCCCCCCCCCCCCCCCCCCCCCCCCCCACTTCCACAAACGGCTTTCTTGTCGCCGCGCCAGTTTATCAACAAATTACCGCTGTGAGCTCAACTGAGTCGCAGCGCCAACAGAAAACAAATTTTGTCATGGTTTATGCAACCTTGTGCATAAAAACGTACTTTCGCTTAATTTATAAAAGCTTGAATAGATATGAGCAGCTAATCCAGCTTTCACTAATTCTGAGGTCCGAAGTCGCGTTATGTTATTCAGGAGCTCTCGCCGCGTGTGAGAGCGTTGCGTAGGCGTTTGGCTAAGTGTGGAAAATGTAATGAAATCGCGCATATTTTCCTATGAATAATGTAGATACCGCACCGCTGCGGTGGCTCAGTGGTTACGGCTCTCTGCTCTGGCCCAAAAGACGCGGGTTCGATCCCGGCCGCGGCGGCCGAATTTCGAAGGAGGCGAAATTCTAGAGGCCCGTGTACTGTGCGATGTCAGTGCACGTTAAAGAACCCCAGGTGGTCGAAATTTCCGGAGCCGTTCACTACGGCGTCCCTCATAGCCTGAGTCGCTTGAACGTAAAACCTTAATAAACCAAACCAAGCTAAGGTAGATACCAACAGCAGAAAGATACTATAGATAAACCTTTACCCCCCAGATACCTCTGACATGTGTGCGGAAAAAGCAGCTGGATTCGGTAGCGGTCGTGCTTACAATCCTGTGCATGAAATGTGTTTAATGGGAACAAGAGCAAGCTCAGCGCAAGGATGCCGAACACGTACTAGTGATCGAAAACACGCGCTCCGTCGGGACAACCTTCAGTCTGCAGCTCGCCTATCCAGTTACTATTCCACTGAGTCAAATCAATAGATCTATATTCTGATGCATAAAATTATCATAGATGATATCGCACATAAAAGGCGACAACAAACGACACGACAGCGCAGAAATCTGCTTCGAAGTGCCGGTTTCCAGTCGGTACACTACCTGGTCGACTACCCTCGGATGTCACGTTAACGAGTAACTGCGCACAAGATAACCGCAGCACTGTCTGGAAGAGGGCAAATGTGAGTAGTGACGCACAGCACACACCCTCATACGTTAGCTAATGGAGCACAAAACGGCAGAAGCGAACACGTAAACATGCGTTCTATGCGCGGCGCCGGCGCGACCCGCAGTCCCTCGGGCCGCGCGCGCCGACAGATGGCGACTGGCGTAGAGAGTAGGCGCGCGTCCGCAGCCTGCGTGCGAGGGTAAAAAATCTGGTCTATACGGCGAGGTGAGCGGGCATCCAGACACCCCAAGTTGGGCGGACCACGGGGATGCCGCTGGCGGCTGGCTTCAAAGCGGACGTTCCGAGCAACGTTTATAGATATACTATATACTATATATATATATATAGATATACTATAAACGTTGGTTTCGAGAACCTGCTGCTTGGTGGATCTGCTGCTCGCAACTTGCTCCCCGATGGACAGGTCAAGAGGGCGTTACGAGGCGGACGCCGCGGCACCCGGACAGTGACGTTGTGTCAGCAGTGAGTCTGACGAGACTCGAGAAAGGAGGCCACCACGTTTCAATTCTAACAAGACGTAAATACCTTGTGCGAAGTTCCTTCCTGGTTTCCTCTGTGTAACCTCGTCTCTGACCTCCTCTTTCCTGCTCCGACTCCGACCACGCTACCTGTGTGAATCTCAGAAACTCTCGCCAACCCATACAATACCCACAGATGGTGAGACGACAAAAGATGACTCCGGCGGTCACGGAGGCACAGTCCAGCGGACTTCTTGTCACGCGTTGTCCCTGCCCAACTGGACGCACACGAGACCAGGGCTTTGCCGTCACAAAGAGTAATAAAGTGCATGTGTCGGCGTTGCGCCACCTTTCTCGCGACACGCGCTGGCGCCGGCTGCTGGGCCACACGCTAGGGAGAATAAAGAGGTATAGCTGCCTCCCGGCACTCGGCCTGTTAGCCTCGTTCGCGTCGCGCCCTGTAAATTTAGCTTGTAGGGGACCCAGTCTCCGTTTCCCTACGGCGCATTTTAATTAAAGTTACTTTGCAAGTCATTACTTACTTTATTTGAAATTACTTTCGAAAAGTAGTTAACTGCATTACTAAGTTACTAGACTATACGAGAAAAGGAATTCATTATATTGCAAATTATTAGGAAAAGTAATTAAATTGCAGTAATTTCATGACAGTAATTCAATTACTGCCATATACGAGGCTTTTGTTGGACTCTATCACTTTAATATACCGTTGTACGTTTCAGCCTGGTTGTACTCTTCTGGCATACGCCTATGTGGCACGTGCTAGCATCGCGCTGCTGTGCGGGCACGATGATCTCCTTGGAGGAGCTTTCTTTTTTCGTGGAATATACTCCATCAGAACTGTTGCTACGCTGCGAACATGTGCCGGCAGGCCGTGAAAAACTTACACCTTGGTGTCATCTTCATAGTCGGGGTTACCAAACTCTAATGTCTATCGAGAAATGCCGTCGGCATGCAGCATTTTCTAGTAAATGTTCAGTTTCCATTCAAGAGTATATACTATCGGTGTTCTTGGAAAAAAAGATTGTAGAGGTGCTTCACCATCCAGTGGCTTGGTAGTACTACCAGCGGATGGAGCGGAAAGACCAAAAATGACAAAAATGATGCATATTAGCGCAACAATAGCTACCGGCTTAATTACCAAGACAAGCATATTCACCACAATTGCAGATCGTGTGTAGGCCTACTTCCATAAGTATGCAAATTTTCTTTGCTCTGCACATAGTAGTTCTTTAGTCTTCGTTGTGCGTCGCGTTTTCAAGATTCGGTCTTTTCGGCGGTAAGCTGACCTTTGGCTCATTTTCGTTCTTTAATAAGGTGCCTAGCTGGTATAAAACAGTAATATAAATTTCAATTAGAAGTTGCAGAGCGTCTCAGCAAACAACCTACGGCATCATTTTTGTCCCACCAGTTTGTTTCGAAGCGGGGAAACAAAGAACAAGAAAGGTTTCGTACTATGCAGGCGAAAATCAAAATATATGCGACACGAGAGCCGCCTTCGAAAATTCCGCGTCTTGCCCGCGTCTTCACCTCTAGAGTTTCACGGGGTTGGTTCCGTGAGTAGAAAAAACAAAAAAGCTCAGCATAAAGCGGCGCTTTTAAATACTTCACTGATCGGTGCTGCCCTAAACGCTCCATAACTTTTGAATCAACGCTTCTCAAGAGTCTCGAGAGGTATAAAAATTAATCAAGCCCTATTGAACAATTAGCTAGCCATGAAATGAAAATATTCGGCGCAGTAAATAACCGTCAAGGGCACTTGTTTGGGACATCAAGAAATTGCGCGAGAGACGTGAACACGAGGCAGGACACGGAACGAGCAGAACTGTTGCGCTCGTCCCGTATTGTCTTCCTTGTGTTCGCATCTTTCGCGCAACCGTTCCGTGTATAAAGTACACCAACTATTCCGAAAACACATTCTACTCAAGAGTACTTGAGTTTCAGCATCGCGAAATGAAGCAATGTATTCCTGCACAAAGTGGACGCATGCACTGTGTCTTGTGTGGTAATGTGACATAGACAGAGCCTTCCTTGTTTCCATTTCTTTTCTTCTCACATAGAGAGGGCATGGCACCCGGCCAGTAGACAATATGTCTAAGCCGCCAATACTGCTGCATGTCCTGCCACGGATTTTCGCCGGAACCATTTCAACTTGCAGTACGGATGCAACACCGTTTTTCTTCGTGGCTTATCGTGACCTCGGGATCGATGGCAACCTCTCTATGGAGCGCCTTCCGTTGATGGCAATAATATCCCCAGCGGCTCGCCTGCATTTAAAGGAACTGAGCGGCGCGGGAAGCTTCAGAGGGCGCGGCACTTGGCCAGTCTAAGCCGTCAGTGTTGCTGCTACAGGTTCGTTATTTGACTGATGTTGGAACTTTTCGAAGTGACAACCGCTGTCTGCTAGTTCTGTCGTGTCCTAATAGCTATTTGACTTTTTTTGGTTGATTCTTGGCCCATGGTATTGTCTCTGATAGTCCTAGGAAATGTCGGGGGAAACACTGGGCCTAACACTCCTGGAATGTTGCTGTTAATCCTAGATAACCAGACCGCATCAGATGTTAAAGTCGATGCAATATGAGGGGAAATGACTGACCTGAATGCGAAATGTGATGAATGAGGTTACAGATGAACAAGCGAGTGTAAACTCTAGAGACCTATAGTTCGTCGTCAGCCGGATAAGTTGATATAGTATGAGAACAGAAGTCGGCATAATAATCTTTTTGTTATTGGTGTAGCTGAGGCTGAGGACGAATCATATTCACATCTAAGGAAAACTGTGATTCAGAAGACATTTAAAAGAACATTGGGCGTACTGGTGAACACTCCAGACAGATTTAATCCTATGGGCATGAAAAAAAAAAAAACGGTGTCAACTTACCTGTAATTAAGCATGTTTACGACTTCCAGGAAAAAGATCTTGCGCTTAAGAACTGCAGAAAGCTGAAAGGAGGCTTGATAAGTATAAGCCACGTCTATACGAAGGAAACAGTAGATGTTGGAAAGAAGATATATGGCAAATCAGTGAAACAGGCAGAGCAAAGGTAAAACTGCTACATGAAAAACTTAAGGTTGACAACACCATTTACGTCTGGGATCACAAAACAATTGAACCCTACGCAGCAAGATAAGATAGATCGACCCAAAGTGACCGATAAGTCACAAATCGCTACTGTCGGTCAATTCAAGTGACGCTTCTGATACCCACAGCGAATCACCGCAATTGTAGCTCAGAATTCTTCTGTTGAACGCCCGCAGGGTAGCAAACAAAAGAAGTGACTTCGAGCATTTACTGATTTCTGTGAACCCTGACGTATTGTTTATAACTGAGACTTCGTTACATGAAGAAATTGGTGATAACAGCATTTCTCCTCAGGCTACAAGGTTTTTAGCTGGGATATGAATTCTAGACGAAGTGGCGTGGCCACGAAAAACACTTTATCCGCAGTCGCTCTTGATTGCAGCCTTCCTGAAATGGTGTGGTGAAAGATTAGCTATGGAAACATGGTGCACTTAATGGGCGCTGTGTACAGGCCACCTCCCAATCCTCCTGAACTTCTGGATGAATATGAATTCGTTCCTGAATTCTCATGTAAATGAAAACACCAGACTAATAATGGCTGGCGACTTCAATTTGCCACGTATTAATTGGGAAACTTTGTCAACTGCTAATGTAGAAATAAGCAGTGCTAATAAGATGATGAATAGTACGTTTTTACATAACCATCAGCAAATAGTTAAGGATTTCACAAGGGTAACACCAATGTCGCAGACATTGTTGGGTTTGGTCTTCATATCCAGCAAAATTGCAGACTACACTGTACCTGTCGAGACAGGCTTATCCGACCACAAGATGGTTTGCTTGAATGTACTGTGCAACGCACAAGTTCTTAAAAACTCTATGTTTTAGTGCGTGTCAGAGATTATAGCCGGGCAGACGACACGGCTATCTGAGACGTTTTAGAAGCAAAATTTTGTTAATTTAAAATTGCATCACAACCGTGAAAGTGTCGAGACATTTGGCAACACTTTAAAGGCACGCTGAAGTATTGCGTAGACAATTTTGTTAATACTCGCTCAAAGAAATCAAAGCAGCGGAATCCCTGGATCACGAGGTACCATTCACTTAAAGCGCAAAATAAAATTATTACGAAATAAACGATATAAGGTGGCAGAGCTTTCAAATGTCAAGAAGGGGCTCAGAACTGCGTTACTAGATTTGAAAAAAAATGTTCTACAAAACACTCAATTTCTCAAATGCTCGCCGCAGAAGTACTGGCAATATTTTTCCGATAGGAAGAAAACAGTCGAACAGATAAAGGGTGGGAAAAAAGTCGTGACAGAAACAAAATGATATTGAGAACCTGTTTAATCATTTTTTCTTTCAGTCAGTATTCAGCACGGATAACACTGACAATGAGGGTGATTGTTTAGTTTCCACCTTGCCGTACTCAGTGCAAGAGCTTCCCATCAATAGGGAGTGCGTTTTTCAGCAGCTGCTAACTTTGGACCCGAAAAAATCTTGCTGTGCCGATGAAATACCGACGGAATACCTTAAACGGTATGCTGAATGGATGTCATTATTCTTTGCGTCAGCATTTTTTTGCCTCAAGACCGGCACAGTACTATTGTTCATTTATTCATTCTTCATTTTTTTGAACGAAACGACCTGTTGTATCCATTCCTGCATGGCTTCCGGTCCGGCCTTTCGACAGTGACACAGCTGATCGAAACTATTCATGACTTCATTAAGGCTATATATGAACGTGAGCAGGTCGATGTTGCATGTGCAGACTTTGCGACGGCTTTGAGCATCTTCGCTTTAAACTTCGCAGAATAGGTATTAGTGAAGCTATCGCACTGTGGATTCAAGCATATCTAGAACATCGTTATCAAGTTGTCGGAATTGGAAAGAGCGCATCGGAGAAACATGGAGCGCTGTCAGGGCTGCCACACAGCTCCTCTTCTGGCCCACTTTTTCTGGTTATACATAAATGATATGCCTGCTATCTTTGAGCCGCCCGTTAAGATCAAACTTTTTGCTGATGACTGTTTAATTTATTGACCTGCAGGTTGTCCGCAAGATTAGATTAAAATAAATAGGTGTCTTCAGTCATTAAACACAGTGTGCCTGAAAGAGGGCATGGAAACAAATTACAAAGAATCCACGCACACGTGCACATGTAACAAAAAAGCTGACTGCTATGAAGTTTCAATATAATACCAGTGAGAATGCCTTGGATGTGTGTACAGAGTTTCAGGTAATTGGGAATGACATTAACATATAATCTTGATTGGCGCACCCACATTGAAAACATTAGCTCAAAATCTTGCCAGAAGCTTCGTTTTCTCAGGAGAATGCTGCCGAATGCGACCAGAGGAATAAAGTTGATTGCCAGCCAGACGTTCTAAGGCCAATTATAGGAGATGCAAATGCTGTATAGAGCACAGATCAAAAGGGTTTAAAACAGAAACTATAGAAAGAACACAAAGGATCGCAGCGCATTTTATATGTTCTAAATATCGCCGCACTGACTAGGTCGCATAAATATTAAAACAGTATGAATTAGAATTTATAGGCATAAGAAGACAATTAAGCACAGACTGAAACTTTTTTTTAGATAATACAATGAGTAATTCAATGAGTAATTACTCCGTGATTACAAATCTACTCCACCTTGGGGGATTCCCCTAAACATTTGACCAACCTGACCGACCATAATACAAAACAAATTAAAAGACCACTACGTGAAACCTTCTCTGACACGTTGCCCATGAAAAAGACAGAGTAGGGTAATACAAGCTATTATTACACGTGCCGATGTGTACTGGGTATTCCTTTTTTCCAAATATGATTGAAATGTGGAATCATTTCCCAAGTGATGTTGGTGAGCAGACTGACGCAGAAAAATTTGTTAGGTGTGGAGTCTATTTTTGCGGGAATGGCGTGTAAATTTCTAAGTCTGCTTTTGTGAATTACTTTCTGGATAAGAATTCGAAAAGAGTTGGAATATAGTAGGCTCCTTGTTCCCGAGTGAACTTTTTCATCATCCCTTCTCCGCTCCTTGTGACGCTCTCCGCCACGATTGAGAAAATCCGCACTACAATTGCGGTCGCAACGGAGTAATGCAAATTTTTTTCATGTTAGTCTACGGCAGGGCATGTGCTACCGCCTAACGTTTGAAATACGTTTTATTAAATAACAGCTTTCAGTATGGGCTAGTCGGTGAAACGAGAACACAATGAAGAAAATTGCGCGGAGGAACAGGAAGGAAGCGCCCTGTGTGCCCTCGTCCTGTTTCTACGCGTCGTTTTTTATTGTCTTCGCGTTTTATTAAATAGCGAAATCCACCAAACTGGCCCAGTGACGACGTTATACTCAGAGCAAGAAGTCGCCGGTTCGATCCTAGAAGCGGCGGCCGCTTTTTGATGGATATAGAACGCTAAGACGCTTCACGTGCTACAGTTTCGGTGCACGTCAAAGAACACCCAGTGGTGAATATTAAGCCCGAGCCCTTCCCTATAAGGTCCGCCTCATAGCACACGCGCTGCACGTTTTTTTTCTTTTACTGTATACGCGAAGCCCTGAGGCGCGTCACGCGGCCGGCGACATGACTGCCTCACGCGTTCGTATAAGTCAACTGCGCAACGAGAACGGGAGTCTGTCCCGTGCTCGAACGAGGTCTCACGTTGCAGACCTGGCGAATAAGAAAACTTAGGCGATACTCGACCGGTGGGTCGTTTGAATGCGTTAGCATATTCTGTCGCTGCCGATTCTGTTGTAGCTCCTCTTTAAAGGAGTGGCGTGATAGCGGTTATGGGATAATACCCATATGTGCTGAATTGCTCATTCTCTGCTTTACAATCGTAGATTGCATTGGAATCCTCACGCCACTCCTCGTGCAGCGGCTAAGCGATGCGCCACTGCATCGGCAGGTGGCTGTTTCAAACACAGCCGCCGGCGGGGCTTGTGAAACCAAGGCTGCTCCGTTCGAGAAATCTGTCGCGACCAATCATTAATTTAATTGCCACCTGCTACGGTGGGCAGTTTGCTCACTATCCGGTGGGCAGACTGCGATGACGCCGCATGGTTACATGACGTAGGTGGCCCGCCTGCTTCCCACGTTGTTTCTCTGGGGATTTTTCGTGGATTTTGCGCCCACGGTCAACGACGCAGACGGCGACGCTGGATTTTCTGCGACACCAGCTCCTTAATGCTATTGGGTTAAAAATTGGAAGCTTGCTTCACCGCTTCCCGTGCTTCAACAGGATTTGGCACAGTCACAATGATGGCCGTCATTCAGACGGGGACGAAGTGCTGAAGGGGTCCAGGTTTCTCGCCCTTTTCAGGGGCCAAGAAGTGGCGGTAATAGCTGTACCCACTCATAAGCTAGTTCACCGCCGGGGTGGCTCAGTGGTTATGGCGCTCGGCTGCTGTCCCGAAAGATGGGGTTTCGATCCCGGCCGCGGCGGTTGCATTTCTTTTTGGGAGAAATTCTAGAGGCCCGTGTACTGTGCGATGTCAGTGCACGTTAAAGAACCCCAGGTGGTCCAAATTTCCGGAGCCCTTCACCACGGCGTCCCTCATAGCCTGAGTCGCTTTGGGACGCCAAACGCCATATGAACCAACCAACATGACCGCAGGTGGCGCCATCTCGAGAGCGCCCTCACCAATGTAATATTCCCATTAACCACAAGGCGAACGCGGGAGTTTTTATTTTTTTTTTTTCTGTTTATTACACACGATGGCGGTGCCGTCCGGTCCGGAGAAAGCTCCATGTACAGCAAGCGCTGCAAAAACTACCATTAATCGCCTTTGGAAACTGAAGATGCGGGATCCGTGGCGTGCGCTGATACAAGTGATCGGCAATAGGCATCCAGATCTGGAGAAAACGTGCACGTTCCGCTGGAAATGTTTGCCAAAATTTCCCTAGAATCAGCGACTGCTCGTGAAACTGAGATAACCTTAGTCAGCACTTCATTTTCGTAGGGGCTACCATCTCATTCTTAGAACCCGAATCAAAACTAATCCGTCATATAAGGAGCATTCCCCTAGCGTTTCTCCTCAGGCCAGCGGAGTAATTTCGGAAAGCTGCCAGAAACTTGGGAGACAAAGCTTAGAGTCTGTGTTAAGCTTTAGGCATGCCGACACATTATCGGGTCTTGGGTCAGAATCTAGCTTTATATCCTCTTTCTTTTGGTCCTGTGCCATTGGTCGCGGGTTCCTGGTGATCTAGGCCTTGGCGGACAACTCCAATGTCAAGATGATTAAAGGGAAGAAAAACGAACCAGAGCGTTAAAAAATGTGAGGCGTATTAAAAATACACCTTACATGCACCTCACTCGGCTCTTTGTTTTTCCGCGCTTTTCACGAACATTCGCAGTGTTATTTTTAAACGCGAAGAGATCTCCAGTCTTTTTCCCTCACAAAAACAGCAGCATTCTCATACTAACCGAAACAGGGCTGACCAGCGAAGTAAACGACGGTGAGTTCCTGTCCGACTTGCCGAACTTTAAGCTATTTCGTAAAAACCGTCAAGGGTCCCGCGGCGGAGGTGTTCTCATTACCTTTTATGAGGACGTGCCATTTTCAATCATTACCATTTCCTCTGATCTTGAAATAATGTGGCTTTTCTGCGAATGCGCTCCACAGTCAGTTCTTCTTAGTGTGTGTTACAGGACCCCGCAAAATAGCCCGGACTTTTCTGAGAAACTTCATAACTTGCCTTGTGAACTTACTGCTAACATCGAAACGCATACATACTTCTTTTTGATGACTTTAACTTCTCAGATATTAATTTAAGTACTAACGCCGTTACAGCGTCGGACACGTTAAAAGCAGAAATAATCAGAGAAGTCTGTCTGAACTTCGGCCTCACACAAGTTATCTCGGCACCAACTAGAATAACACAAAAGAGCGCTAACATCTTAGACCTACTACTCGTGAGCCATCCCGAAAGTGTTAACACAGTAACGCTTCTTCATGGAATAAGCGATCACGAAGTAGTTCACGTCGATATAGCCTTAACTCCGCTTCGAAGAAAACTTTCCAGTAAAGACTATTCGTTTGTACGATAAGGGCGACTATGCGAATATTAACCATGAACTAAACGCTTTCTTTCCACCTTTCCAAGCTAATTTCCATAGCCGGTCTATTAATGAAAACTGGATTATGTTTAAGAATAAAATTACCGAAATAATTAATCAATTCATCCCAAAATTCACCTTCCGAGAGAATTCACAAAAATCTCGGTACACTAAAACCTTAAAACGCTTGGAAAATCGAAAGAAGCGTCTTTTTCGCGCAGCCAAAGCACAAACTAACAAGTCTGCCTGGGACGCGTGTTACGCGGCCGAAAAGGCGTATAATTCAACAATTCGGAACGCCAAGCGCTATTTTTTTTTCGCAAGGAGTTGCACAATATACTTAGAACTGATCCCCGGAAATTCTGGGACATCATCAGCCCAGAACACAAAGGCGACGTTACCCTTACGATTGATGCCGGAGACGTGCTTAGTCAAGCGGACTGTGCAGATGCATTCAATATTGTATTTCAATCCGTGTTCACTAACGAAACTGATGGACCACTCACTGGGCTAAACACTGTTATTAATACTTTTATGCCACCTGTTGTATTTAACTCCCCTGAAATTCTGTTGCTAACTGATAAATTGAAACTTTCATCTGCAGCCGGTGTAGATAGATAATATCAACGCTAAATTCCTTATTAATACTAAACCCATCAGTGCCACATGTTTGTGTTCGTTATTCCAACAGTCACTCTCCACTAACCAACTTCCTCCTGATTGGAAAGGTGGGAAAGTTATTCCAGTCTTCAAATCCGGCAACGCCAATTCTCCATTAAATTATCGCCCCATGCCTTTACGAAGTGTGCCTTGCAGGATCATGAAACACGTCCTATTCTTCCATATAATTGAATTTCTAGATTCGAACAATTTTTTTTTTCATCCTGCGCAGCACGAGTCACGGAAAGGCTTTTCCACCGACACTCATTTAGCTCTTTGCATCCATGACTTACATGCCAACGTTAATCTTAACCTCCAAACTGATACTATATTCCTTGATAAAAAAAAAAAAAAAGCTTTTCACAAAGTTTCCCACAAACACCTGCTTCATAAGTTATTTCACCTTAACAGCAATCCTGATGTTAAATGGATCAAGAATTCTTAACTAACCGCATTCAGCCCGTCCTCATAAATGATCACACTTCCAACTTCCTATATACCTTTAACATCTGGTGTCCCTCAAGATTCCGTCACATCCTTCTGTTTTTAATATATATATATATATATATATATATATATATATATATATATATATATCTTGTAATGGGCTTTTCGGGTACAACGCACAAAGCACAGCTCGACACAAAGCACAAAGCGCGGAACGGCGTTCACCGACAGGCACTGGTTCCAACGGCACCAACAGGAAGCGCGCGCTCGCCGAGAGCAGTCCCGCTGCCGCGCGAGCACTTCTTCTTCATCACAATGGCCCCCGGCGAAGGAGGAGCCATCCTGGCTACTCACGGCGTGGTACACATCACGGGTTCGTGGTAGGGCTTGAGGCGGCTGATGTGAACGGTTTCACGGCCACGGCGGCGGTGGTCAGAGGAGGGTGTCAAAGGTTCCACAACGTAGTTCACGGGGGAACTCTGACAGACAACACGGTAGGGGCCGTGATATTTTGTGAGGAACTTGGACGACAGGCCAGGAGGACCAGAAGGGACCCAGAGCCAAACAAGGGAGCCGGCGGGTAGGTGGGCAAAGGGTTGACCAGAATCACGCCGTTCTTTCTGACGATGTTGGTCGTCAGACGTGAGGGATCGGGCTAGTTGGCGGCATTCTTCGGCGTACTTGGCGATTTCAGAAGCAGGCGAGCAGTCAGATGCGTCAGGATGGTAGGGGAGAATGGTGTCAATCAAGCAGGTAGGTTCGCGTCCATAAAGGAGGAAGAATGGCGAAAACCCTGTAGTAGACTGGACGGCGGTATTGTAGGCGTACGTCACAAATGGGAGTACGAGGTCCCAGTTGGAGTGGTCGGGAGTGACATACATAGTGAGCATGTCACCGAGCGTCCGATTAAACCTTTCGGTCAGCCCGTTCGTCTGAGGATGGTACGCCGTGCTTGTTCTGTGAACTACGCGACATTCTTGTAAAAGCTCCTGAACAACGTCGGATAAAAACACGCGGCCGCGATCGCTGAGAAGCTCGCGGGGAGCACCGTGGCGAAGAACGAGGTTGCGAAGAATGAAGAAAGCGACTTCTCTGGCTGTAGCCGTCGAAAGAGCGGACGTCTCGGCATAGCGCGTAAGATGGTCGACAGCGACGACAATCCAGCGGTGACCAGAAGTAGAAGGCGGCAGAGGCCCATAAAGGTCGATGCCCACACGATCAAACGGACGGGCAGGACAAGGTAAAGGCTGCAATGGCCCGGAAAGGCGCTGCGGTGGTGACTTGCGGCGTTGGCAGTCAAGGCATGAGCGAATATACTTTCGTAGAAAGGTATACATGCCGCGCCAGTAGTACCGGTGCCGAAGGCGCGTGTATGTTTTTAAGAGACCAGCATGGGCGTTCTGGGGTTCGGCATGAAAAGATGCGCAGACTGCAGCACGTAAGTGGCGAGGTATGACAAGCAGCCATTTTCGACCATCTGGCATGTAATTCCGGCGATAAAGAATACTGTCTTGCAAAGTGAAATGGCGGGCTTGACATCGAAGCGAACGGGAGGGCGCTGACGTAGTGCGGCCGGAGAGGAGGTGCACGAGAGAGGTTATCCAGGCGTCTTTGCGCTGCTCCAGATGCATGTTTGGAGGGCGTAACGAAGAGAGCACGGGGTCAATGCTAGAGATTGTCGCATCGTTGGCAAGTAGCGGTGAGCGGGAGAGGGCATCGGCATCAGAGAGGCAACGGTGTCCGGCTGCCTGGCAAGAAGCATCTGAAAGGCGTCCTCGTCGATGCCTTTCATAATGTGCTGGATCTTATCTCAGAATTGACGCGCTTGCACAGGTCTACGACGTCTTCCACGTAGCTGGTGAACGTCTCACCTGGCTGCTGCGACCGCTCACGCAAGCGCTGCTCAGCGCGGAGCTTGCGCACGCCAGGACGGCCAAATACCTCGGCAAAGCTCGTTTTGAAAGCCGACCAGGTGGTTATGTCTGCTTCATGGTTGCGGAACCACAGGTTGGCGACGTCAGCAAGGTAGAAAATAACGTTGTTAAGCTTCATGGTATCGTCCCAGCGGTTGTGCGTGCTTACCCGCTCGTAGGACGCCAGCCAATCTTCGACATCACTGTCACCTGTGCCGCTGAAGACAGCTGGGTCTCGCTGCCGAGGCATGCCAGCGCAGATAACAGGTGCTGGCGGAACCGAGGACGGCGGCGGGGATGTGTTTCTCGGCATTTGGGTGGTAACGGTGCCGTTTCTCAGCTCCAGGACGGGATCAGAGTCCACCTCCACCACTTGTAATGGGCTTTTCGGGTACAACGCACAAAGCACAGCTCGACACAAAGCACAAAGCGCGGAACGGCGTTCACCGACAGGCACTGGTTCCAACGGCACCAACAGGAAGCGCGCGCTCGCCGAGAGCAGTCCCGCTGCCGCGCGAGCACTTCTTCTTCATCACAATATATATATATATATATATATATATATATATATATATATATATATATATATATATATATATATATATATATATATATATATATATAAATGATTTGCCCTCACGTGTGTTCTGCAAAATTCATATGTTTGCTGATGATTGTGTTCTTTATCAAACCGTTAATAGCACGTATGATCACTTATCCCTCCAAAGGGACCTTAACGCTATTCAGGATTGGTGTAAAGTTTGGCTAATGGAGCGTAACCCTCTGAAATGCAATGTGCTGTCTTTTCAGCGTCGCCGTAACCTGCTCGGGACCCATTATCACATTGCCTCAGTTCCCGTGCCGCCAGTGCATTCTTACAAATATCTGAGCGTAACCTTGAGCGCTGAAAGTGCATATAACCAACATTATTTCTTCACCTAGCAAATCCCTTGGTTTTCTAAGACGTCATCTTCGCGACGCGGCCAAGTATGTCAAGGCTTTTGCTTATGAATCACTTGTGAAATCAAACTTCGAATATACATCACCCATTTGACACCCACACCAAGCCTATCTGACTCGCGCACTACAACTTGCGCAGAACCGCGCCGCTAGAATTATTCATTCGTCACACCATTACAGCATCAGCGTATAATATCTGAAATCATTTTCCTGCATACAGCCACTTGAGCTGCGCCGCCGCACAGCCAGCCTTGTGTTATTTCGCAAGCTTTTTACAGCCATCAACGAGCTCTAAACAGATGGTCCCACCGGCACGCATATCTCGCTGCACTCGCCATTAACTCCAGATCTGCCGTCCTCACGCACTCACCGTCACCGTTGCATACTCATTGTGCTCACTTACCGCCGTCGACTAAAATGACCTTCCCGACGGCACTGTAGCAACATCTTGTCCCGCGAACTTCGCGCGCATTGCCAACGATTACCTATTACAATTATAACTCACGACTACGAAACATGACATGAAAAACATTTTACCCGCCCCTTATGCAATGCTCCTGAAAAGGGGCCTTTCAGGGAATAAAAGATATGGAAATTAAGATATGAACCATAGACCACACACCACGCGCCACACACATATAGAGCGTTTATTTCGGCACAGCACTTTTGTATGCCCACCCTGCGAAAATCCCTTCCTGGGATTGCAGTATAAATAAATAAATAGATAAGTAAATAAATAAATAAATAAATAAATAAATAAATAAATAAATAAATAAATAAATAGCCTTATCAGCGATGTAGGCCATCAGAATACAGATAAGACGTGCTAACTATAGTAGGCTGATGAATAGTAAACTTTTAACGAGATAGCGCTAAGCAGCCCACGTCGCAAAAAAGTCGGTGTCATCGGCGTCTCTTGACGGTGTCGTTGACCGTGAGCGAAAAATCCGCCAAAAATCCCCGGAGAAGCAACTTAGCGGGCAGGTGGGCCACCGTGGTCACGTGACCGTGTGGCGTCATCACAACCTGCCCCCGGATCGTGGGCAAACTGCCCATCGTGGCGGGCGACAGTTAATAATGATTGGTCGCTGCTCGGGAGGAGCACAAGTCCCACCTGTGGCAGCAGTGGCGAATGGCTTAATTAACCGCTGCACCACTGCGCAAGGATCGAGTAGTATGACGGCTCCCAGAGATCTATCAATGTTAAGTAGAGAACGACCAGTTCGGCATAAATGGGCATTAACAAATTAACTTTATCGCGATTCCAGTTTTTTTTTTTTTTAGCTGTTACGGTTATTCTCTTATTTATTGAGAGGCGTATAACCCACCGCAAGTAATATCAGAGTCCTTCAATACACCTGGTAATATCCATATGAGTTTTTAGAATTTCGAAAGCGCAAGTTACTCTCGGCGCTACACACCCCAACAAATTTTGCCCACATCGCGCCAAAATACACGCGCTTTCGAAAAACCTGCAGGCAAAGCAACCTCTCCAGTGCACGTAAGTCGTCGAAATAGCCAAAATTTGTTGGGCCACAGCGCGGAGGGTAACTGCGTTTTTGAAATTCTAAAAACTGACATGGATATTACTTACGGTGGGCTACGTGCCTCTCAACAAATAACGAGACTAACAGTAATAGTTGGAAATTTGACTGCTCAGTACTACTGGTTCACACGTATTAGCTGCATTCTGATGCGCTACACCTCTGATAATGCTATGCCGAAAAAAGCGCCCTTCAAACTCAAAAAACCCATTTTTAAAAACAATGCAGTACATCATACAGAAACGTTTTATTAAATATAGGCAGGAACGATGCCCTGGGGCGCTGCTCCGTGAACTGATGGGTCCATCATTACCGACGACATTCGATAAAGTTACGGAAGCTACGCCATGCATGGTGCACGACATAATTTCTATTCTCCCATAATGAACAATCGCCATTCCCGCTCATCCCCCCCCTCCGCTTATTATATATATATATATATATATATATATATATATATATATATATATATATATATATATATATATATATATATATATATATATATATATATATATATTCTGGATTGGAATATGCTGATGGGAGTCAGGGGTGCTTTATATGCTTACTGCGGTAGACGAGGCCGCTACTCGTTATCAAAAGCGCATATGTGCTGTCCTGCCGGAATGAAACGCGAACACCCATATGCCGTACTTTTCTACTTTGCAGGGAGATATTCCTTTACAACCAGTTTATGAATACGTACGTGGGCAGACCCTTTAGCCAGAAGTATGAATCGAGCTAGTTCTGCACTGAACCTGAGAAAACGCAGGTAAAATATTTTGTTTTATTCACAGGCGTTGTTCGCGTTTCATTCCGGCCTGACTGTATACATCATACGCAAAGCCCAGGGAGAGAAACGTTGTCAGTTTCTGCCTTGCACGTCTCGTGGGTCTGCTCGATCGCCTGACATCCGCAGACAATGAGATTTTTTGGCAGGCGCCCCATTTCTGCCCCCTCTCAACCTGCAGGCATGTGTTACACTCTGATCGCGCTCCTGCAACTACCATATATACCAGAGCTTAAAGTCTGGCTCCATCGAAGGGGGTCTCTAGCGGTTCGAGCACAGGTGGAGAGGGAAATATAAAGGAAGAGGGAAAAAGCGGCTGGCAGCCTGTTTTACGCATCATTTTAGACAAAGGCGTGTAGTATATATTGTACAAAAACTGCATACATAAGAAAAAAGGATAAACAAAAATAGTGCAAACTAGAAACATCACTAATCTTCTCCGGGAGGCAGGAAAGAGAATGAAAAAAAAAAGGTAATTAACGGCTTAGGGCCGTTTTGGGTTTAGGGAGGCTGAAAGCTTTTACTCGTGAAGGTTGCTGGGGGAGACTTTACACCTTGCTTCCCATTGTTATTGGGTAGCCTTAGAGCTGAGTGACCAGCTCTGGACTGACTCGTGCTGTGAGGCGACAGGTTTCCCCCTTTCTTCCAGCCTTCGTGTAGCGTTGCCGACCTTTTATTTTTCTCCATCTCGGGCTTCAAAAACATGTTGATGATTGTTGCTAAAAATCACGGTGAAATTTTACCGCTACTGAGAAGAAGAATAAAAAATTGTGGCCTGCTTCGGATTCGTGCAGCCCGTGTACATTCCAGCGGGGGGGGGGGGGGGGGGGGGGTCATATTCCTAGTCAATACTGGAGGGTGGTGCAAGACCCCCCCCCCCCCCCCCCCCCCTGTCTTTAAGCACTGCCGTATACACTCGACTAAGGATCGCGCTCGTGTATGGGCCGCTCCCCCCCAACTTGGGAGCCAATAATATGTAAAAAAAAAAGAAACAATTCGCAGACGAACTGCGTTGCCCGTGTGCATATTTTTTTTTTTTTTTCTGCGCGGCAAGCTCCCAGGTAGCCACTAGATGACAGCTGCCTGCTGCTATCAATATTATCACTTTCCAGCATGCGCTGCTATGTAGCTCTGCGCCCTTTAAGCAGTATTCAAACACCAGTACTCGTAGTGGATGGCAACGGCCGACCACACATTAATGCTTACTGGGCGGCTAAGAACAGCATCGCTGCAGCTCATCTGCCCGTGGATTTTGAATTCTTTGCATGCGGTGTCTCAGGGCAATGTAAAAGCTTTCAAAGTCAAAGGAGTTTCAAATGCAATAAATGGAACCGAACATGACTTGATTTACGAGGGTATCGAAAAGCCGGAACCGGGCACCGGCGACAGCGGTGGCGATGACGAAACTTGAAGGCATCTGAAACTAGGCGCCACATATAGCGTCAGACTGCATGGTAAAATAAAGTAATTTCCCCGGAATATAGCTGAAAAATTGAACTGAAAAGTGCCGCACCCCGTGAAACTCACGAAAAAAAAAAAAAGTGCGGCTCTGAGCTCTACATCCCTCCCCTTCCCGCCTCCTTTCGACCTTTTTTCGCGCATGCTAAATATTTAAACGCCGCATCCATATAATAAAATTTAGAAACGAAAATAAGAGTGTCGATTTATTCTCGAAAAGATTGATGCACGTTGTCTCGGCTCTATAATAGGAAGCGGAAGGCATTGCCGAAAAGTCACTCTTCGCCATCGCACGACGTATGGCACTCCTTTTTATAGTGGGCACAGTTGGCGCAGTTAAACGTACAGGGGGCAAAACACATGCCTAGAACAACCAAACTGTGCGTTCCGGAGCTCTCAAAGCCGCTGCAACCAAGAAGGCAAAAAATGACGATGAAATTCTATGAGTTTAACAGCCCATGTTTACATCCAGACCATTTTTAACCAAATCTAATCGCTAGTTATCGCGTGTTACGCCCGAAACACGCTCAGAGCGTGTTCTAGACATGCGTTTTGCCCTCTGTACCTTCTCACGCCAGCCTACTTTTTCATCCTTTGCATTGTCCTCAAATGATCATAACCTATCGCTAAAATAAAATGTGCTTTTTTTTTTTTTAAAGTGCCTCTGCGGCCGGGCGCAGGTTCGCATGCATGGGGTAGAAATTTTGACAAATGCCATTCGTTCGCAGTTGCTGACTTTGTTGTAGAGCAGAAGCGTTTATGTCGTTGTATATGATGTGAAAGTATTGTAAATTGCAACGATTTTTCGTACGAGCGTTTTTTTTTTTTATTGTGAGAAAATAAATGTTCTCTACGAATGAAGTCCTCGGGATCCTGCGTGCTCGTATTTTTATGTAGATATTACAGTGAACGAAACTAACCTTTCGGCTTTATTAAAGAAGAAAACTCACTAAGGTATTGTTTGGGTGCAGGCCTTCTTTCTTTTTTTTTTTTTTTACCGGGGGCGTATAGCACCCCCGAAAAATATTTCTGGATACGCCACTGTCGCAGGATGTCACCCGCAAGCCCGAATTCATTGGCTGTAAAACGGCAATGCGGAAGGATAAAGTGCCAGGCTGCCCGCAGGTAGTGGAAGTGTGGCAATAGAAGGGCAAAAAAAAACAACAAACAAACAGTAAAGTCACGAGAGACAAATAACCTCGAACACTGATTAGCGCTTCGCAGGCGTTGCTTCGAAAGAGCGACATAGACGATAACGAGCTGCTATCTCGAGTGCTCATTGCTTGAAGAGGATCTACTCGTCCGTTGAATAAAGAGGCATCAACGATGTCACCAGAAGAAATGGAACGAGTGCGTGGGCGGCATTTGCGTGAACCCGGCCCCGGCAACAACGAATCGGGTCGCTTTTCTCGGGACAGAATTCGCCTGTTGAATGTGGGCCAAGGAGGAGAAACAGGTGCATAAAAGGGGCATTTACACGACACCGACGGATGCGAGTCCGGCCGGTTTTGTCGGAAATTCGCTCGGCGAGCCCGCATAAACGCTAGCTGGTCGGGTTGAGCGGGCGCGCCGTCCGAGCGGGTTAGGTCAAGGCACCAGCACTGTCTGTAGTTGACGCGCCCTACCTATTCATTTATGGTTTGGTTTATGGGGAGTTTAACGTCCCAAAGCGACTCAGGCTATGAGGGACGCCCTAGTGAAGGGCGTCCTCCTGGGGCTCTTTCAACCCCAGGAGGTTCTAAAGAACCCAGGGGGTTCTTTAGAACCTCCTGGGGTTCTTCAACTTGCCTTGACATCGCACCGCACAAGGACCTCTAGAACTTCGCCTCCATCGAAATTCGACCGCCACGGCTGCAGGATCGAACCCGCGTCCTTCGGGTCAGCAGCCGAGCTCCATAACCAAGATCCTTGCAAACCAAGAAAGTCACATTTAAGTAATTTTAAATTACGTAAACGTGATCGCACTGGTCCACTTGGCTTGTGGCGTCTATACGAAAACAAATAAATTCAGAAGAAATCTGTCCCCCAGCCATAGACAGAATGAGTGCGCCAACCTTCACACGCTAGTGAGTGAATTCCTGGCGACAGGTGTCGAAATATTTGCTCGGAGGCAGAGGACGGGTGTACTCCAGAGCCACTGGCACGATGTCGGTGTAGTTTTCAGCGTGTGCAACTAGTAGCCGGGCCCCATATTACACCAGTACGGCACAATAGCTAGCATCTAAGGCTCACATAGACATGCACTGTGCTCGAGCGGCTACGACTATACCTCAGAGGTATGCGAGAAAAGCCCGATTCCTAACCAGTTGGGACAGTGTTCGCCACGCTAGGCTGGTGAGAGTCATAGGCAGCCAGTACCTTGCGCAAAGGAGACCGCAATGTCAAGTGACGGTACTAGAAACTGAGGGTGGGGCTGCAGGCAGGGCAGACTCGAGCGGCGAGACCAGCTTAAGTCGCGATAACATGGTTACCTCGTTATATTTAAAGAAGAAACAAAATTACAGAATTAAGTAATATCAATTTTTGCGCGCCAAAGCTACACCTGAGCTAAGTATGACTGCATTTGAGGATTTCTACCTAAGTGTAAATGCAGGAACGACTGCGTTTCGCCTTCATCCAAGTGCGGTCCGGATTCGAAATCCGTGAACTCGTTCTTAGTAATGCCGTAGCATTTAACGCGCCTGCCACTACAGCAACTTTGTTCACGCTGATTACAATGACAGCGCGTAGAAATAAGCTAGCGCTTTCTTGATCACAGAGCTGCCTCCTCTTTCTCGATACCAAGAAGCCGCATGAGCCACGAGCTGTAAATTGTTCTATTGAAAAGATATGTATGCCCCTGGAGTGCGCACATCTGCGCATCGTCGGACTTACCCTCCTCCACACCCCTCCCTTACCCATTCCCAACAGATCCTCTGGAGACGCCTCCAGACCCGCTCTCTCTCATCCCCTCAGCTGCTATCCCACTACTGTGGCACCTCCCCTGCATGCACCCTGTGCGGCGACCCTCACGCCACACTCTCCCACATCCTTTTCGGCTGCCCTGTAGATCCTCCCCCGCAGGGACAGCCCGCGTTATCAAGTTGGGAGGACTGGGAGGTCGTGCTCTCGTCTCCGGACCCGCCATCGCAGCTTGCTGCGGTGCTTCGGGGTGCCGACGTCATAGACAAACACCACATGAACGTTCCGACGTAGAGTGGGACCGTGCGGTGGTCCAGGGACCCAAGGGGATCTAACACACTTGCCATAATAAAGTTTTTTCTCTCTCTCTCTCACAGGCAAAACAAACAAACAAACAAACAAACAAACAAACAAACAAACAAAAAACAAACAAACAAATAGAAGAAGCGTGAAATAGAGGAAGGATACCAGATGTGGTGACGTATCGGAGCGGACGCGTAAAAGTGAGGTTCATGGGGCATTAGGGACACGGGCTGGGACCGCTGGAATTCTCTTCAAAGCAGGCAAGCAGAAGTTATTACGCACGCTCATCCATATCCTCCTAGATCCAGGATGCTATGGCCCATCGGATTTCATCAAAGGCCTTTGAGAATAATGCCCTAGTGAAATGTTGGGAATGTTAAGATCAAGAAACGCCCGAAACCATGAAAAAAAAAAAACTGCATTGCACAAGAATAGTACGTGGAAAACTGCGCTGACTGGTACTGAAGGCAAGGAAAAGAAAGCATTTCGCGCTTTAAAAAAATAAAAAGTCACAGACTGAGTATACTCGGGGGCTCACGCTTGGATGGGCCACGCTTGGATGGCGCGACTTTTTTCAGAGATAGGAGGGGGGGGGGGGGGGGGGGGGGGGCAGTTCCGTACAAAGCATTGTGGCCACTGTGGTCTTCCCAAGCGAAATTTCGTGTTTGGAGGGGGGTGAGGAGGGGGGATGTCCTGTTTTCGGCTTGACCAGCACTGTTTACATGAAATCAGTATGCAATGTGCCGTATTTTCCGGCTTGTATGACTCGCATGCCACGCGTAACTGGCAACATAAACGCGAAGTTAGCACGTGAACCGTATCTGTGAGCGAGATGATTTTCCTAATGTGGAGATGGCTTAAACTAGTTTGGGCATGTGGCCGTCGTATTTACCCACCTCTTCAACTCTACGCCTCTAATTATAACTATATCTTTACCCACTTCTTCAGTGTTACATCTCTACTTATAACTACCCCTCCGTTTTCGCAGGCAACAAGACATAGCAACGCAGACGCAACTGTAGCTAACGTATACACTGACGATCCAGACAAAAAAAAAAATAAAATAAAAATATAGCGCATTTGCCGAAAGTACCCAAGCAACAGGGTTCGCTTCTGAGCCGTGTGGTGAAGCAGTCGCGGCACCCCTTAAAGGGCTCTGAAACATCTGAGGAGAGTACATAAACTCGCTCAGTCCCTACATTCTCTCGTCCTGAACACCTAAGCCAAATACATTCCAACACGTAGCAGAGAACCCACAATCGCGCGCGAAAGTTGGCGACTCCTTTCCGGCGACTTTTTCATGCTCGCGCCCTCTTTCGTCGCATGCTCCTGCATATTTCTGTTCAAAGGTGGCTATTGGTTAGATTGTTGCAGGAATCACGCAGCTACCATGCATGGCCGCGGCCAGTCAGCAGCGCCGCTCCGGTGGGTCAGGAAGCTCCGCCCCTCGGGGAACTACCGGTGAAGCAGCGCCAACCTTTGTGCGTGCAAAAAGTGACGAGAAGAGAGGGAAAGACTCGGAGACGCTGAAATTTAAATTTTGACTACAGGCAGCAAAACGCACTAATAACAACCCTTGCTGGAGGATATTCATGAAGCGGCGCCCTTTGACATCTCAGGGATATACCGCACTTTACTCAGAGCCCCTTTCGAGCCCTTTTAAGGTCCAAATATACGCAAGGTAAGTAGAGCACTTGTTCCCACCTTTCCATACCTTTTAGTTTTTAGGGGTGCAGCAAGGGCTTCATTATACGGCCGAGAAGCAAAACCTCGTTCCTTGGCTACCTCTGGCAAAGATGGTGCATATAAACATGGTTTACTTTGGCTCAGCATCAAGTCTCGTACGCTCCTGTTCGAGTATCAGAGATAAGCCATCTCAGCGGACGGCGTCATTGGCACCGCTCGTATAGTACTACAGTTCAGTGCTGCAGGTTAGGCCAACATACCTTCCTCACGCATAGCGCGATCAGATAAACTTCCATGAATGACGCATCTGCACAGTTCGTGCCTGCGCAATTTGCGCCGTTATTCACAGCAATCCGCTTGGCGGGCACACGCCACTGCATGCGACTAATGCAATACATTAAGAGAAAACTCGACTTGCGCGCCACAAATTCTCACAAACTAATTGCTGACCCTAAGCACAGAAATATTTTCAACCCACAATGCAAGAGTTTACTCACAGACAGGACCAGCATTGGTAGGAAATGCCTGGCAGTACAGCCGCCAGCCATTTCCGTTTCCTTTTTCAGTAATACCTACTCCGAAGTTTAATACTTCCTTGCCGAGCTTGAATTCGCGTTGTCCAACGCCGAGTCGTCTTTGAAGCAAATGAGGCTGCTGGGGCACGGCCACAGTCGTGCCCCAGCAGCCATACAGCTACAACGCCTCACAGTTCCGTTGTCACCATGTTTGAGATCTTGTCAGCACCGCTGAGGTGAAAGGCCTCCGCCGTTGTCCTTCGCCGTTTGGGGCTTGATAGCAGCATCGCTTTAGTAGCTCTATACCACAGCATTAAACACGGCCATGCGTATGGCAGTTCGGATGCCAGGCATGAATATCAAGTGAGCGCATTTCTGTAGCCGGAATCAGCTGAAAGAAGGTAATGAATTATTTAAGCAGTGCATTTGCGACGCAGGGACCGAGCTACGCTTATCAAGAAGTCGTACATGACGCGCGGATTGTTTCAGCACTTACCGACACAACAGTTCACGACAGAGGCATTCCGCATCTTGCACCTCACGTGTCCAGTATTGGAAGGCATCCAGAATTCATTTGCATGTTCATTTGTATTAGACATGCTCTTTTATTTTGTTTTGGCATGTGTAAGGATAAGAGAGTAAGGTCAACTAGAACAGTAGTAGTCGTGGGTACTTAAACTGAACGCACTTTTATTGTCTGAGAGAGAAAAAATAAAATGAGGGTGGAGGGGGGGGGGGGGGGGAAATGATCAAAATTTGTAGACGACCAGAAGAGCAATTAAAAAAAAAGTATGGAGAAGAAAAGGCACTACTCGTCGTCCAATACCACAAACTTGTGGTCCACTGTCACCTTGAAGGTTCAACAGCGTATGCGTTTACTATAACAGTACCCTATAGACGATGAGCCTTTTTGCGCGTTAGGAGCTGTCGTACAGGGTAGTCATCACACCAGTCATCGTTATTGCAACCCTCATCTAGGCGGTCGAGTAACAAAACAGAACAATGAGAAACTTCTCATTCACATTAAACAGCCTAAACCTCGTTGTGCGTGCTATGTTGTGACGCTAAATTTGTGCTCTGGGAAGCACACTCCGCCTAAAGACGCTTTGATCGGCTAAAACAGCACCAGGCGCGCGCTAGTTCCCACACAGGGCACTCGCGCTCTACACGGAGCACTGGGCCTACTCTTTGAGCAACGTTGCCCTGCACTACTAGCTGTCGGCATCGCAGATGCACGCGAGGACAGTACTGCAGACTTCCGCCGTTTGAGAAGGTGCTGGCTACCGACGAACTAGACACAGCTGCAGCGGAAGTATGATCCCAAAGAGAACAGGATGCGACGATGCAAGCGAAAGTGACGGCAGACTTCCGTCTTGCGCAGCACACACCGCGATTCGTTGAAGCCGTTCGATTGGAATGAGTCCGTCGCCAGGCGACCGCGGGTCAGCGGGGGGGTGGGGAGCACCGCGCGGCACTCGTCGGCTGTCCAGACACCGGCAGCAGGGGGGCGGCCGCTCAGTCGGCCTTGGCGGCGACCTTGCGCTTGGGCTTGAGGTAGGCACCGTAGAAGAAGAGCGCGAAGAGGATGAAGTAGGACAGGTACATGAACATGGCGAGCAGCGCGGTGCGTTCGGAGATGGCGCACGAGGCGGCGCCGCGCTTGTTGGTGAAGAAGCCCAGGCCGGTGACGTAGGCGCCCATCAGCATCTGGCCGATCTGGAGCGAGGTGATGCAGACGCCGATCCAGCGCGGCATGCGCACGCGGAATGATCGCAGCGCGAAGTACGAGTACATGAGCGAGTGGACCACGTAGTTCATGACCACGTACCAGCGCGCGGGCGCGATGTGCTGCTGGTAGAAGTACCAGGAGAACATGAGCACCGTGATGTGGTGGTACCAGTGCAGGAAGATGAGCTCCTTCTTGCGCAGGATGATGAACACCGTGTCGCCCAGCTCTGGCACCTTGCTCAGCACGAACATCCAGGTCCAGAAGCCCGAGACGCGGTCGTACTCGATGTACGAGTTGTTGCACACCGAGTGGAAGAAGCCGAACTCGCGGAGCACGTGGATCAGCTCGGGGATGGTGCGGCAGGCGCCCACCACGCTGAACACGGACAGTAGCAGGTTCCAGGCCTGCAGCGGCCGCGTCAGCTTGAACGCCGGCCGCTGCGCCATGTAGGCCTGGCCGCCGAACACCACCAGCATGTACAGGCCCACCCAGTAGACGGACGTGTGCCAGTTGCGGTTCATCCACAGCCGGTTCTGGTCCTTGTCGAAGTTGACCTCGAAGTCGAACTCGAACGAGTAGTTGGGCTTGATGTTGAGCAGGTTCAGCGGGGCCTCTACGCCGACGCCACCCATGGTGCGGCCGCTGCTGCACGAGGCGCTGCTGCAAAGGAGGAGAAAAAAGGCAGACTCTTAGGACAATTTTCTCGCGCAAACCGCACGCCGCAACACTCTACATGCTGAGGAATACTTGGCAATGTCACGGGTGAAGACACCGACGACAGGCTCAATGCGCGAACAACAGCGACTATAGCGGGCCCGAAGCACGCGTTGTGCACGCCACCTGCAGGGCGCAGACCGACGCGAAGAGATGGGTATCGCGACAGCAGGACGCCGCTTACACGCACCAGCCATGGCGAGAGGCGGCCGAATAAATCAAAACCGTCACTGCACAATGCGACGCCGCCGTCCTCGGGGGGCCGGTGACAAACGCACGCCGCCATGACTGCTGCGTTCCACGAATGCACCGCACGAGACTGCGCGCCAATCTTTGCTTTTCCGCTTATAGCAGACAAAAAAAAAACAAAAAAAAACATGCCCTCGGCCTGTCTGCGCAACAGAGGGCAGGCATTAGAGCACTTGCGTCTACACTGCACGGCAGCGAGTACCCGCTGAACGCCAAGCGTTATCGTATAATCGTATGCATTACACGTAGTGGCGGCGAAAGGCAGATTACCAGAGTGGCCAGGACGAAGCGAATGGTTTATTCAGGCGTGTCTGCGTCCCCAAAGAAAGCAACGCGGTGGCAGCGATCGGGGCCAGGAAAACAGTGGTCATCAGCCGCGCTCTATTTGAACATGACAGGGAACTTTCCAGATAAACATGCTTACATAATCGTGACGACAGTCTGGAGCGCGTAGTAGAGGCGGCTGTGCGCGATCGCGATCCTTGACGAACAACCAGTCATGTCCGAAGAACGCACGCAAGGTAATTCGCCCTACACGGCGAACGGCGGATGACAACACCGTGTACTGGCAGCGATACAAAAAGAACGCTATTTTAAAAAGTAAAAAGAAGCAGCGTGCCAATACATTTTTGCTGTTACGAGGCCTCAGCACAGCGGTCGTCGCGCCACTCGGGTTATCGAGAGACGCGCCTTGATAGATAAATGTCAAAGGCCGAGTATGGGAGAAATGCTGTGCTAGCTACACCGCCGCTTGGCAGCGCATCCGTGACAACGGACGCCGTAACTAAAACGCACCGCTTCTTTTCTAATTGCAGCGAATTCCTGTCGCATCCCATTGCGTCAGATGCGCATTTGCCGTGGCAAGAGCCCGCGGGGTACTCAGTAGTCCAACAACGTAGCAAGGAAAGCGCGCACCTGAAGATGAAACAGCACGGTGCTAACGCACACTCAGGCTATACTATATGCCCAGCGTTTCCCCACCATTATCAACGAACGCAGACAACGTTTGGCCCAGTACTGGAAAATTATGAAGAGCGAAACCAACCCGTGAGTACATACATCATCTGGACTTGGGAACCTTCGTCACCTTGCAGCACACCTGGCAAGAGGCTGCTGAACCTTCTCTCTTTCCCCACTACCAATCTACGGACTGAAATGATCCTGCTTCTCCTCCCTTCTCTTCGACGCAAACGAAAGTCTAAAGAAAAAAACAAAAGAAAGAACGCCGGAGGCAATGCCCGACTACTCGCCCCCTCTTCAATTTCGGCGTCCACGCCTGCTTATGTGCCTGCAAGCGCAACACAGGACAAAGAAAACCGACAAGTTTCCTCGTATCGGTCGCAGCCTCCTTTTCGTGCAGAGAAAGCTGAATGCCATTTGACCTCTGCTTCTTGAGAAAGCTTAACGACGGCGACGACGCCACTCTCTGACGTCATTCCGCCTAATTTGGGCAGCTTTCCTTTTTTTTTTCTCTCTTCTGCCTCGAACAGGCACTACACACAACTGCAAGTGAGGTGCCAACGGTTGCGCGACGTCAAAAAGCAAAGCCGTCCCTCGGACGAGGCAAGCACGTTTCGCCTACAGGAGTGACGTCACTCGGTGACCCGGAGTGTCGAATGCCGAATGCTCACTATCGGTACAGCGAGAAAAAGTCGACAACAACAACAGGAAGAAAACCAGCAAGACATCTGAGCGATATCTTGGATGGGCTCGCTATCTATTTACGTAACACTCTGCCCGCGGTAGACTCGATGCTTTTTGCCTACCTTTACTGTGCTTCATTCAACCAGCGACGTCAAGCACACATTAACATTCCACAGCCATCCACTGCGTAAGACCGCGCAGTACCATAGCCTCCTTTATACAGGAGGCTATGGCAGTACACACACCCAAGCTCGTTTCGCAGGGGGCAGCCTTCACGCAGTACACGTATACGCGGACGACGCATGCAGGATACACCGACCGGTCCTGTCTGCCGCCGCGCTTTCTGAACTCGAAGCCAGGACAGCCGCCGAGCGCTGGCCCGCGAGGCTGCCACGTACGGGGCTAAAAGAGCATTCTTCCTTCGCGGGGATCATTAGGGGCAGCTAGACGTGCGCCCGGATCCAGCTCATCTGCATGCGGTCCTCCGCGAGGGGTAATTTGTAGTCGGAACAGATGTTCGCGCTTAACTATATATATGCATGAAAACCGATAATCGCGACGGTTAGCGCACCGAGAACGTAACGTGTCTATGTGCCGATTCGAAATTTCCTTGACTGCAGCATAATGCGCGTTGTATTAGCACTGATATTACTCACAACGCGTTGTAAGTGGCAGGAATTTCTTGCAGCGATAAAAATAATGTCACTATTAACTACCTCCCTTTTTTCCTTGGTTTCGGTGACTGCTGGCTTCATACATAGTCACCAACGATTAGAGGGTCATAAAATTGCGCCCGCGAAAGATATTTATGACGACCAACAGTAACCGGGAAATGCAAGTATAAGTTTTGGCCCTAAGGAAGAAGGCTAGGTTATAGAAAGCACGACGGATGTGGTCACGGAAATTGGGAAGCTAATTATGATAATTTGCGGCTTTTGGCGCTCGGGCTACCGGACGCCAAAAGCTGCTCCGCACGAACGACTTTCTCTTTTTTTTTTTTTTAACAGTCCACGTCGTGCGGACACGCATTTGGTGTGGTAATCGAGTAATATCGCCCCTAAGTGCTCTGAACACGACCAACAGAATCACTGCGGGCCAAAGAACGAATCGGCATGCGTCCGGGAGGACGCCCGCCCCTCTCGCCCGACAAGCGTCGCGACCGGCGTCCCTGTCACCGCTATCGCCAAGACAAGGGTCGGGGTACACGAAGAAGGGCTCCTTATCGAACAGTGTTCATCTGGAAAGGCTTACGGCCCAAATTTCACAGAACACATCCGTAGGCTCATCTATACCGCAATGCGATCCCACATTTAAGCTACACTGATGACGTCGCTCGCAGCAAACACTATGTCCGCGGAGTCGACCAGCTGATGCTGTGACGGCCAAGCAAACGTAGCTTCCGCCGTTTGGACGACAATGGGGCAGAGCGTGCACGTTCAGAATCCCTGGTCCCTGAGGCGAGCCGTGGGTGCTCAAGTCGGGAACAAGAAAAGAACTCGACCGATTTCGCGCACTGACCTTGGTTGTTCCCTGACGCCGATCCTGCCAAGTGATGCGCCACATTTCTTCCGACTAATTACTGCGGTCACGACGACGACTGGCTTGATTTCATGTGCACATCTTCTTCTTCTTCTTCTTCTTCACCTCATTATAATGGCACATACCCACGTGGGGGGATTGGCCAAGGTGTAGTGGTATACATAAGAAAATTTTCATAGGATTAAACGTGAAATTTGAAAAATGTATTCATGAAAAACGACAGAATAATAATTGAAGTGAAATAACAAAGAACATTTTGGCGAGAATAATAATAATTAAAAAAAAACAAAAACAAAAAAAAACTCCGAGATTTTTAAAGGAGTTAGCAAATCAACCTACCAGTTGCAATTATGTAATCATGTAGATTCCCACAAATTGAACTCAAAGCAAATCCTTTGGCGCTCGCTCCGAACGATAACAACACTGGCATAGATAACGGGAGCCCTAGCCTGGAGAGAGGGACCTCCAGGTAAATCTTTCTCTGAAGTGCGAACTTTGGGCAGTAGAGCAGGAAATGGTCCACAGATTCAACGACCCCGCATGAGTCACATAGGTTTGTTGGAGACCAGCCACATCTGCATAGGTATAAATTTAAACTGGGAATCCTGCACCGCAGTCGAGTCATTGATACCTCACACTGCCTGGTGTTACACGAACGGACGTTCCATTTATACGCTAAGTGCTGATAATCAGCAGTATTTAGTAGGGGATCGCGTAACCTGGCTGATATGTGTTGGAACCGCTGAAACCTGGAGATCGCCAGCAGACTGAAATTCGGGACGGGATGCGTTACTGGCCCGTCAAGGGCTGACCTTGCCAAATAATCAGCCACCTCGTTGGAATGAATGCCTGCATGACCAGGAATCCAGACAAAACGGACCTCCTTTAAAGTGGACGGGACAAAAAATCGCAGGAAGCGGCACAAAAAATCTTTTTGGGAAGTTTCAAGGGAGACTAAAACTGACAAGCAATCAGCCAGGATGATCACGTGAGATACATGACACGGAACTTTGTGCAGGGCCATTCCAAGAGCCAAAAATTCCGCAAAGAATATGGGGATGTAATCTGGGATGCGGACAGAATAGCTCCATGCCAAATCCTGCGAAAAGATGCCAACTGCAGCTTTTTGGCCGCTGACGGAGGCATCAGTAGAAAGCACCACATGATGGGGGAATTCCGCTATATGACCAGAAAGAATGCCGTTTAAAATGTTTTTGGGCATGTGTTTCGCATGAGATGGGAAGATGTGGTCAAAATGGAATTCCACTGCTACCGGCGTGTCGTCAACCCACTGCAAGGAACTGAGATCAACACCAATCGGGGTTAAAAGTTTCTGCGTTAAGGTAATTTGTGGCATTTTATATCGTGGCCAATGATGGTAAAAAAATAAGGCCTGCTGAGACACAAAAATAGGAGTACTGACATTAGTCATCGGGTCCAACGATCTGAGGAAAGTTCGCACCGTGAGTATTTGAAAGCGGGAAATTAAATCGGGCATACTGGCTTCGAGATAAAGCAGGGCGTTTGAAACTGATTTTGGCAGCCCAAGGCAGAGACGCAGAGCACGCCTTTCCAGTAAGATTAATGGTTGGACCTTGTAGTTTGCGCTACCAGAGAACAAAACGCAACCAAATTCAAGTATAGGTCTTACATAAGCTTTGTAAAGTAACAATAATGTGTCGCGGCGCATCCCAAACCTTTTATTGGCGATTCGTGTCAGCCGGCCTAGAGCGCGTTCTCCTTTACGCACGTTGTTCTTGATATGAAGGCTCCAATCTAAGGTTGGATGGTAAGTAACACCTAGATATGTAACAGATTCCACTTGTGGAATCAGATTAGAGTGATGGGCTAATGAAATGTACAAAGGCGTGTCTGGAGGAAATACCAGTGTGCCACATTTGTTAACATTCAGGGATAAATTAATACGGTGCAACCAAACTCCAAGAGCATCCAAATATCCCTGCATAATCTGGTAAAGCGAATGGATATCCGTGGCCGAGGCGAAAAAAGCTATGTCATCTGCATACACAAAAACTGTTATATCAGGACGGATGGGGATGTCACTGACCAAAATATTAAAAAGCAGCGGTGATAGTACCGAGCCTTGCGGCACTCCTCTTGATTGATGGTAAGTATTAGAACGTAGGGTACCCTCTGCGCAGTAAAAGTATCTGTCCTTTAGAAATTCAGATACCCATGCATAAATGTAGGTTGGAGGATGTAACTGCGCAAGTCTGTCAAGTAAAATAGTATGTTCTACACTATCATAGGCCTTTGCTACATCAAGAGTTACCAAAGCTGAAACTTCTCTTCTGCGTATCGAGAGCCGGATTCTACTCTCAAGATCCACATGCGCGGTCCATATAGAGCATCCGCGACGAAAGCCAATCTGTGCTGGGCTAAGGCCATTAACATCCTGAACATGTTTTGTGAGACGGCTGTGCACTACCCTTTCAATTAATTTGACTAAATTTGAAGTTAGTGCAATTGGCCGAATATTGTCTAAAACGTACCCTTTACCAGCATCTTTCCTCAATAAAATAATTTTCGCCATCTTCCAAATGCTTGGAATCCATGCATTGTTCAATGAAGTATTGACAATATCTAAGAGGTTGCTTGTGAAATCCTGGGCTAAAATTTTAATCATACCAACAGTGACACCATCTTGCCCGGGAGCTGCAGGGTGCATCATTGCCAGGACTGAGAGGAGCTCTGCCGCATCAACCTCGGTATAAACTGAAGAGGGTGTGATTGCGCGCAGAGGGACATTCCTTTGAGTCTGGAAACGTACCGCTAGTCCCTGAGCAATACTATCCAGGGTTTCCTGAGCCTGTTGGGGTGATAACACTGTTGAAGAAGTAAGGTGAGGGACTGGAGAACTCTTGTTACTTTCCATAAATCTATATAGGGCCTTCCGATTACGAGGATTTGAAAGATAAGTGTTCAAATTTTGGTTATAGTCCTCCTTGGCTTTTGCAATTGTTTTTTTGAAAGATGCAGATAAAAATTTGTAATTTAACCAATTTGCTGGACTCTGGTTGCAGGATAGCCTCTTCCAGGCCGCTTTTCTGCAACGATAGGCCTGCTCACATTCTTGTGTCCACCAGGGAGACGGCTGTTTATTAGAGACTGCTGCGGGCACAGTGAATATTGCATGGTCTACTGCACTTTGCAAAAATGAAACCGCCATCAGCTCAGTATTTTCTTCTTCTAACCGCGTGAGCGCGTGACTATTTCTACTGCCTTCTTTTTGGCCACAGCCAAAACTCGTCGTGCAAACAGTGGTCACCAGCTTGACGGTATCCGTGCACTGTTTGCTCGCGAAAGTAACAAAGTATGATAACGCAGACCTATTAGAGGAGAAAAATAAGGGTATTGAAAAAATAGCAGTGTCAACCCTTAAGAAGAAAATGAAGACAGAACAGCAGGGAGCTCTACCCTAGCGGTGACAACGGAAAGCTTACTACTGTCGTGTGGCGCCAGAAGACATCACAATGCGACGAGGTGTATTCTACTGCAAAGCAGAAAACGAATAGGCATGCACCTGCAGGTATCAAAGAAGAGCAATCAGTACTTCCAGAGTTGAAGATGCGCACAAAAGCAAAGCACACGTTATTTCTTTCTTTTTGTTTGCACTGTTTCGCATCCTTTCACATGCAACTTTTAACCGAGATCGTCACATAATCAAAAGGGGCTATCGGCCGCAAAAGTAGTCAGAACACAAAAAAAGGCTTTGAACCAGGAGGAAAAAAAACGCAGCGCAAAAAAAAAAAAAAGAACCACTGAGAACGACGGACACACACACAAATTTAGTGCAAACTGGAAGGGTGGTTTTATACCATCGTATCACAGCTGCACCATCAGGACACTGAGCTAGCAAAACATATTACCAAGAAACGCAAGCTTGTTTGGCAACAGCGCGACAGAAGGGCTACACACTCATCTTCCAAAAGTGCAACCCATGGTTTTTGCGCACTTTTAAAACAACGCATTCTTTGAGAAGTGGAACGCACCGACAATCGCGGCAGTGGACTGACAGACCTTTCCCACATATGTTCTTCAAGTCACGGCCATGCCTCCGATGCCCATTTATTTATTTATTCAAACACACACAGCACCCGAATCGGCATTATTGCAGACGGTTTGGTTGGTTTGGTCTATGGAGTTTTAATGTCCCAAAGCGACTCAGGCTATGAGGGACGCCGTAGTGAAGAGCTCTGGAAATTTCGACCGCCTGGGGTTCTTTAACGTGCACTGTCATCGCACAGTACACGGGCCTCTAGAATTTCGCCTCCATCGAAATTCGACCGCCGCGGCTGGGATCGAACCCGCGTCTACCCAGCTATTTCCCAACGTGAGCTGTTCATGATACACCTTCCACCGCTGACCACGCTTAGCTCTTCGCCGCCACCAGGCGTTTATGCGTTCTCTCACTGAGTTTAGACACTTACGCAGCATGGCGTAGGCGCAGTCTTTTTTTTTTATTTTGTCAAGGATGCGCTTAACGAGCGCGATTTGCATCGTCATGGGGGTAAAGCGGGGGCTTTAAGTAGGAAAGTGCGCGAACAAGCCGGCGAGAGGACTGAACCACGACGTACTCTCCAAACACCGGAAAAGATAACGGAAGCAGCTCGCGTCGAGGATGACAGGGCTGAGTGCACGCATGTGACAACCCATTTCCAGCACTCAGCACCGCCCGATAGCGCCACCGCCAGACGGTGGGGACGCTGGTAAGCAAAGGCTGATACACCGAGAGCCCTCGTGTGAAGTGTGGCCACAAACCACGAGACGTCTGGAGGTCTTCGCAGGCTGTCTGCGCGAGAACAAGAGCGTCCCGCTACACTAGTATTCGATCGTCCACTCGTTCACTCAAGTATACGCCAACAAACCGGAGTGCGTGCGCATTAAGTGGGAAGTAATATCAATATCAGGCCACCGCGACAGACAGGCAAGGAAAAAAAAAGGGGGGGGGGGGGGGGGAACTGCCGAAAGAGTACACCGAATGCCCCCCCCCCCCCCCCCCCCCCCTCCCCCTCCCGAAGATAACGCCCTTCTCTCAAGCCCTCCTTCCGTCGCGCGAGCAGATAGGCATGCATCCGCGGAGGCTGCGACGCGGTGCGCGGGCAGATACAGTGGTCCTAACCGACCGACACAAGCGCTCAGGGCTGATATTACCCTCTCCAGCGGCGCTTTTTTTTTTCGCCCCCTCGATCGTTCTCGACGGGGCGTTGCGCCTCAGTATCCTGTTCGGGGGGAAAGTTGTCCAAAGTGGCTGATTTATCGCTGCCTGGACGCAGATTACGGCGAAGTCCGCGACGCCAGGGAGGCCGGCCAACTGGACATCTCTCGCCACTCCCGGTGCGCTTGCCCTCAGGTTGGTCTCCATACGGGAGCGAAGGTCATCACTCGGTCCGAGCGTCCCGCTGCCTCTATCAAGACTCTCGCGCCAAATATAGCGTAAAAACGCGCCGGCTCACATTCCTATTCAAGCTCGTTCTCGTCCACTCAAGGCGAGTGCTGAAGCCGACAAAGAACGCGGCAACACGTATAGCTACACATTCCTCAGCGCTCGGCTCCGCTTGAACAAGTGGCGGGCGCCATTAAGGAGGCGCACGCTGTTTTTAACACGATAGCGTTAGGGAGCTCGTGTTGCAGAAACTCCGGCGTCGTCGTTGACCGTGGGCTAAAATGCACGAAAAATCCCCAGAAAAGCAACCCAGGAGGCAGGTGGGCCACCTATAGGGCACGTAACCTTGTGACGCCATCGCAACCTGCCGACCGGATTGTGAGCAAATTGAGCACTGCGGCAGGTGGCAGTTAAATTAAGAGCAACCTGGATCGCAACCCGGCCTAAGCAACCCAAGTCCTGCTGATGGCAGCACCTGCCACAGAATGGCAGTGGCGCATCGCTTGACCGCTGCGCCAGGAGTGGAAGGAAGACTTCCGGGGATCTATGAATGTACAGGATGACCAATTCCGCATATATGGACACTAACTCATTAATGCTATCCGAACAACTGCCATCCATGAACACTGGATCTGAACACCGGAGCATAAGTGAAAAACCGAAGAGCTAGCGCACTTAATCCGCATTTGGCCTAACTACGCAAATCGACCATCATTTTTTTTTTTTGCTTTCCTCAGATGCGCAGAAGACCGTTTGTAAGTATTTAGAAAGAGACCCTTCCCAGACCCTGTTTCGGCGACAACTGCACGCAGCGGAACATCCTGCTCTTGCGTTTTCACGGACGAAAAAACATGGTCAGATCATTCCGTTTAGCGCCTACGATTGTTCTGTGTTAGGCGGCCACGCCATCATGTATCCGTAAAGGTCGATCGCATGCTTTTTAATCTTTGTTCGGGCCGCATGCGTTTTGGCGCTTTCGTTCCTGCCTTTTTACGCTACTAATGATAATTAGTAGAGTAAAAAGGCAGGAACACTCCAGTACACTCACGTCGCTGAAGCACGACCCCCGTGGGCACGGACACCGCCGAAAACGGGCTGAACAAGCGCAGCACACCGGTCATAGCGCGCTTACGAAACGTCAGCACAAAAATCTCCAGAAGCATGGCACGCGAAAGCACAGCGTGTCAGCGTTCACATGCAGTTTCGAGAAGTGGTCTTGACAAGACGCGAAGTGTCGGCTGTCCTCAACTGCGACGAAGCCCCGGCTGGCACGGCGGGAAAAACAGCGAGCCGTTTCGACGTGAGCAGTCAACTGCTGTAGAGGCGGAAGCTCTCTACCGCAGTCGCAGCCATCCCTCGTCAGTGGTAACACTGTGAAAACCGGACCCGCGTCCTCTCGCAAAAGCCAAGATTCCGGGACCCTGGCGCAATTTTTGTCAGCGCACAACATCATCACATCGCTGCTTTAAAAACCCCACAATTCAGCTCCCGCTAATAATGCACTGTAGTGACATTTTACTCTTACTGGCCACGTTGGTTCCATGACCATGCATGGCCACGTCCCATGGACGCGACAGACGGAACTTTCCGACATTGAACCTTCTATTTCGCTCCCTTTATTCCCATCTTCACGTGTAGGATAGCCAACCGGGCATTAAATGCTTGGTTAACTTCCTCGTCTCTCTTCGCGCCCAGGTCTGGGAAAGTTGTGAGATCAAACCTCTAGAGAACATAAATCCGTCCAGAGTACAACTCCCATAATATTGTATGCAATCAATGGCGCATTCTTTTGTTTTTCCAATCTGAGGACGGGGACGTCCCAGCAAAAAAAGCAATCCCAGGAATCACTGTATTTTTACAGTCAAGTTCTATGTCTGTCTGTTCACAACTGTTACCACGCATGCATGTCGAGTACTGGCTTTTTTGTCGCTTTCTCTTTTCACTTCCATGCCCCTCCTTATCAGGCAACGGTTGCATGTTTCCCACACGACTCACCACCACACACGAAGCAGGCACACCTCGAGTGCGACAAGCGGTGCGGTGCAGTCCCTGGATTAATTACGCCTCGAGTGCATAAGGCTGAAAGACTGACCGCTGGGGTGACACTCGGATGCACACACCCTCGAGGAAGGCAGCAGCCTGCACCGGACCAAAATACAGAGCTTGGAATTCCTTCCACTTGTCGCACTTTTCCTTTCCAGCGCCCCCAAAATAAGCACGCACGCGGAAGAGGAGGAAGAACCCGGCCCCCTCCCCACGCGCAGTGCCGGAGCGCGCGGTTGCGGACAATCGGCGGATGCGATAGACTGACGCGCGCGCGCGAGCGACTTCCGCGTGAGCGGGTCCCTTGGGGCGGAAAAGTGGCCCCGCGAGGCGCAGTTTCTCCTGCCGCAGCTGCTGCTATTCCAGGGCGTGCGAACAGCACGTACGCAGACCCGTAGACACGGGCTGTACGCGACGTTACTATATACGTGGGGGGAGGGGCTCTGCGGAATGAATGTGGGCTTACATCATGCGCCACCCTTTTTCGGCGTCGCGATCCAAGCGCTTCCGCTGGGTTTCCCCCTTTTGATCAAGAGCGAACGATGCCGGCCCGAGGTCAACCCCATCTCTGGGCACCGTGCCCGCAAAGCGGTCTTCCTACCCTTTCTTCTTCCTTACATTTTTTTTTTCGCCTTACGAGAACCGTTGCTCGGCCGACTCTGGGCAATCGCTACATAGCTGCAGCGGAATTTTGCCAGCCGTCTTCGCGGAGGGCGCTGCGGCGCCGCAGGCGAGACGCGACGAGAGCGGCCAGCGCTTGCTGCGCTTTCCGGCTAGGAAGAGCGGCCACGGCCAATGGGCCACGAACGGATCGCTCTTGCGACGGAAACCAGCGCACACGGGACATCGAAGGGTGAAGCGCAACAGGGAGAAGAACGAGCAGCTGTACTACATACGGCGCTTTATAGTCGGATAAAACTCGAGAACGAAGCGGCAAGTGCCTCCTTCAAAGCAGGACAGGCTGACAGTTCAACAGAAATTACAGTACTGCATGCCTCGAAATCAATGCTATCGAGCCGTTCGTCCTTTAGAACGTTCCATTTAGAGAAGACAGGGTTAATTGGAGAGACATATGGGAGAGGCCTTTGCTCTGCGGTGGGAGTAGTCAGGCTGATGATGATGATAATTTAGAGAGGAACACAAGCAGCGCGCTGAGCGCGGCAGTCAAATGCTAGCTGGGAGGAAGCTTTCTCGAAAGCAGCTGCAGGTGGAATTGGCCGTAATCCCGTGGCCGGTCGACACACGGTACACGTACAGCTATGCGTTAACAAAATGCGCAAACTTCACCGTACAGTTTCATTGCCGCATGTGCCGGTGATGCAGCGCAGAAGCTGTTAGACATAAATGGATACAGAGGAATGAGCAAAAGTCACGTATAACGAGGAAATAATTGAAAAAAAAAAATCTAAGCAAGCTTAGAAGAGGGTAAGCTAAAACGGTGACAAGAAGGGGAATAAATAGTCGTGCCCCGTTGATATAGACACTTTCGTTCCCGAGCAAAGTTGTCCATAAAGCGAGTTGTGCGTACTAACGAATTGTGAAGAAAAAAAAATTGATCAGATACAAAAAAAAAAACACCGCGATAAAGATCTGCTTTTGAGCATAGTGGTGGGCGGTGAAATGAAAATTAGACAAAACGATTCTGGTATTTTGGTAGCATGCGCTGCAACTTGAAGTACCTACTAGTCCACGAGTCGCGTGATGGCCTATCTCCTGCTACGATCATTCACAACCCACGAAACGCTATATCTGTACCTGGTCGCTTGACAGCTGCTAAATACGGCTTTCAACGTAGCACAAACTCTCTTCACAGCCATGGACGCGATTCAAGGCAGGCCTACACCGGGAAAAACGTGCGCTACAAGCAGCCCTGACAGCGGAGAGATGCAAGAGTGTCGTCCAGAATGCCCCTGCAAATGGAAGAGCTTTAGATGAACGGAAGAAAGAAAAAGCGAGTCGCGTTTCATGCGTCCCGGCAGTTACGCGCAATCGGAACATCTCGCGCGCACAGCTACCGTAGCGCCGCCCGTGGAAGATTATTGCGCCGCAGATAGGAAACTTTCTCCTCACTGATTCGCCGGCGTGAAACGCGGTGGTAACCAGTCGAGTGGAGACGCCCTTGGTTGCGCAACGCGTCGGGGCCCATTCCGCATTTCTCTCGCTTTGCGCAATTTCCCTGCGTCGCGTTTTTTTCTCCCGATCAAGGTTAAGAGGCGAGCATGCGCAACTATGCGCAACAACCACCGTGCAGCGCCTGCAACGAGACACCGCTTCGCGCGTGACCGCCGTGCCCTACCCTCTCTCTCTTTTTTTATTCCCTTCCTGGGCCCCCGGAGTAACCTGCACGCGGTGTACTATAGCGCGAGTGTCTCTCGGTCGCCCAGTTTTGGCCGGTGAACCAGCTGCCTCCGGCGGAGGAGGCAGCGGTTAGAGATAACCTGCGTGTCCGCCGTTACGCAGAGCGCGCAGTTATTTTCTGCCGACAGTCAAGCAGACTACGCGAAGAGAGGCTGAACGAGGGGACATTCCGCTTTTCTTCCTTCCTTCCTTCCTTCCTGGACGAAGCGAGAGTTGTTAATAAATGACTGCTCGCGAACGTAAATAGGCCGAGAACTGCCGCCGCTGGGGCGTGTTCATGCGCACGCGACTGTTTGTAATCGGCGCGGGGTCATGCACATAATCCGAGAATGGAAACGTACGTACAGGAAGGCAATCCAGAGCGCATGCGTATACGCGTGGCTTGAATCCGCCGATCTGTGCAAGCGTAGCGTAGCGCAGCGCGTGCAAACTTACGCCTCGCTGGCTTACCCCCTCGAAGAAATTTCACTCTACTACAGGTTGCCTATACACCTTCGGGGCAGAATGTGTACACATGAGCGGGCACAACTGAAGCCTGTACGCACCAGCAATGTGCATGCAAAGGTACACAAGCGGTTGCCCTCGATATTGAAGAAATGGCATTGCGCAAAACGGTTAAAATTATTGCCAAAATTCCCGACCGCAGCGAGTTACTGAGCGCGGTTCGTGCTATCTGACTTTTATTAAGCATTTACAAATTTACGCGTTCACATAACAGTCGCCGACGGAAGCGAATTTCAATCAATCACTGCACTCCAGGCATAAGGCTTTCAACTAGTTTGAACGAGCCGAAACTTGTCTTCTTGTTGCTTCATTGTCTTGTATTTGTCCACAAACAATAGGTTATTTGTACAGTTCATTTTGTATAACAGATCCTCATTTGCCTTCTTGGTCTGCCTGTTTTGCATTGTATATAATGTCTTAAATTTTTGTCTTGCATTTCTATATATACATATTCACTTCGTATGAGCCAAAATTCGTTTTGTCTTCCATGTGTGCCATATCTTCTTACTGTGTTCTGGATGCATTTATTTTACGAATGCTTATTCGAAATCCTTATTAAAACTGTTCACTATACTCAGTGCATGCATTACAATATCGCTTGTGTCGGTACATCACTGCTGCTGCGCCCAGCGGGGTCAGTCAGGAGGCCTATGTCATCCTTTAGTCCAGTCTCGCAGGCAATACCTGTGTATTGCCAAACAAACAACGAAGAAAAATAAAACTCCTACATGTTGCCACGATTTCACTCCAGCTCGGTTCACTCGAAATTTATTCGAGTAGCGTCCGTCTGGTTTCTTCTCTACTGCGCCAAGCTTGAAGGACAATGCGCGCTGCAGAGCCCCAACGCTTTATGGCGAACTCGAACCGCCCGCCTTCCCCGTTGAGCATGCTTACAGAAGATGACTTGGGCGCTCGGCTCGCTGTACAACAGGGAAAAGATGTCGCGCGACCTTGGTTGCATAAGAGCGCCCGACGTAACCGACCGGTGGTCTAACCGGACGCGCCGACCATGCTATTTACCCGCCATTGTTTAAAACTTGTCCCAGCGCGCCCTCTCACACGTTACGCAATAGCGCCTCCTTGACACAGCGGTTGCTCACGTACATCGGCGAACCCAGCTGCGTATCCGCGCAACGGCGTATACTGAATTCACGAGCGAGCAAGTGACCGCAGTGCCGTCTATTTGCGAGTCTATAGATGCTGGTGTATATATCAACAAAACACTTGCAAAAACCTGGGTCAGGGGCCGAATTACGGAACGTTCTCAACCTGAAGGCCGTCTCAAAACAGACTCAAAGCCCCGCTCTTGTTGGCCTTTGACCGTGGTCACGGCCGAGTCTGGGCTTTGAGACTGTTTTGAGACTGACTTCAGGCTGAGAATGTCCCGCAATTCGGCCACTGATCTACGAAGCTGTTGGTACACGCATTTCGTATGCGTAAGATCAATTTGTGATTGGTCCGCGCCTGCCAATCACGGCAGTCATCTGACAACGGCTGCAAGGCGCCGGTAAACTGAAAACTATCTCGAGGACGAAGCTACCAATGACAGCCTCCCGTAAACGGACCCGGCCTGTGTAACGGAGAACCTCAGAAATGAATCTCGGCTGCTTTGATAAGCTTTTTTTTCTTTCGCATTTTGTTTGTTAACAGCCGCACAGAAATGGCGCTTAGTGCACGCGCACAACCAGTAAACAAAGAGAAAGGCACATGTTACCAGGAGCTCAAGCGTAAAACTGGTACTTACAGCGAAACCGAAGTGAATATCTGCTGCACCACACCGCCAGTGCACAGATGAAAAGCACTGCGTGCGCATAGTTGACGCAGACCGCACACGCGAAGGAAATAATGTAAACCTTTGACAAAGGCAAGGATATGAAGGCAAGGATGTTTATATATGACTTGGGCCAGTGATGACGGCGATAGGAACACGGTGTGTGCGTCTACAAGAAATGTGTGAAGAAACGCACTTACATAAAGTGACAGATAGCGAATGTACTGCGTATAAATAATGCGAGGTTCCCTGAAGTGTCCAGCGGGAAGATGCCACGCACGAACGCCAGGAAAGCTGCTGCCCGTTGTGCCTTGGGCCATTTCGCGCTCAAAAACACGGTCATGTGGAGGGTAAGCACAGCGGCTACTTTCCTCCGAAATATACCTAGAAGCAGGACATAAAGCGTTGCGGCGTTTTTATGCTCTTTATTAAGGTGCAAAAAAAAAAAAAAGGCCGCCATAACGACAGCTGCACACACACAAAAAAAGTCATATTTTTCCTGCTCTTCTTTTTTCTTTTGGTACAGGGAAGGAAGATCAACTGAAGGAAAGCTCAAAGATCAGCCTGGTTAATTCAGGCATGGCCTGCAACTGCGCAGTGGTGTGAAAAGAAAGGTGAAATAAAATGTAGAGAAAAGTGGCGATAGATAAGAACGTGAAGAAGCTGACTAATACGATGAGAGAAAGATCTCTGCGAGAGGAGTCCAACGATGCCTAAAAGAGCCTGAACACCGTCCCAGCAAGCAGCTTGAACGACTCATTCGGCGAGTGAAGCCTACGTATAGTCAGCCACGTCCTTGTTCTCGCACTCTCGAAGCAGCGTCACAAAGTGCAAAATAAACTATAGTACTGCTGTCTGCTCGGGCGCACATGACCCGAAGCACGCGCCTGTTCACTGTCGAGCTCACAGACGCCGTTGGCAGACGAGAACACACCAGTCTCATAACTGCGTCTCGCGCCACTCATCTCGAACGCTAAACACGCGCGCAAGCACAAAACCCAGGGAACAAGACGGCTCCAGTTACGAACGCATGTTCGCCAACATAAACAAACCCGAGCTCCCTAAACTGCGTCAGGCCGACTGCAGACGAGCAAGCACGGAATGCTCCCCACAAAAAAAGCTACTGCAATACACAGCTGACCCATTATGCCAGCAAACCACGCGGCTTCCAACGCCAGCAGATATCAAGTGAACGCGGGACACGTTTATCAACACGAGTTTGTTTACACACAGCACTGCACTTCCAAGATGCAAGCACTCCACAACGGCGTACGAAGAGGGGAGACCAGACATCCGCCTGGTCAGGGGTAAACTTCCGTCGCGCCGGCTATGGAAGAGCGACGCAATTAAGCCCCTAACGACAATAACACAAAATAACGACGGAGTAACGACAATAACGCCCCTCAGCATGCTCACTGGCGTCCCGTTATTCTCCTATGCCCCTAACCGATAGGGTCCCTTTATTCCACTCAAAGTCTCTATTAGCTCCTGGCGTTTGCGCGGGAGATAGCGCCCTCAGAAGCCGCAAGCCAGAGGCGTTTGAGGCGTCCGCTTCGACGCGCCGCACAAACCGGACGAACCTTTACGACGAAGTTCGCGCGACAGACAACGCCGTATGCATTTCTGCCGCCGCTTCTTGTTTCGCGAACGCCAGGCGTGGGACGAAGTTCGTCGCTTCGTCGTCGGAAATTCGTTCCATGTGGGTCGGCCACGCCATCCCGGCGGGCTAAGCTGATAACCGTCACGCAACCAAGAGAGCCGCGGTTGCGCGACGAGTTTCCAGTCGCATAAGGTCCTCCGCAGACGTAGTATTTTTGCGATTATGTACAAGAGCGACAAACTCGGGAGCCAGGAGAGGGGGGAAAGGAGGAGAAACAGAAAGGGAAAAAAGAAAATCATGAAATGGGCTGCATAATTCCGACACACGGCAAAGCTGAACGCAAAACGACTCGCAGCACACAAACGGTCTCACGCAGCCTCTTTACAGCGTGCAGTTCAGCCATTCGCATAATGCGAACGATAAGAGAGACCAGGAAAACAGAAGCATTACGGGCGCGTCTTCGGACAGTTAACACTCCCATGTCGTCGAGCAAATTGCGCCCCGCGCGACTATAGGGATACGTCCCTGAAAGCCGTCCGAGAGCGCGCATTCAGCGAAAGCCACCATATGTTTCTTCGTCGCCGCCGCGCTGACAGACGACGATAAACTGTGCGGAGCACCCGCCCACCGGCGTAAAACGAAACAACGAGTGCCGTACCTCCTTGTTGCCTTCCAGCGGGAAAATCGCGCAAATGCACGGTGCGTGCTGCAGTCAAGTGTCACAAAGCATATATACTGACTAGAGTATGAGAGCCAAACAATCCACAACATCAACTAAACTTCCGTATAGCGCTACGCTCGCTTTCTGTTGGACGCGAGAGCTCCGTCGGCAATAATAGTTCTGCTGTCCAGGGAGATCTGCAGATTCAAACCGCTGTGGAAAAAGCCTGTGGGTTGATCAACTTCAGGGGGTAATAATTCCCTTTTACAGACGTTAACTGCGGGTAGGAAGGTGAAAGCCGCGACTTCAGAATACGGGAGCACAATGTGGCCAACCGCAAACAAAACATGCAGCTATGCGGTGCGCTTATCAGTACCGAGGCGGCGTCATATAGGCGGCGTCTAGTAGTTTTGCGCAGCATACGGCTTACATTCCTCATCGTCACGGTCATATACAAGCGACTCGGTCGCGCCATCTTAGAGCGAGAGAGAGAAACTCGCTGAAAAAGGGCAAGCTCCAAAGAGCTCGTGACGGTCGGTTCACTAAAAGACTAAGCTAAAAAAAAAAAAAATATGGCTGAGGCTTAGCTAAGGTTAAGCCTAGTCAGATGCGAAGCATATTGGTGGCTAGGCTTGGTAATACATGGCTTTCCTTGGTTGCATACTTGGTCATTTTAATACAACCACTAGAAGCCTTCGTCGTGGGGGAAGACAACGGCATGGCTACAGCGGAACGCCGACTAACCCCGAGAGGCGCGTTGGGTGAGCGCCTGGATTGCCACGGAAGCCGCGTCTGCCTGCCCGGTGGAGCCAGCGTTTCACCTACACCGAGTGTGAACGCGCGTTCGAAATGCGCGGGAATGCCGCTCGAGGACATTCCGGCGTATGTGCGATGGCATCGTCACGACGACGTCACGGTGTCACGTGGCGTGACGGCCAGGGGTCCCACGGCGACGGCGCGAGGTGGAGGCCGCCTCTCTCATCCGATGTCACGTGGTGTGACGTCACGGTGTCACGTGGTGTGACGTCTAGGGGTCCCACGCCGACGGCGTGAGTGGTAGCTCTAGCAATATGCTTCGCATAAAAAAGCTTTGTTCGGGGGTCCGTTACAGCGCTGACACGAGTGGGAACGTCGTGCCATGCGGGGTGTCGATAACATGGACCTCCTAAAAGTGCGAGTCGCGCGAAAGCACTAAACGAGGACGCGTACTATACGTACGTACATAACAGAACTGCATAAAAGCTGCGGCGACAGTCGAGAGAGGCGTGCGAGAGCTACATTAAGCGTCACACGCGAAGCCGGTAATCTGCCGGTAATCTGCCAAAATTCTATCATCCCTGCCTGCAACCAATTTAAGCGCGAACGACCGGAACAAAATGAAACCACTCGTGCGGTATCACAAGCATGCACGATGTGACACCCACAAGTAACCGGTTGCTTGCACTGACCTTTCACATTATCACGTAAAAACACACGTGATTAGAGACTGCGGCAGCGAAATACAAAAGCAAGTGTGCGTGCGTTCTCGTCCATGTATTTGGTTTCCCTTCAGTTTTCGCCCATACATTCTGCTTTCCATTAAATCTGCTGTGGTACGCAGCTTGGGTGCTCTACATCAAGCAAGCCCACCCTTTTCCATAACGTTTTCGGAAACTTTATGCTCTGCTGACTGAATCATTGCAAGAGACAATAACAGCACGACAGTTGTATAGTTCGTTTGATCCCTTGCGTGCCTAAAGGAAAGACAGTACTGCAACGACGATCATATCAAGACAAGAAAAAGCATTCCTACGCAAGTAGCTGCCGCAGTGGCTCAGTGGTAATGGCGCTCGGCTGCTGACCCGAAAGAGGCGGGTTCGATCCCGGCCGCGGCGGTCGCATTTCGATGGAAGCGAAATTCTAGAGGCCCGTGCACTGCGCGATGTCAATCCACGTTAAAGAACCCCAGGTGGTCGCAATTATCCGGAGCCCTCCATTACGGCGTCCCTCATAGCCCGAGTCGCGTTGGGACGTTAAACCCCATTAATCAAACCAAACCATAACTACGCAAGTAGAAAATCAAGGTCTGGTTCGTCTTATTCCAAGTTTCATCTTTTTTTTTTTTTTTTGTGTGCATCACTTTCAACCTCGATGATCGGGAAATGATGCGGGAGATCTGTCGCTTATTCGTATGGATCCGGCCAGTTAGTACCTACATTCCGCTAAGAGGCACCTCTTCTTATTAACTGAGACAAGTTGCTTAAACCTAAACCACCTAAGTATCGCAAGTGAACGCGTGAACGCATGGACGCAAATGTAAATGAAAAGGAATTGGAGCGGAATAAAAAAAAAAAGGGAAATGAGGTAAACAAAGCTCGGCCTGCAGATCCGGGTCATGGGCAAAGCCGGGCTGAACAGAGCTCTTAAAGGTGTTCGGTATGCACAGGATTCGTCATAAGTTCCCAGGTCATAGGGCTTACTGTTCAGCAGAATTGTTGTGCGTTTAGGGCACCTGTAAGAAGGTGTCGAGGTCGTCAGGGATGAGGATGAGGTTCCTCTTCATCCTCCAGAGATTTTTAGCAATCGGGCAGTCGTAAATTCCCCACCTACTTTTGACCAACCCCTTTGACCAACACTTTTGACCAACCCCTTTGACCAACCCCTTTGACCAACCCCTTTGACCAACCCCTTTGACCAACCCCTTTGACCAACCCCTTTGACCAACCCCTTTGACCAACACTTTTGACCAACACTTTTGACCAACACTTATGACCAGCCCTCTGCATTGATCTAGGCCTTCAGATTTCATTGTTGGCTTCTTTCTTCACAATTTGGGTGCACTATATTCAATAACACCATTAGCTTTTTTTTTCTTGGTTGTCATTTGTTTACCTGTTACGTATAAAGAGACCACTATCATTTTATGAGGTTATGTTGGACAGCTGGAGGCTCGAGCTTCCTCAATATAAGGGACTTTGCGCCTGAGTGAAATGCGAATCTAAACCGTTCTTGGATTTCAGCTGCACTGTTGTTTCAGAGCAGCTGTCACGTGACACCCGATAGCGGTCTTCACTTCAGCTGCCCTCTTCGTTATAGCCGCGTCACGCGACCTATGACGGGCCGCGCTAAATTCTCCAGATCACGCCAACATATCGATCATGAGCGCAGTGCAGCGCCAGTAAAACGAAACTTTGAGCGTCGAATCGCGCCGCCGTCAAGCGCCGTCCCCGTTGGCGACCGGCAACATACAAAGCGAGCATTCGGCTTCACCAACTTTCCGTTTCTGAGTGCGAGAGGTACTCGCCCTGGAGACAACCTGCCTCTAACGAGCTAAGTGCCACGCTCTTAACACCCTCCTCCCCGGGGCCATATAGTGAAAGTAATAACTGCAACGTACTAGGCGAGAGCGACCCATTCTCGGGCCACAAGTCCCTAGTGCCCAGGCAACTTGGCCAGCTTATTCGTCCACCGGTGACCGGAGTTTTCGATCGCGACATTCATCGACGTCGTTTCGTTCCGGATAAAGCCTTCTATATATCCTGCTATCGCTGTGAACGTACCCGGGTCGTACCGTAACTGTGTGGACATACACTCAGCGAGCGCGTGTCAGTTGCCCAGCTCTTGTTTGCCAACTACGTCCGAGACACGCACACGTCTCGGAACACACCGTCGACGGTAAGAGCGCACACACAAACGTAGAGTAACTCAAACACTCGTACCGTCATATCCTGGCACCTGCGAGGAGCGTACAAACACGGAGAGCATGCGTGCAGAAAAGAAATAAAATAAAAACAATGCCGAAAGTAAGAGGAAGGAAAGCGACTGACGTCAGCAGGGCTCCTGACAGACCGAAAAGAAGGCGTAAGAAATCGAGAGAGAGAGAGAGAGAGAGAGAGAGAGAGAGAGAGAGAGAGAGAGAGAAGGACTGGCACGCGAGAAAGGTGTGCGCGAAGCTTTCTTGAGGCCTACCGTTGTAGTGCGCCGGCGGCACACTCCCCGCCTCCGTGCCGAGACGGAGGAAATCGCGGGCGCCACAAGAGAGCTTCGGCCCTTTTTCCTTCCCAGGCGACACCTCGCCAGTGGCCAGCACGACTCCTTCGAGAGAATGAGGCGGAATTTCGCACGCACCCAAGTCCAATCACGAGCAGCGACGAGGAAAAACAAAAAAACTGGAAAAAGGAGCCCGCCGCGGAGACGACTCAGCTCCCAGTGCTGTTTCCATGCGCGCACGTGCCTTGCGGTGCGCCCGCGCTCCTTTGTCTTTTGGGAAGCCATCAACGGTGAAAACGCAGAAAGGCGCAAAGTTGCCACACCACAGCCGGTTGAAAGCTGCCCAAGTGCGCTACAGCGAAAGCGCGTCGTATGGGGAAAAAGCGCGCCCAGCCTCGCGCACAGATCGTCGAAGCCAGACTAATGTCCGCCTCCTGGGGTTCTTTAGCGTGCACAGACACTGCACAACGCACGGTCGTCTTTACATTTGCATCTCGCCCCGACTGAAATACGGCTACCGCGGCCGGGATTCGATCCCGCGGCCTAGGGCTCGGCAGCCGAATGTCAAAGCCACTGAGGCACCCCGACAGTGACGCGGGACGGAGTACTCACTGGCCAGTAAAATCGCCACTATACTAATGTACAGTAGTGATAACAGCTAACGCGAACACGGGCGCGCATGCAGTTCGCGCGCGCCGCGTCGCTTAGATGCTCCCGCGTCGTCTGTTGCAGTAATGCAATATATGCTACGTGCGTTTCCGTGATATCAGCTAAGGTCTCTTGCATCTCGCGATGCAGCGTCGCGATAGTATCGAAATGAATGCGCACGTGTGTTTACCACTGTGTACCTATGGTCGCCTTAGGCAATACAAAAAGGCCTTCGAGTACATACACGTGCACTGACATATCAGGAGAGAGAGAGAGGCCTCTTACGGAAGGACAAGAGCCGGCAGGAGGAATCAAAAGAATCGATCGGGATGATCGCTCGGTGCACCGGGATAGATAGTGACGGAAGATAACGCTGGATATGCGAGTCGAAGGCCGCACTGGAATAAACACATGATCTTAGTATACGTTCTGAGCACTCCCCATGAGTACGTTGGCACCTGTATGGGCACCAACAAATGTTGGCTGTTATTATTCGCGAGCACTTGCCTTTCTCGACTGCCCGGTGACCTTCGAGAAACCTTTACCCACTGCCATTGCTTTTTGGCCTCAAAAAGGGCAATGGATGGTCATTAGCAGCGTCGTATTATGTGACTCGCGCTATGGCATCACTTGAACGTCAGCCCATCTTCTTCTGCCTGGAGACAATCAGGGCCCAAAGTATAGGTTAAGATCACAGAACGTATACTAAGCGAAACAGCTTCGGACCGACTCTGGAAGCGTACAAGCAGCCAAAACTTTCCGTTCACCCCCCATCCATGTCCCGATAGGCAGAAAAACCGTCGGAAGAGTTGCCCGAAAGAAAAAAAATTGCGCGAGCCCCGTCTTCGAACGCCCGATACAGGCGCCGGCGGCACTGCTGGCGACCGCGAAGGCTTGCGATAATGCGCGTGGAGGAAAACTACCGCGATACGCGCACGAGCACTGAACCCCCGTCGCTCCCTCCTTTCTCGCGACCTGTTGTTAGACGCTGTTTCTTTTATTTATTTATTTATTTATTTATTTATTATGCTGTGACAACATTGCGGAAAGAGGGGGAGGGGCAAGTCTCGCGCAACGCTGGACGCATCTCATTCTGACCGCGAGTACACGCGGTGGCTGACCCCTCGCCGCTCGACACGCCGCGCATACCTGCGTGCAAGTGCAGACGGAGCATGCGATTAGCGCTTCATCTCGGTGGAGCTTCGTGGCCCATTCGTTAGATGGCGCTGCGAATTCTGCGGTATTCTGTGGTAGTGTCCCTGTATAAGTATGCCCCCGGAATACTGGTTTGGTTTGGTTTATGGGGTTTAACGTCCCAAAGAGACTGAGGCTATGAGAGACGCCGTAGTGAAGGGCTCCGGAAATTTCGACCACCTGGGGTTCTTTAACGTGCACTGACATCGCACAGTACACGGGCCTCTAGAATTTCTCCTCCAAAGAAATTCCAGCCGCCGCGGCCGGGATCGAACCCGCGTCTTTCGGGTCAGCAGCCGAGCACCATAACCGCTGAGCCACCGCGGCGGCTCCGGAATACTAATCTGTGGTTAGGGTCCCTCGATTCCCGCTGGCATCGAGGCACCCTATCCTGTGGCCCTGGTAGAGCGCTGCCGCGTTCAGCTGGTTCCGGGCGGCGCGCCGACTTAACCGCGATTGCGACAAGGGTTTGCTAAAGGGGGACAGCTGAACACGTTACGTCAGTGTGGCATGTGCATCGAACTGCTCTGCTCGAAGCCACGGAGATCACCGCTTCTCGCTTTGCCAAACCTTTTCAGGGCGAGCAGCAACACACTAGCGCGTGACGTGACTTATGCCAGTCGCCCGCCCTTGACCGACATCACACTGCGCGCTCAGCGGTGGCCGATGACAGCCGAACCGCTGATGGTAGGGGATGCTGTACAACGACACATTTCGAAGCCTGCCATGCATTCTGTGCATTGTCAGCAGTAAATATCGGACCACATGTATCCACGACCCCGCCTAGGTGGCTCAGTGGTTATGGCGCTCGGCTGCAGACTCGAAAGACGCGGGTTCGATCCCGGCCGCGGCGGTCGAATTTCGATGGAGGCGAAATTCTAGAGGCCCGTGTACTGTGCGATGTCAGTGCACGTTAAAGAACACGAGGTGGTCGAAATTTCCGGAGCCTTCCCTGACTACGGCGTCCCTCATAGCCCGAGTTGCTTTGGGACGTTAAGCCCCCATAAACCTAAACCTGCATCCACATTAGAATCGCGGCCACGCAAATACAGGGTGTTTCACCTAAGACTTTCTGCAATTTTTAAAAATAAGCTATTTGAATTAGATGCGCGCTTTTTCCGGCATAGCATTGTCAGTGGTGTAGTACATCATAATACAGCCAAGACGTGCTAACTAGCAGGCTTGTTAACCAATATTTAATAGTTAACTTTTAAACTATTACCGTTGGGCTCCTTAATTATTGAGAGACATGTAGCCCACCGTAAGTGATGTCCATATCCGTTTTTAGAATTTCGAGAACGCGATTATTCTCGGCGCTGTGGCCCAACAAATTTTGGCTATTTCGACGAGTTACGTGCACTGGAGAGGTTGCTTTGCCTGCAAGCTTCTCAAACCACATGTATTTTGGCGCGATGTAGGCGAAATTTGTTGGGCCACAGCGCCGAGGATAATCGCGTTCTCGAAATTCTAAAAACGGATATGGACATCACTTACGGTGGGCTACATGCCTCTCAATAATTAAGGAGCCCAACGGTAATAGTTTAAAAGTTAACTATTAAATATTGGTTAACAAGCCTGCTAGTTAGCACGTCTTGACTGTATTATGATGTACTACACCACTGACAATGCTATGCCGGAAAAAGCGGGCATCTAATTCAAATAGCTTATTTTTAAAAATTGCAGAAAGTCTTAGGTGAAACACCCTGTATATCGCCACGGAAGAAGCTGCTCTAGCTTCGACTGCGGCGTGATGACCCCAGATATCCATGAGCACGGACAGATCCCAACACCGCGCCTGGTCTTCGTCATCAAAGAAAAGATGAGAAGGGAGAAAAATAAGTGCAGAAATAAAAAAAAAACATGCACCGCAACAATGTTCCTGCGGACGAACAAGGCAAAGAAACACAAAAATGATTGAAGAGATCCCGGATGCCTGTTCGCGTTGTCCTAATCGTTATTACGTCGCAACGTGAACTGAGCTCGCAAACTTGCTTTGTGTGGTCCGAAAAGTTGCAGCCAAACGTCGCAGGACTCGATGGCTAGGCGCCAGGTCGAACGTAATGGCGCTTCCCTACAGGGCGGCATCCGATTCTCACAGCTTTGACGTCAAACGCTTGAACGCAGGCAGACACATCTCGGAATGAGCCTCGATCGCTCTCAGCCTGGCAACGCGTCATCCAGAGGCTGTCGCTGAGCACTTCATCGGTCAAGCGTGGGAACAGCGACAATGCGTCAGCCCAGACTTCAAGGCTGTCGTGTGCGAGAAGCAGCATACCGAGTACACAAGGCATACAGCAAAAGGCGCGCTAACTAGACCGATGACGCCGAAGTCGTCGCAATGAAGCAGGCGTGGCGCAACGGATTCAAGTCTTGGAGATTGGTCTTGGTAGGAGCTCAGCTCATACAACCTTCGAGGCTTTTGAATTCGACAAAACGGCACGCTAGAGCGAAGCACGAAAAGAAAACTGCAGTACAGTATATGCTGTGAAGTATATATATGGCAAATTATAGATTCGGCTGTTTTTGTCGTCCTTACAGAATATATCCGAAAAGGTATCCGGGCATCGGGGGAGACAGCTGGGTTAAGTAAACGCTGTTTCGAGCGTCCAAATTTCAGGGGTGTGCCTTGTACCTGGCCGACCAGAATGAGTGAATTATTCTTGAGTTTTTTTGCTTTTGTGTAATGTGGATCAATATGCGCCTGCGCGTTTACCCTGTTTACTTTGGTTTTATTGCTCTTTGCCTTGATTTGCGCATGTGCCCGACAATCACTGGCTTATTGGGTGCTGTATAAAACGTGCGGATCGCCCTCCTTCGAAATGAAAGCTGTCAGTTCAGCACCCTGCGTGTCTCGTCCTTCCTTCGTCCCTCGTCTGTCAGCGCTGCATGTTCAAAATGGTTCCAGTCTGGTAAGCTCCTCCGCCCAAGCTGCGCCCGCGCTAGCAAGACGACGCAGAAACGAGACGGATTTGCAAACAATGCTGATGTCCCGGATAAGTGTTATCAGTAGTTCCTGTGCAAAGGAGACCTGAAACGCTCGCGTACGAATACACCAGAGCACCGAAGCGCAGACACACCTGCTTTTGCTGAGTGAAAAGAAGCGCACCTCGGGAGCTCAATGAATTCGGCTCACGCGTCGAGCACACGAGCAGGTTCCACTCTTGGCGACGAGGTTGCACTTCGACAGGAACAAAATGAACAATGCCAATGTGCGGAGGCATCCCCATACTGAGTGAAGTTGTTTCGCAAGCCAGTGCAATGTACAGGGAATCACAGACGAGGAGGACGCCTGGTCCTAGCGGCGAAACGACGTGCAGAAGCGATGGATTAGAGGGCGAACTTATAAAGGTCACGAAAGTAGCGAATCAAGCACTTCACGGCCGCGGTAAAGCGCGCCTGGTCCGTTTGTTTACTGCGCTGTTCACGATAACCCTGCCAGCTTCCTCGTTCTCTGGTGAACCAAGAAAAGGTCACGACGCGAGCACGTTGGCGCGTCTCCCAAGGATCTCTGGACGCGCGAAACAAAGTCCCGAAGCCAAGGAGCACCGTGCCGCGTCTGGGAAAGTAATGGTCCGAGGAAACTTGATCGAGCAAGAAGAAAAAGCGCGCCGCGCAGCGAGTCGTGAATGGAAGCTCAAAGAGCACTCCCCTAAAACATATATATCACCCGACACGTTCACGGCGTTATAGTATATCCTCTGCGCTGGACAGACAGCATTATCGTTTCGATCACGAGTTTGTCGCACACGCACAAAACTAGCGAGGACGGTACCTGCGTAAAGAGTATACAGCAGCCGTTCTTTCACAACAGCACTAAAGCTTGAGAATGTAAAGTCAGATTTAATAGGACCCTTCTAGACGGGGACTAGCGAGCAATAGGCGTAAAGTCTGCTCGAGGTTTCCCTAAACAGGCTCTGAGCAAGTTACTTAAGGTTACACTCGTACCCCCGGTTACACCAGAAAGGCCCCGCACTGAAGGTTACACTCTGAAGAGTCCTCCATGCATTTCATTTACCATAAAAAAAAGGTCAACTTTCTCTCTCTCTCCACCAAAGTAAATAAGATGAAAAAAAAAAAGCTTTCCAGCAACAACAGACCACTGCGCAGTGGGTATACAAGGAGGCGAGGCCAACTCAATACGCCCGGCGGGTCTTTTGGGCCCGCACGCTCTTTGGAGAAACGCAGTGCGAGAAATAGTGGAAGCAAACGCGTAATGACGTTCGTTTCACCACCCTCAACTTTGTCGTGTCGGGCGGCGGTATTCTCGGCCGTTCGGTGCAGGGAAAATGAGAACAAACCGACGCAATGAAACAATGAGGCGCACCCGCTCCTTCACGCGCCACTGTACGCCGAGTGGAGGGGGGGACATCCGGACAGAGTGGAGGCAGGCACGCTATAATACGGCGACGGCATCGATTTCCGCACGAAGCGGAACTCGGCTGCCCGACGAGTGATTTATAGCGAGCGGACCGTGGGGGGTAGACGTAAGGGGCACAATTCACGAAGGGACCGAAAAAAAAAAAAAGGACAGGTCACGTGGGTGCGTTCGCGCACCACGACGATGGCGCAAGCTCCGACAAAAGCCTGGTAGTGAATGAAGCACAGCGCTAGAGCGAGTTTGCCTCAGCCCGCGCATATACCGATATAAAAGACGTCTTTAGGAGGAGGTAATTTACCGTCCCATTTACCTTGCACACGATTTACACAGGTAGTATATTCGGATGCAGGAGATACTCGGGAAGCTGCTTGCTGATGAATAATTACGCCACCGTCAAATCCGCAACCACTCTGCGCTGCAGCGCTGGAGTATTTGCGCATTGGACGCCAGCGAGCTACGGACCACACTAAATGAATGACATCATCTCACAAGAAGGCGAAAAGGTGTGCACAACTAGCAGGACAGCACGCCGCGAAACTAAAGGTTATGCATTTGCATGCGTACCTTGGACGGATGATTTTTAAGCATAAAACCTTTGCTCTTCAACGACATGCGCGCGATTCCAGCGTAACTCGATTACACCCGGACGTTGTGATGTCTGGGCACGCTAAGTGAGTGAGTTCTGTCGTGTTCTAGCGTTACTGCGTTCATGTACGCGCATAAAAAGACCCGAAGAAGGAACGGCAAAAAAAAAAAAATAACTGCCGCACTGATGAATTTGCACTGAAAAATCGGCCGTGTGCTTCAGTGACAGTAAACCGACGACTGGGGCTAGTTGGTATAACATCTTTTGCAGTGGGTAGCGCTAACTTTGATGAAACGACTTGGGACAGGGACCCCTGTCCCAAGTCGTTTCGTCAAAGTTAGCGCTACTCACTGCAAAAAAAAAAAAAAAAAAAATCAATGACAAGCATCCGATGACTGCCAGCCCTCGAGAGGTACGCGATAGCGATAACTAATGTCTGGAGTAGCCGGCACGTGTCGGAGTACTTTCCCAAGAAGGCTTCTGACAAGCTTTGCCCCTGTACAATGCAGATGTAACCACACAAAACAACAGCCAAAACTATGAAGATAGGGAAAAAGAAACGCGACATGAACCGAGTCGCTCAAACGACTATCAACTCTTGCCAGCCCGTTGTACTCAGTGGCGCCCGGGTCGCGATGTTTACTTCCATTTCCTCTTCTGCCCCGCCACAGTATTGTCCACTCTCGCGGCTCAGTAAATACCCGCCTTTTGGACATTGGCACTGCAAGGTCGGGAACGAATCTACAAGGAGACACTTTTGTACGAGCAAGCGAAGGTTCGGAAAGCGCGAGAGAAAACGGCATTGGACGCATCGTATACGCCTCGAACGCCTAACGATGGTCTAGAGCAACCTTCGAAAAACATTCCGGCGACAGACAGCGGGAACGCCAGAGCGCAGCCCTCCTTTCCCCTCTGGAAGGTGCGTGCAACAGGTCGTCGGCACAGCGCCGCCGTACTCACGATAAGAGAGCTGTATCCCCGCGTTGGGTCGTCCGATGCAGCGGGTGCACGCCGACGGTGGAGCGAGCCGCGAATCCAGAGATGCCGCCGCGATCCAGTCGCCGAAAGTCAGACCCGCAAACCGCGAACCACGGATCCACAGGTGTGCGGCGCGATCGCACGCCAGCGGCCAAATGTCCGGATCGGATCGTAAACGCGCGCTGATCAATCGGCCGCGTGGTCCGATAGCGGAGGGGCCGGAGGCGGCGCGAGGGAGCGCATCGCGTGAGCCGCCGCCGCGGCTGACGTCACGCGCCGCAAGTCGCCGCCGGCTGATACCCCGCTCTCAACGCCGTGCTGCCCCTCCTGCCACCCCTCTTCCAACACCTTCTCCCGCCAAGGAGGCGAGCAAAAAAACGCCCGAGGAGAACAGGGGAGAGCAGCAGGAGAGCGTTCCGGTTCACCGTCCACCGCTCTCTCCGCCACTGCAGGGAACCCTTTCTCTGCGCGCAGCTGGTTGTCAGACTGGAGGGTACATAAAGAAAGAAACAGAGAGAGAGAGAGAGACGCGCCAGAGCGATGGATGGATTACGCGACAGTACTACTCACTCGCTCACGACAAGAAAGAAGGAAAACAAAAGGAACTGCTTTGGCCTTCGCCTGCTCTAAAGCGTCCACGACGAGCAGTCGCCGGAAAGGACCCCAAAGTTGGTAGGCAGTGCTGCGTACAATGAAAACACTTTTGCATGGAATGCTATTGTTCTCAAATACAGTTGACAGGATGGCAGCGCGGCAGCGGCTCATAAAAATCACAATGTTGTCGACAGCGCTCGTTGCCTGCCAATGTAACGCCGTGCGCCGACCACTGCGGCGCCGAGGAGGGAGTAGGAGGAAGCACTCTAGGCACAACGAGCTGCGAACGCCCCAAGAGCGCATGAAGACACATGACTCTTATGCTGAACCAATGACAGTCATCCATATTTTGTTCGATAAGCTACCTGCAGCAGTAACACTACGTACACTACCAAATGCACTACTACTACTACTACTACTACTACTACTACTACTACTACTACTACTACTACTACTACTACTTAACAATAACAACAATAGCAGGTCCGCCGCGGTGGCTCAGTGGTTATGGTGCTCGGCTGCTGCCCCGAAAGACGCGGGTTCGATCCCGGCCATGGCGGTCGAATTTCGATGGAGGCGAAATTCTAGAGGCCCATGTACTGTGCGATGTCAGTGCACGTTAAAGAACCCCAGGTGGTCGAAATTTCCGGAGCCCTTCACTACAGCGTCCCTCATAGCCTGGGTCGCTTTGGGACGTTAAACCCCCATAAACCAAAACCAACAACAACAACAATAATAATAATAATAACAACAACAAATCGGGTTATAAGCTTTACCAATCGCCCAGGCCACATACGGTGTTAAATTATCGCGCCGCTCTCACGCGAGAAATCCGCGGCCGGTCGAAATTTAACGCTAACGCCAAAAAAGAAAACTACAGAGAATAGTTATAATTGTGGGGTTTAACGTCCCGAAGCGACAATGAGCTATGAGGGGCGCCGCAGTGGAGGGATCCCGGTTAGTTTTGAGCACCTGGGGTTCTTTAAAGTGCATTGCCATTGCACAGCACAAGGACGTTTGACATTTCGCCTCCATCGAAATACGGCCGCCGCAGCCGGAATCGGACCCGCGACCTTGGGATCAGTAGCGGAACGCCAAAGCCACTGAGCCACCGCGGTAGGTGAAGTCAAAGAATTGAAACGATAGAATTAGAACCAGGATAATACATTGACCCATATATGCCAAGCATCCTATATGTCGGACACCTTTTTTTGTTTTTGCGGAGTAACTTCGAATGCTCACTGTATAAGAGCTTGCGCACGCTAGCATGGACTCAAAAGGCTCTAAACGTTTCATGTGCAAGCGCAGCGGTCGTATGCGCTCAGAAAGAATCGCCAGTCTCCTCTAAAAGCAGTGAGCAGACCCCACGGTGTCGATTGTGATTCCGCAAGAAAACCAACACACGCGACGAAAAATGCGACATTAGAGTCGATGATAAAATGTTTAAAGTTTTACCGCACGCAATACACAGTGCGGATGGCAGCCCAGTGTCCCAGTGTTCTATACATGCGGAAAGACTCAAAAGTTGGTGCCGAGAAGAATATTTCCGTCAAATAAAAAGTGATTCTGAACTCCCAAGTGTAATATATATATATATATATATATATATATATATATACACACACACACACACGAGGGGGGACCCAAAAGAAACCGAACTGAGAGCGCGCTGCCATTCGTATACGTAGTAGAAAGTTCCACCGCGAGATAGGGTTAGCATAGACCTTCACGAAACAGCTGCTCAGACGACATAAGTTTGTAGGTAAACATTTCAGCGTAGTGTTGTGTTTCGCTTGCAGTTATTTTGTTCCGCCTGCGAAATCATTATGGCAAATTTAAAAGAACAAAGAGTGTGCTTGAAGTTTTGTTTCCTGCTTGAAAAATCGGCAACGGAAGCTTACCAAATGTTGCAACAGGCTTTTAAAGAGGATGCTATGAGCCGCGCAAAAGTTTTCGAGTGGTTTGGGCGCTTCAAACGTGGTGACATCAGTATCGAAGACCGTGATCGTTCTGGGCATCCTTCAACGTCTCGAAACGATGACAACGTTGAAAAAATCCGCCAGAAAATGAACGAAGATCGTCGCTTCACGATCGACCAAATTTCAGAACAGACAGGTGTGAGTTGGAGCTTTGTGTCAGCGAATTTTGACTGAGCAGTTGCTAATGAGGCGTGTTTCCGCTAAATTTGTTCCTCGCATTCTCACACACGATCAAAAGAACATTCGATTGAATTTGATCCGGAACTTAAAAAAAGAGATTGAAAGTGATCCAAACTTCTTGACCAAAGTCATTACAGGTGATGAGAGTTGGTGTTACGGGTATGACCCAGAAACTAAGCAAGCGTCAAGCCAGTGGAAGTCTCCCAACACTCCGAGACCAAAAAAAAGCAAGACAGTTGAAGTCGAATGTGAAGACAATGATCATTGTCTTTTTTGATGTTCGCGGAATTGTGCACCAAGAATTTGTTCCGCCTGGCCAGACTGTTAACCAGCACTTTTATTTGGAAGTCTTAAGACGTCTGCGAGAGGATGTGCGGAGGAAACGCCCGGAATTTTGGCGATCGGGTGACTGGTTCCTTCTTCACGACAACGCCCCCGCACACATGGCCTTACGAGTGACCCACTATTTGGCCTCTCGGGGATGGACTGTCATTCCCCACCCTCCATATTCACCAGACCTAGCCCCGTGCGACTTTTTTCTCTTTCCGAGAATGAAGAAAAGTCTAAATGGGAAGCGTTTTGGTGACGTGGAGGCCGTTCAAACAGCTTCGCAAAGGGCACTGGACGATATCAAAGTTGAAGAGTTCCAGAGATGCTTCAAACAGTGGGAAAAAAGACTTGACAAGTGCATCGCATTTCATGGAGAGTACTTTGAAGGTGACTGAAGGAATTTTGTGCAAGAGTTAAAAAATAAAGTTTTTATAGAAAAAATCCGTTTTTTTGGGTCCGCCCTCGTATATATATATATATTAGGGGTGTGCGAATATCAAATTCTTCGAATACGAATCGAATACGAATACTTGGCTCCGAATATCGAATCGAATATCGACTAATCAAGGACAGACGCATTTAACCACTACAAAACATTTATTTTACCACCCAAGAACACCACAGTTCAACTATCGATGATTAAATGAACACAAAAGGTGTGTGTGGCTGCACAAAAAGTATCAGTCTCGAACATTATTCTTAGAAGAGTGGAAATATCAGAGAAGATGGCTGGTACACAGCAGTGATTAAGGCTAGCTTGCCATCAGCACGAACGCGCGTTGCTGGGATGCAGATAAAAGGTTGTGAAGGAAAACCCGCTGCTCCACATGGTCAGGCAGAAGTAGTTCCCTTCTATCTGAAACGACCCCTCCAGCCAATGAAAATGCCCTGTCACCTGGCACTGAACTGGCACGTATTGCGAGGTACTTCGTGCACCGCTCTGACTATACCAGCTTCGCAGGCATAGCCACAAAGAAGCTCACCAGCGCAGTCAGCTACGGCATGGCCCTTGGAGGAAGGAATGCGCATTGCTCTGGGCGCCGCCATGTTGTTATGTCTCAGTCGATAGGGCTTACGGACCGAAATGAACGCCGGTGCTCACAATGAATATTCGGCTAGATACGAATATTCGCGTCGGGTCGAATATTCGAGACAACACGAATAGTTGGACTTCGAATCGAATACGAATACCAAAAAGATAATATTCGAAAATTTCGAATATTCGCACACCCCTAATATATATATATATATATATATATATATATATATATATATATATATATATATATAGAAGAAGGGGTCACAACCTTGCAATTATCTTAGTTTATTACCGACAGTTTCGGACGGAGGACCGTCCTTCCTCAGGGTATACACAAGAATGAAGACAATTTCTCATTTTCTACGCAGCGTGCGCAAAGGGTGAGGTGAAACCACTCTCTCTCCCGTTAGTGGAAAGGGACGCAAAGTCAGTATAAGCCGCAAGTGCTCCAGTCCATTTAGGGGAAAGAGGGTGACGGTTGCGAAGGACAGGGAAGGGGGAAAACATATATGCACAAAAATATAAAAATAAAGGAAGCAAAAGTAACATTAAAAAATAAAAATAAATACAGGAAGGCAACGGCGGAGGCTTGGGTAACAAAGCTATAGAAATAGATAGGGAGGGAACTAGTTGCTTCTCAGAAGGAATGTTTCGAGAGAAGCTCCCTTCGGTGTGGGTGGTGAACCCAGCAGAATTAACACAAACAATATTCTAACAAGGAAAGTACAAAGCAAAACCACAAATAAAACAAAAAAAACACAAAAAGAAGAAAGAAACAAGCGCACGCATGCATGTGTACAGTGTATAACATCACAGAACGGACCGCTCCCCAGCGGTGCAGGTGTTTTGGACCGTTGTAACGTGAGTTACGAGTCAGCCACAACATTTAGAGCTGTTTAAGACAAGCCCGTTATCGCCACGGCGGAAGCGCGGCGCCGCGGTCGAGGGAGGCAGGGCGGCCGGCCAGACGCCGTGCGGGAACCCGATCCCGCAGCCGAGTGCCGCGGCGTCCGACCCACAGTAGGCCATTCCCTTCGTGCTTTTCGTCGCGAAGGCATTCGAGTACAGACTGGTTTTTCAAAAGAAGGGGCCGAAAGGACGGGTGAGAAGGAACCTAAAGAGTAAATACGTTCAGAAAAAAAAAATTAAGAAAAGTAAGAATGGGGACGTGGGACCCCGCAGAGTGCAGGCTTCATGGAAGAGGAGGGATTCCAGACGTTCAAATTGTTCTAGCTAGTTAGGCTTTTGAGGAAGGTAAAACTGCCCAAGTTTTCATTAATTCCATGTGTTAGTGTCCGAAATTTGTGTATGAAATACGACTCTCTTTGTTCTCTTTGGCGACTTGTTTGGAAACCCGATTGGAGAAGGATGACGTGAATGTTTTCGAATGCATGCTGGGGCAGGCACAGGTGCTTAGAAAAAGGAAGATTTGGCAGCGCGTGAGTATGGGCCTTGTGGTTGTAAAACATTTTAATATTATCCAGCAAAGCAGTCACTTGTCTGTCATTTTTAAACAACCACCAAGAGCAGTATACCGGCGCAGTAGGAACCTGAGGGACATTTTAGTTAAGTCCAAAACAACGCCCAACTCCAACCCGAGTCCTGGATGTCAACCGTGCCGTAAGCCACGTTGCAAGGTTTGCAGTCATATGCAGACTACAACCATCGCTAAAGGAACATTCTCCGATTTCACCTTCAGGATTAGGGAAACCCTGAATTGCGACAGCGCGAACGTAGTGTATATGCTACACTGCAGCGTGTGTGGCATGGAATACATCGGTCAAACGGAAACACCGTTCAGGTTGCGTTTTAACAACCACAAGGCCCATACTCACGCGCTGCCAAATCTTCCTTTTTCTAAGCACCTGTGCCTGCCCCAGCATGCATTCGAAAACATTCACGTCATCCTTCTCCAATCGGGTTTCCAAACAAGTCGCCAAAGAGAACAAAGAGAGTCGTATTTCATACACAAATTTCGGACACTAACACATGGAATTAATGAAAACTTGGGCAGTTTTACCTTCCTCAAAAGCCTAACTAGCTAGAACAATTTGAACGTCTGGAATCCCTCCTCTTCCATGAAGCCTGCACTCTGCGGGGTCCCACGTCCCCATTCTTACTTTTCTTAATTTTTTTTTTTCTGAACGTATTTACTCTTTAGGTTCCTTCTCACCCGTCCTTTCGGCCCCTTCTTTTGAAAAACCAGTCTGTACTCGAATGCCTTCGCGACGAAAAGCACGAAGGGAATGGCCTACTGTGGGTCGGACGCCGCGGCACTCGGCTGCGGGATCGGGTTCCCGCACGGCGTCTGGCCGGCCGCCCTGCCTCCCTCGACCGCGGCGCCGCGCTTCCGCCGTGGCGATAACGGGCTTGTCTTAAACAGCTCTAAATGTTGTGGCTGACTCGTAACTCACGTTACAACGGTCCAAAACACCTGCACCGCTGGGGAGCGGTCCGTTCTGTGATGTTATACACTGTACACATGCATGCGTGCGCTTGTTTCTTTCTTCTTTTTGTGTTTTTTTTGTTTTATTTGTGGTTTTGCTTTGTACTTTCCTTGTTAGAATATTGTTTGTGTTAATTCTGCTGGGTTCACCACCCACACCGAAGGGAGCTTCTCTCGAAACATTCCTTCTGAGAAGCAACTAGTTCCCTCCCTATCTATTTCTATAGCTTTGTTACCCAAGCCTCCGCCGTTGCCTTCCTGTATTTATTTTTATTTTTTAATGTTACTTTTGCTTCCTTTATTTTTATATTTTTGTGCATATATGTTTTCCCCCTTCCCTGTCCTTCGCAACCGTCACCCTCTTTCCCCTAAATGGACTGGAGCACTTGCGGCTTATACTGACTTTGCGTCCCTTTCCACTAACGGGAGAGAGAGTGGTTTCACCTCACCCTTTGCGCACGCTGCGTAGAAAATGAGAAATTGTCTTCATTCTTGTGTATACCCTGAGGAAGGACGGTCCTCCGTCCGAAACTGTCGGTAATAAACTAAGATAATTGCAAGGTTGTGACCCCTTCTTCTACAAGTCTTCCTGGCCCATTGAACGACAAGACCTCCTGCAACTACTATATATATATATATATATATATATATATATATATATATATATATATATATATATATATATATATATATATATATATATATATATATATATGACAGAAACCAACAGTCACAGAAACCAAGGGGCACAGGGGATTTTTTTTTAATTAATTTATTTATTTTGTGGTGTTGATCAATTTAGAATATTACTGAATACGTTATCGCTTAAAGCTAAATGATTAGAAAAGCAGAAGAAAAAACAACCACATGCCGCCGGTGGGATCCGAACCCACGACCTCCGAATTACGCGTCCGGTGCTCTACCTCTGAGCTACGGCGACGGCTGTCAAATCTTCTGCTTTCGGGGGTATTTATGTTTACAAGTAACCTAACCTTGAGAGTGTTCACTAGCGCCACCCACGTTCATAAGCGGCGGACGTAGAACGTCCTGAGTTACCGCAGGTGTGACGTAGAACGTCATCGAACGGAAAGGGTGGAAGCTGCGTGAGAACCCTCTTATGCTTCCTATGGCGTCAAGGCTGCCGGAGGCTCCGCACGTATGGGTTAATTTGACAAGAAAGCCATCGCCTGCCACACACATTTTTTGTACAGAACATCCCGTGTCATATGAAACGAGGGTTAAATAAAAAAAATAAATAGCGCATGTTGCGGACATGAAGCACAAACAACAACATTGACAATAATCACTTACAACAAGCATAAGTGAGTCTTGCATCATGCTATTTCACAATGATTAGTAAAAATTATTTTTAAAGAATAACCACGCACCTTTAAACCGTCGCAGATATGTGGAAAAGCGTTGTATAGCGTCAGAAGAAATCCCACATGCCGCAACTCGTGGAAACACGGGTTCGTTCTAACAGCTTTTTTTTTTTTTTGTTTCTCCGCGCCGCGAAGGACGCGCGCAACCATAAAGGAGCTCAAGATGGTGGTTGCTTGCGCGCGCGCGCGTTGATGCAACCGCGGTTGGCTAGCGTGATGACAGAGGCCGGTACGCGAAAGCCGACGCGAAGAGCTGGGCGGTCAAGGCTCATAGCTGCGCACACCGTGGATTTCGCGCAATTTGTTCACAGCGCTTAAGATCGTTCGCAATAAAGCGATATGATTAAAGCAAAAAAAAAAAAACCGCCACTGGCACTCTCTTTGGCCGTTCTGCAGCTTTCTAATGAAGCTTCTGGGAAATATACAGGTTCATACAAAATCAATTGGGCGAAAAAAATAAACCATGCTCGCGCGAACAGACGGCCATGAATCCTGCTACTCCTATTTCACTGGCGCACAAAACACCAATCTTTCTTTTTTTGTCCCTTGTAATTCCAGAGGTGGCGTTATTAAAGTAAAAACAAAAATAGCAGACCGTTTAGCATGGATAAGCGCGGAATATCGTGCAGTAGCACACTAGTTACGTTGGGCACTTAAGGCCCTTGCTAAAGGCATTTCACCTACAGGCCTCTACCATGAAGGCCTTTGGCCTAAAGACCGTTACCCGGAGGGCACGTATGTACAGTCTTTGTCAAAAATATACAGCCCAAGGGGCTTACGTCCAATCCGTGTAGCGCGGCTCTTAAAGGTGCACTGAAGAGAAATCTCAACTCGTCTTTTTGCCGCGAGAACTCGATCTACACGTTCCCAGCATTCTTAGAAACTTCGATTTATTGCCCTGTGTGGCCGATTTCCCTAATTAAATCGGATTAACGTCCGGTTCCCGCTTTTTTTGAATTCCCCGCATACGGTGGGAGGAGTCGACCAACGCATGGAGTGCCTTTCAGCCAGCTCCGTGGAGGCTTTGATTTCGCTTTATTTTGTTTCTTCTAGGTTTCCGTGAATAAATAGGTGTAGTCGGAGACTACATAGCTGCAAATTAGGCCCACGCAAATAAGAATACGCAAGACTATTTGCTTTCGCCGATCACTACGTATCACTCCGCCGATGGCAGAGCGGCAAGCCGCCACGGGACTGGGTGAAAGGTTGGTCGACTACTCCCACCGTTTGCGGGGAATTAAAAAAAAAAAAGGCGGGAGCACGACGTTAATGCGATTTAAATTAGGGACATCGGCCGCACAGGGAAATAATTCGAAGTTTCCAAGAACGCTCGGAACATAGATCGAGTCCCAGCGGTAAAAATACGAGTTCATATTCCTCTTCGGTGCACCTTTAAGCAAATTTGACAGTCCTAAGCTAGTGAGGGTTGATGACTTAGTTTTTCCCGCCTTCGTGAGATTAGGGTCCCTGAGTAGGCAAGAGGAGCCGCGCTGCAGGGCTCAGAAGCAGACCCCTTGGGTTGTATACTTTTGACAAAGACTGTACATACGTACAGTATTTGCCATAAGTTTGGAGCCCAGAGTGTTTGCTTCTAAGCCTTGCACTGGGACTCCTGTAGCATCTGTGGAAGTCCTATCCAACGGAGGAGGCAGGACCAGAAATTCTCTCCCGTACAGGAAAGTTCGAACGCTTGAGATGCATTACGAACCATACCGTGTGGCTCTGAGGCAATCCCCTTGGGCTCCAAACTTTTGACAAAGGCTGTACATACGTACGTATGTCCGAAATCGGAGAATGCGCCTAGTAGAAGCTACCGCACGAAAAGATGGAATTAACCATGTACGGCTGTGCCTCGCAAGGCAAGCCAGCCTGTTTCGAAAAACCAGTGGTAACAACTTATCTGCACAGAAAGCGAAGTGAAAAGGCGTCGCTACGGGACAAGTTCCAACGGCCACGCGACAGCGTCACAGGCCATGTGAGGCAACGAGGGAGCATTCCAGCGGCTTCGCTCGCTTCCAGGGAAACGGGATCGCCCGGCGAGGGGCGCACAGTTTTATTGAGGACTCCCCAGGAACGCGCCACAGAAACGCCGCACTGCGACACGGCCCGTGGACGCGCAGACACGCACGGGAAGGCACGTCGAGGCAGGCAAAGTTATTTTGAGCTCATAAAATGCTCAAACCAAACACGCTGACGAAGGTAACCGGTAAGCGTATTCGGACGCACATTAAGAAAGACTGCTTTACTTGCCCTGAAGCAGTTACAGTCTGGCACACGTTTGAAACTAAAGTCATTAGCAAGCAATGCAATGCCCCCCAAACTGAGCTCGTTCACTGCAGCAAAGAAATAAAAAAAAAATGTAAAGAGAGGTTCGAGACGCTCTTCGACAACTGAAGCAGCTAACACAATTGCATTTTGCTCTCGACACAGTTCCCAACACTCTTCTCTATGGACCCTCCTCACGCCGCGACATCTTCCCCCACAAAGATTCGGCGGCGCTACCGTGGGTAGCGCACCCACCAGCATATGAAAGCTTTCAGAGAGACAGAAAAAAAAAAGAAAGCACACATCTTCTCTTTTAGCGGTATATCCGTTCATTCGTTTTATTTTTATTTTCTTCTTTTTACGCTGGAAACAAACACCGGCTCCAAAGCTGTTTTGTAGCCATAATTGCGTTAGACGCAAGTCAGAGCGCTAGTTATTTTCTTCGCACGCGGACTCCGGAGGTTTGGAGACGGAAATGTCGACTGCTCGCGCACAAGCAAAGCGACAGCTTCCACTGTTCAGCGGCAACGATCGAAGAACCACGTCTGATGGCCCGCTATGCTGCTTGTCTCTTATTCGAATCGGCTTCTTGCGTCTGAAGTCGTCAGTCAATCCCTTTATAGACTTCATTTTTTTTTTTGAAGTTATAATGCTACCCAATAAAAGTTCTATCCCGTTCTAAGCACATACATTATTGCGGCACTGCGCCACATGAAAATGTGCACTCTTAGAACTAATGGCGGTCTAGAAAATAAGGAGCAAATGTTTCACCTATATTTCACCCCATTTCCAAGAGCGCCGGCAACTTCCGAATCGAGGCAGTAACGCGCTGTAAGAGAACATTCTCGACGGGGCAGAGCTCCAAGCAGTTAGGAAGTCTCGGCGAAATGAAAAATCGCATATAGGAGCGGGGATCTAGCCGCACAGCTTTTGGTGGCGAGCCCGAAGCGACAACCCGCGTATTTGTTCATTTTTTTTTTTGCTTATTGCGAGAAAAAATTGCCACCCATATACCGTCCGTATCGACGCACACTGCTCTCTGCAAAAAAAAAAAAAAAAAAAGATACTGCTCGAAAGCCGTTATGGGGGTCTATTCTTGTAGTAACGCTCAAAGGGCTAGAAGCAGTTGTCGCTCTCTAGCACCAGCGTGCCAGCCCTAGCAGTCAGAGCTGTGACCCCCAACCCGCGGTGCGGTAGGTCGCAACCACGGCGGGTTCGGGCCAGAGGGGACAAACACGAGTATGCTACTCGGAGGAGCGTTTATTGCTCCCGAGCAATACAGTGCAGCAGCAACAATACAACCGCCGTAACGAGCGAGGATGTTCCGCTCGCGTACGGGGGTGGAAAACACAAAGGGCAGAACGCACGCAAAAATGTGGGGGAAGTAGGTTCCGCTCACCTCGCGTGGTTCCTCGCTCACGGCCCGCGGCGGTCAAGTCACACACGGTGGCCGGGCGATAAGGGCAGCGGTCTCCGTGGCAGATCTCCGATCCGTGCGTGTGCACGGCTCCCGCCAGAAGACGAGCGAGCCTCGGGAGAATCGCGTCTCCTCCCGGGCTGTGGAGAGGAGGTCTCTCCGTTGTAAGAGGGGAAAGAGGGAAAGTCTCCGCGGCGGGGAGCGAAAGGAAGCGGGGGTGGCGAGAGTGCCCTCCCTCGCAAAACCTCCCGAACGGCGCGCGCATAGCATCGCGTGATAATTACGCGCGGCCGTTACAATGGGGCAGGGGATTCATGTGTATCCCCACATCCCCCCCTCCTTAAAACTGCCCTACGGCTGAAAAGTGACCGCGTTCCCACAAAAGGGTATACCGAGTGGGGCCGGCGAAACGCCGTTTAACTTTAAAACGAATTAAGAAAAGATTCAGCTCACAGCCAGCAGTGCCGCCGTCGAAGGCCGTGGACGCCAGGGCAGGAAGGCAGTGTAGACGACCGCCATGGACGACCGTGGAGCCCAGGGTTGAAGGGGGTCGATGACCGCAGGTCCCGTGAGTCGGCCAGGGCAGCTTTGCCGGGACGCGCGGGCGGCAGGCAGGCTCAGGGCAATTACGCACCGTGTCGTAGCGTACGGCAAGCCCCCACTCAGCTGGATGAACCGCTTGCTCTTGGCTCGCCCTCTTTTCCTCTGGTTGGGGGGTGACAAAGGCGCGCCGACCCATTTTCCCTCTGCCGCAGAGAACTTGCGAGGCGGGCCCAACGGGGCACCAAGCTTCCCTTGTGGGCGAAGCCGCTGCCGCGGGGACAGGGGGACTCCAAGGCGGCCTCTCTGCTGCAGTTTTCGCCATGGTAGACACAGGCCCCGGTTTCTCCGAATTCTCGTTCGCTCGTCCCGCGGCCGACCGGAAGCTGTTCTTCTTCTGCGCAACTTGGTGGCGACCGCGGGCTCTTGGCTCCGGAATGCGGCCGCCCTCCAAACGGCCTGGCCCTCGGTGTTCGAAGAAGCAACGGTCGTTGCGGCGTCCGCTGGCTCTCCTCCGGGCACGCTGTGAAGGCTGGCCTGCGGCTGCAAGGCTATCTTTTCTTTCTAGTTTACCAATTTACACATTTTCTTTTGAGCTAGTCTAACCCCGCTCGGTCTTTTCCGACGAGAAAGCGTGTGCTTGCTCCGGAAGCCGTGGTGCAAAATATGGAAGGGGTGTTCCGTCCATATTAAGCAGGAGAAATTACTCCCTGCGCGTTGGTCAGAGTTGTTTCTGCCGTGGGCGCAAGTTGTAACCAGGCGCCGGGCTCTGTTGTCGAGCCTTGCGTCTCGGTGCGGCTGCCTGCTGGCGGGGGAGGGTGTTCTCCACAGGCCACTCGTTCCCTTTGGCACACGTCGCACGAGCGGGCGTAGCGTATCGCATCCCGCTTCATGCCAGGCCAGGTAGCGAGGCGGCACAACTTGAGGTAAGTCTTAGGGCCACTCGCATGCCCAGCGATGCACGTGTCATGAAAGTAGCGTAAAAGTGCTCCTCTCAGCGTGCGTGGAATCACCACCTTGAAGGACTCGTGTGTATCCTTCTCGGAGGGGATATATCTCAGCAGGATGCCATCGGAGTCGAGCAGATAGGAATCCATCGCGCTCACAGCATTACCAGCTGTGTTCGAGCGCCCCGCACGGACAACAATACCAGTTGCCTCCATGTGCGCCGCGGCCGCGCCGCCCGGCTCCCTGAGCCCGTCGAACACTTTTCGACAAAATGGATCCTCCCGCTGTGCCTCCAATAGCTCCCTTCTGCTGAAAACGCTCACCACGGAACTGACGCCTTCCAAGTGGTTCACGCTTTCGCCCTGGGAAGGCGGGGTGTCCCTTCCCTCGGGGCGTTGTGTGAGCTGCGCGGCAGTCGCGCTGCTCTGGCTGTCGGGCGCGGCGGAGTGGGCAGTGTTGTTACTTCCCAAGCCGTCAACGGGCGCGCGCGAAAGTGCGTCCGCCACCACGTTGTTCTTGCCCCTCCTGTAGCGCACGGTAAAGTCGTAACGCTGGAGGAGTAGCGCCCATCGCGCTAGGCGTCCGGACGGCTCGCCTAGGCGTCTCAGCCAAATGAGTGCCGTGACCAGGATGTTGCTGCTGAGAAGCCGTATTGGACAACCACAGCAGGGACTGGATGTCAATCCCGCTCGCCGCCATGGCTAGTCTGTGTGTCGGCAGTCGCTCGCACGGACACTCGGTTTGTCACACCTCTGGCCCCACGTTGGGCGCCAAGAATATGGGGGTCTATTCTTGTAGTAACGCTCAAAGGGCTAGAAGCAGTTGTCGCTCTCTAGCACCAGCGTGCCAGCCCTAGCAGTCAGAGCTGTGACCCCCAACCCGCGGTGCGGTAGGTCGCAACCACGGCGGGTTCGGGCCAGAGGGGACAAACACGAGTATGCTACTCGGAGGAGCGTTTATTGCTCCCGAGCAATACAGTGCAGCAGCAACAATACAACCGCCGTAACGAGCGAGGATGTTCCGCTCGCGTACGGGGGTGGAAAACACAAAGGGCAGAACGCACGCAAAAATGTGGGGGAAGTAGGTTCCGCTCACCTCGCGTGGTTCCTCGCTCACGGCCCGCGGCGGTCAAGTCACACACGGTGGCCGGGCGATAAGGGCAGCGGTCTCCGTGGCAGATCTCCGATCCGTGCGTGTGCACGGCTCCCGCCAGAAGACGAGCGAGCCTCGGGAGAATCGCGTCTCCTCCCGGGCTGTGGAGAGGAGGTCTCTCCGTTGTAAGAGGGGAAAGAGGGAAAGTCTCCGCGGCGGGGAGCGAAAGGAAGCGGGGGTGGCGAGAGTGCCCTCCCTCGCAAAACCTCCCGAACGGCGCGCGCATAGCATCGCGTGATAATTACGCGCGGCCGTTACAATGGGGCAGGGGATTCATGTGTATCCCCACACCGTTTATGCTTGTAAATGATTGTACTATGCTGCTTTGACACCAGCGGTGGAGGAGTTGGTAGCTGCATTTTGAAAACTCCGATGATCAAACTGGGCAGCGATTCCCACATCGCAGCCGCATTAGAGCTTGCACAGCCTGATAAGCAAAGACAGAATCAATAGAAGCGGTGTGCACCGCAGGAAGATGAAGTTCAGAACCAAGTTGTATGACGTACGTTGAATGTTTGCCCTTCGTGACCCGGTAACAGTGTCGTTCTGTAACATAATTTCGAGCACAAGAAAGGAGAAGCCGCTTCGATCCCTTACGGCCACTCCTTGCATTCGCACCACAACTGTAGCTGCGGTGCGAATGCAACGTTTTCTTAATGAACTGGTGGCATCGGTCGCCGAGAGCCTGATAAAGAATATAAAAACTGGAGAACAAACTCGGACGACTGAGCGACAAGCTCACGAACGGGCTAGATGCGTGGCACTGCCCTATGTCCACCACCTTACGCACCGCCTCAAAAAGGTGGCGATGAAAGGCAACGCCAGAGTTGTGCTTACAGCACCGAAAAAACTCGGCAAACTCCGCAAAATTGTTAATTATGTCACCAACAGAAAACTGCCTTGCCCCATCAAACATGGAAAGCAGTTTATGGACTGCAGGCCCAAGTGCTCTATATAGAATTCCGCTATCACGCGGAAATTGTTATATCGGCCAAACTGGCCGATGTTGGCCTATGTATCAACGCTCGCCTCATGGAGCATACGACTCTTGCAGCGGATATATATCAGGCCCTGGATACTTGGCGGCACACTGCAAACGACGTGAACATGATGAAAAATATTGTGCCGCATTTTTTGAGTAGACACATGTAATATCTTTAAATGCGAACCAGAACGAGCGAGAGATACTGGAAGCCCTTCTTATACACGTGGAAAGGCATTCGCGCGCGAGTAAACCAAATGTTACCAAGGAATTGGAAGTTCTGGCATCGGGAGGTGCCGTCGCGCATGCGGTTTGATCGTTGACACTTTTTTGGCACCTGATTGCCGCCAAAAAATGCGTGGTGTTTTATGAGAATAAAGTAAGTTGATGTCCAACACTAGCGTTTGTGTTGTCTTCTTCTCTCCTTTCGTTCCTGTTCTTTAGCGCTACTACTATGTCCCCTCAGTCTAAACCCCAACTTTCTGCCTCAATCAACAGCGCAACTTGAAGCGTTTTTTTTTTTCTTCGGTGTTGCACGGAAAATCGTGACAAAGGACGGGCACATATGCAGAAGCGTTTTTCTTGAACCAAGGCATACAGATAATACGTCCTCAGCTTTTTTTTCCCCTTTAAAGTCATTGCGACAGATCAGACATACGAGAGGGTGATGAGACTTCAGAAAGGCATAATTATCATATTTAGTAAAATGGCTATTATTATATGCAAGACAGGTAGCGATTAATAGGCAGTTCCGTTCAAGATTACGTACGCGGAAACATGCCTTTGCGGATCGCCACTCAATGAATGCGTTTGTCGAGGCACATCCGCTGCTTCCTGCCGGTGAAAGGCGGCCTTGTTATCAACAAGCAGCAGTCAACCACTGACGCAATACTTATCGAACAATGAAGGTGACGAAAGACTACCGGTACCGGCACGCGCTCTGCTTACGCAGGTAGACGGGGCAGAACCATCGTCCAATGCCGTTTGTTCGTTAGAGGCGTGCGCGGGCTGTTCTGTACGCTCCCTGCCAAGGAAAATACAGTCATTGACAAAAGTCTGCGACATGCGGGTTCGCGGGAAAAGAAAAAAAAAAACATTTATACGCGGTGACATGCACGCAAGCATGAAGGGACATACGTGCTCCATCCGCTGGAACAAATAATACCAACAGGCTGGCCAGTGAGGCAATCCAGGAATAAACTATATTCCGCGAATCCGCATCCCGAAAATTTTTGTCTTCGACTGTACGTGGACGGCATTTTTAACTCTGGAATTTAGACGGAATATGCAGCAGCCGCTTTATTCTGGCCGCATTCCCTCTAGATTTCAGAGCGACGGGAGCTTCCGGAGAAAATAACGTTAATAACCATGATTGAACTCCAGTGCAATTACATAACTTTTTTATTTTCTTTAATCCTAGAGACAGAGTACAAGGGACGCTGCAAGAAAACACGGAAAGTCCGAGAGACCTTGATAGCGGACAGCGGCCCTGAAAGCGCGTTCCTTCGTAGATAGGGACGACATTACACTTCACAGCGGCGCGACTACCTTTTTCGCAGATCCACCCGAGAGGAACGCACCACCCATGTTCTGACGGACTTTAAGCTCAGTCAGCGTTTCTATGGCATCAGCGTCGGAAACACTATCTTTTACCCCTCATGCAAAAAAATGAAAAAAAAAAAATGAGATGCGTCCGAACGAGCTTATCGGCTCTTATGAAAATATTCGTGAAACGGTACACCTTTCTGCCGAAGCGCGAACTAACAAATTATCGCGTTGCGCGGGCTCCCGGCAGCTCCTTTGGACTAATTCACATCGTGTTACAGTGCTATAATGCGATACGCTGACCAGGCATGGAAATGTGAACGCTAGCTGGCACGCACATGCAAAGCGGAACCAACATATCACCAGAACGTGCAATGAGATGACGTCGGAAGTAAAAAGATCTTTCCGTACATCGTTAGAATCAGGTATGATATGCATATGAGGGAAACCAACAGTCGTTAAAACCAAAGAGCACACGGAAATGTTTCGCATCTTTTTTTTAAAACTAAATTTGCTGTTTCAATAAATGGGAAATGATAGTGTATTTTATCGCTGAAAGATAAATGAGTGAAAATCAGAAGAAAAAACAACCACGCGCCACCGGTGGGATCCGAACTCACGACCTCCGAATTTCGCGTCCGGTCCTCGGCCAATTGATCCACGGCAGCTTTTTCCCCTTCTTTACAGCCTTTATTTCCCTAAACAAGATACATACTGGACGAACCAAACAGGTGATCCGGTTTACGAACAACCGGTCTCACTACAAATTATTCAAGTTTGTCTCCAGTGCACCTATGGCTGATTTTTTAACTACGATTCTACGATTTCAAGCACAGAACCAGCAAAATAGAAGAATATCTCTGACATGAACATCAGCATGTCGAACAGCCATTCGGCGTTTCCACATGCTATATAAACCCAACAGCAAGCGTATCATACGGCACACCATCCTCATCACTGTCGACTGCCAAAAACCGATTTCCACGGGGATCTAAAGGAAAATCGTCCATCAAAGTTCGCTGTAAAACATCCCAAAATAAAACCCCATCCCAGCAATCTATAAACACATGTTCGAAAGTTTCTGGCTCCCGCCATCTATGTCTTTACGGGAAGAACCCCAATATGCAGTCTAAAGAAGAAAGTTTTCACAGAAGGCTGCACAGGAATTCGTGTTACACGTTTCGATACATTTTGCCCCAGTTCAAAAGAGTACAATGACCAATACACAGGAACAGGCAAGGCTATTTCAACAAGGTCTCTATAAAACTGTTTCTAAAACTAGTTAAATATTCCATTGAGAATCGGGTATACATAAAGAACGGGTCGCACGCAAAATTTCACGGAAATAACCACACGTTTCACTAGTGACATCATAAACAGTTGATACAACAAACATCTGTAAAGTTCTTCCCAATTAAGCGAACCTGACAAACAGTGCGTAGAAACGGTTCCCCACATCTCGCAAGAAGATGAACCGGTTAACAAGTTGACGCAAGAATAAGTACGACAAACACCAGAGCGTACGCGGCGGGAAAAGATTCGTTCGACTCATTAATGCGAAAACATCAAATGGCTGTGTTGACGCCGGAAGTGTCCGCAGAATGTGTAGCCGGAAGTTGGTTCCCAGTGACGTCGATAGGTAAGTGTCGTCACCGGTCATATGAAGTCACGAGTCATGTAAATCATGAGACATTAGAATAAAAAACAAGAAAAGGAAACTGGGGCCCAGGTAGGAATCAAACCCGGCCCGCCGAAGTGCGAAATGGCGTGACAGATGACGTCACACCCGAGCTGAGTCATCATCGCTGCCACGTGAAGACAGGAGAGAGGAAGAATGATGGAAAGAGACGCGTGGCGCAAAACTGCGTCCGCCGGAGTGACGACGCTGGTTTAAGCGACAGATATCACGGGAGGAGATGAAATCCCAGCGATGTCATCACTTGTTGACCTCAGTGTGGCGGCAGTATTCCCGGAAACATTCACCAACATTTTGAGCAACCTTTCGTCGTAGAGCATTCCGGGTGGTGTCATAGCATTTCTCTTTGCATATAGTTTACATGTTTTTGAGTGTTGCGAAAGCTAGCTTGCGAAAGGGGCTCGGACCAGTGACATATGCACCTTTAATTGCATGCTTTCTGAGACCACATTTTCCCTTAAGGTGCAGTTGAGGTGTCCACTGAGATGCCGAGATGTGAAGTTGGAGGCTAGCTTGCGACAGGGGTTTGGGCCAATGACCTATGCACCGTCAGTTGCATGCTTTAGGGCGCGGTTGAGGTGTCCACCAAGATGTCGAGATATGACAGCTACTGCGTCCTTTCCTTTGCTCAAAAAACAAGACATGCTTTCGCATTCCTCCATGTAAGTAGACTTGAGTGCCCCTCGGAATTTTTCCTCATAAGATGAAGCCCCGATAAACACTGCAACGATCCTGTATGGCTTTTGTATATTCATCCTCGAACAGTGTGCAAGATCTGCAGCACATATACCACACTTTGCTGGCAAAAAACAAAACAAAAACAAATTACACGCGGTTGCGCGAGCAAACACTGACATTTATTTTCGCCCCCTATTTTTCTGCTTTGTTGCTCAACTCCTCCGTCTGCTGTCCCCAATATGGGTCATTGTCCCTGTAGTTTTCCAGTGGGACTCCGAGATACTTTGTTAGAGTCGATAACCAGGCCACGTTCTCAAATATCTGAGGCTTTGTTTCCCAGTCCCCGTGCCACAATCCTACACATTTTTGTCAGTTGACAGAACTTCCACTGACCACACAAAATTCATTGAAGGTATTTAATGCCTGACAAACACTTTCCTTGTCTACACAGACTATGCATGGCTATGTCATCGGCATATGCTAACACTCGTACTTCACATGACTGCAACGCTAACCCAGAAATTGAATAGCCACGGCGGCGGCTGCCCAATCTTGTGCTTCCGGGGGTATTCATGCTGCGTGTAACCTAACCTTGAGAGTGTTCATCAGCGCCAACCTCTTCCATAGCGGCGGAAGTAGTACTTCCTGTATTACAGCGAGTGTCACGTGGAACTTGATCGAAAAGTGAGCGCGGAGGCTGACGAGAACCCTGATACCTATGGCCCCAGGACTGCCAGAACTGCTTTCTAATCAATTATCTCTTAGCAATAAAATACACTATCTCTTCCCATAGATTAAAACCACAAATTGAACAATAAAAAATAAACATTCCCATATGCTCCTTGGTTTCAGTCACTGTTGGCTTCCTTCATAAGTACGTCGTAACGAGCTCCTCATTTTCCCTTCCCTGCTCACTATAGCTAACGAGGGCCTTGATCCTGGCAGTATTGATGCCATAGGTAGCATAAGAGGGTTCTTGCACAGCTTCTGCCCTCACCATTCGATCACGCTCCACGAGACACTCGCGGTAATACAGGTCGTACTACGCCCGCCGCTATGGCCGAGGATGGGGCTAAACTCTCTCACGGTGAGGTTACACGCAACATAAATACCCCCGAAAGCAGAATATTGGGCAGCTGTCGCGACAGCTGAGTTGGTACGGCACCGGACGCGGAATTTGGAGGTCGTGGGTTCGGATCCCACCGGTGGCATGTGGTTTTTTTCTTCTGCTTTCTAATCAATTATCTTTCAGCGATAAAATACACATTTTTTTATCCACTGTTTAAAACTACAAATAAAAAAAAAGAAACATTCGCCCCTCGGTTTCGCAGAATGCTGGCCTTCATATAGAATCTCGTACGACAGGCCCAAGTACAGGAGGAATTTCACGTACACAACCTATTCATCGATAAATGCACACAATTTTTTTTCTCCTAAAAAGTGCTTGTTTTACTTTGCCAGCGTTTACGTTCTGTTTTGAGCGCCTTCCATGCAGATATATAGTGCACGTTGAAGAGTGGCCTTGCCTTTGTGTCGACGAGTACGCAGAGTGGCAGTACACTGCCATCACACGTTGCATGGTAGCACGTACGCTGTTTCACGCACGCATGGGTGAAAGCGCGTAGAAGCGTGTGTTCATTAGCACAGACGTGACGCAACAGTCTCGACAGCATGCGCCGAGACTACAATCGCACTATCCAAAGCACGGCTAACGCCGCATTTTTGTCCTTGGCTCCTCAGTTCTGCCGGTGTTCGACCACTATACACTCTTAGAAAAAAGGGGCTAACAGGGGGCGAGACTAACTGACTTGTTTTTGTTTTTGGGGACTAACTGACCTGCCACTGGCAATCGTCATTTTAGGGACTAACTACAAAGGGTGTAATACCCGTGCCACACGCGCACAAGAAATGGCAGTAAATGCTTAAGGCCTTAAGTTTGTTAATGCCATTATTTTGGAGTTGGTGCTACACGTCCACTTTTAATGCCATTATCGAAAGTGACGATGACGATAACGCTTGCAAAGTAGTCAAAAGTTTCATCTTAATATAAACATTCCTAATGAGCAGAATATATCGGCAATGATGTTCAAATGTAATGTAAAAACGATTTTCCAGAAAATACGGCTGTTCATGCTTTACAAGTCGAAAAAGTAGCCATAAACTCGCATGTCAGCACATAAGTCGAGAGTACCAGTCAATAAGGCTGGTTGAAATGGCGCTCTTCGCATCGAAAATGCGGTTTAGGTGCCTCATCTGGCTGAAAGTTAAGAATTAGCCATTTTATAGTGGGCTAGGCAGTTGTAACTGACAAAGCTGCATGCTTTTCTGCGTGTGGAATGGGAACGCGAGTACACATTGCACGGCCGAATGAGTTGTGGCGAACTCAGTAGGTCGCGAATGGCAGTAAGGCTAATGCCATTAAATTTATGCGTGTGGCACCGCACGAATGCCATTAAAGCTTAAGGCAGTAAGCACTTAATGGCATTAAATCTGTCCGTGTGGCACGGGTATAACTGTTGGTCCCCTTGGAAAGGGTGCAACAGTTAGTCCCCGGGAGCAGACAATTAATGAAAAAATGCAAACGACGCGTGATTTCCAGCGTGATACTCTCTGACAGAACTTCACACACATAACAACGATAAAGGAAACAGAAATAAACATACATGAAAACACCAGGATTCGAACCGGCAACCTTTGGATTATGGGCCGAGCGCTGATACAACTACGCCACCACAGCGGACGGTCCAGGGCAGAAAATAAAAGCCTCATATGCGAAACACACACATTGTCTGTACCGCTCAAATTGTTATCAAACATATCGCTGTTTAGAGCACAGTATGGTGATTTTGGTGTCATATGCTTTTTAAAAAACCTGCGGTAAGCTTTAATGCGCACGCACAACGGTCGAAATCGCGTTTTGGCCAAAAAAAAGTGCTGAAGTGTGTATACGCGTACATTAAGGCCGGTACTTCACAACCACAACAGTTGTTTTGTTTTCGTTTCTTTTTTTTACGTATAAAGTGGTTTTATTTGTTTTAACTGGCAGCTGCACATTACAGCCTGTTGAAAACATAGAAGGCGATGGTTCACTTCATTTTTTTGTTGCTGGCGGACAGCTGTGACAGGGAATTGACTGCTTCCACTCACCGATTCGCTAAGCGTCGCCGATACTTGCACAGCATCACATAAGCTCGTGGACGACGGCAACGATATGAAACTACGTGTACTTGCTCAACCCTAACCTTTACAACTCACATTCGACAGGTATTGAAGCTCATAGTATTTATTTATGCACTTGCACAGCAGCCAGCCCTTTTGGTGGCGCGAAGCCTTTTTCTCACTCAAAAGGCTATCCGCTTCGTCACAGGCAGCGGCGGTGCTCTCACTGGCCTTAGACCACGCCCTGCGCTTCAAATATCGAGTAATAATGCAGTCGGGGTCTTCTCGCGCGATTTTCGCGTGCTGCTATGCTGCGATTCGCCCCCCATTAGTCTCTTTCTCGGCAGTTAGTCCGTTGAGTTTGCGCACGGCGCGCATTTTTGGCAAGAAGAGTGTCGTGTGCAAATTTAGGGACTAAAGAGCCCTTTTGAGGACTAAAGTTGTGTTTACTCCCCCCTGAGCCGGTTTTTTTTTCTTAGAGTGTACAGCGCTTATTGGTCACCCCATTTCCTCCTGCTGAGTCCATTGATCGAATAACTCTTCTTAAAGCATTCTACGCGTTTCTAACGGAACCGCTGAGGGATAGGACCCTTGGGTCGCCATGTCTCGCGACGCGACAAAAAAGTGGGGTCGTTAAAAAAAAAAATCAGCTCTCGGTTTCTTCAATCAACTGAAAGCGTTGGAGGTGCTGTCCTGTCTCACTGGGGGTTAAGAAAAAATAACTCAAGATAACAGAACAAAACAAAGGCTGAATGAAACTAAAATCCTCTAGTCACGCACTCGCACCTCTTGACGCTCGCATGTGCAAGAATGTTCTTCTATATATGGTTGCCGCCTGTTGTGCAGTCGATGGTGCACTGCCTCGCTGACATTGGAGTCTGCTCTTGCTCTCTACAGTTGCTCCGTGCTGTGGCAATCACTGCAGGCGTTTAAAAAGCACACGTGCTCAACATACACGGTCACACCTGTACGCGAACTTCATACCTGACGAACGAATAATCATAAAAGTTAGGGGAACATTTAAGGTCTGACGTCATGGGTATGACGTCAAAGCGTTAATGGTTATTTGCTGCTTGCTTCCTTAATTACTACACCTTTCTAACTACACACGCTCATGAGCATACGCGAGTAGGCATACGAGACCACTATACATCCATTGTCTGCACAGAGCTCTCGCTACTTTTGTGAGGGATTCGTCTTGCATCTATGAAACGTGATAACCATTTCCGGCCTGCAAGCGCTGGCAGCCTTAGTTCAGTTCACCTGTATGTCCGACAGATAGTTTCACGTTCCATGCCTTTCGGTGACACTACACGCCCAATAGTATGCTTATTCTTACATGTAAATTTAGTTCATGTTGCACCGAACCTCATTCTTTTAATGTTTCTGATTGTCCGTGCTTGTGGGGCTTAATGCACGAGGTGTATTTGACTGTTCATTTCCTACTTGTTCGTTTCTTCCATGAGTTCTTGTTTTCAGTGTCGAGTAAATGGCTGCACAAGGATTTAATTTGTACGCTCTTCCCTGCGCCCATGTACCGCTCTGAGTATTTCGGCTTGCCGGGACATGACGTACACTCAAAAGAAATGCCCCTCTCACCGTCCACAAAGGCATCTTTCTATAAGCTACACAGCGACACAGTGCCTGCTAAAACAAGGTTATAGAAAAGGGGCATTTTTTGTGCCTATGGTAAATGGCTGCCACTGCGACGCTCCAGAAACGATTAGAGCATTGTTTTAGTTGTAAAGGTGCAATATATAGTCTTCTGGGATATCATGCAACGGACACTGAAAAAAAAATTAATTTGACACCGCATTCTGTACGATGTCTCAAAGCACTGCAATTTGTTTATCAACAATTAGACCTTTTTTTTCTAACTGGACTGCACAGCCTCTGGAAAACAAGCACGATGGACCGACATACGGAATCTGTTTTTTCTGCTAAAGACCACTTCAGAATTAAGGAGTTTAACGTCCCAAAGCAACTCACGCTATGAGGGACGCCGTAGTGGAGGGCTCCGGATAATTTCGGCCACGTGGGGTTCTTTAACGTGCACCGATATCGCACATAACAGGGGCCTCTAACATGCACTTCACCTCCGTCGAAATGTGACTGCCACGGCCGGGATCGAATCCGCGTCTTTCGGCCGGGTCAGCAGCCAAGCACCATAACTAAGAGCCACCGCGGCGGCTAAAACACCGCTTCAGTAGGATTGTTCATCTAAAGGATGTGTACGTCCATATCGAGTTCGAAGCGGAGTGGCACTCTGTTAGTTCTGTGCCCTTAATCGCCTTTTTTGTAGCTCTGGGTTGCTTCGCTGTGTCGTATTATGCTTTTTGTTGATTTTCCACTGTTTTCCTCATATTTTGCACATAGCTCATGCATACAGAACATTGCATCACTGTAATAAATACACCATGTTGAAAGAAAAGTCTCAATGGCCTAGTGGTAGCGTGTCTGACTCGCCACCCAAGTGTGATGGGTTCGATCTCCAACTAATTATCCCCAATTTTCTTATCAGCGTAATTCATTAACACTACAACCTTATATGTCGTAATGACATTTCAGTCATCCTACTACCTCACAGCCACCATTTACCTCGAGTTTTAATCATTTTCATTCCAAAGCTCTTCGTCTGACATCACAACCTTTTCGACGATCAATCTTGAATCAGTGTGACAACGCTCAACGGATTTTCCCACGAACGTCCTTTCCTTCCTTCCATCCTTTTCTTTAACGCGACAGCGTTAAAGAAAACAAGCAGTACGAACACATTCGCTTACACGCGCCAAACCCCGTGGTTGAACTACGGGTGGCGCAGGTGCCGCGAGCGCGACTACAGCACGGGTTATCTCTCGCCTCGTGTGGTGTCGACGAATAGGCGGTGGCCAGCGCCGACGCAACCGACGGCCCCAGTGGAATAAGATTAGCGCTCAGCACTGTACTGCCATTCTCCTCAAGTGGCTTAATGAGGAGGTATACATAAGTGCGCGAAAGCGTGAGACAACTGAAGATACGCATGTGCGATACGGTATAAGAAACGACCAGAACTTTCCGACTTTCTTGGCACCTTTTCTCAAAATTATTGAAGGGCCTCACAGAATATACATTTTTTCAACCTTGCTCTGCGCTTTTTGCTTGGTATTCGTTAGTTGTCTTGCACCTAAATTTCTGCGACTTCGCGCTGCAGCTTCGTTTAGCGACAGCGCGCTCCAACGGCACTGGACACGCACGCGTCCTGTATAGGTGTATACCGTTCCTTCCCAAGCTGTCACAAGTTAGTAGTCATGGACGCACAGGCACTTATCTTAGCCACGTCGCCTTGCTTTTTGCGCCAGTGATCCTGCCGCGTGCTACTCTTTACGTTTACGACTTCGATAAGCAAGACGGCTACTTCTGCTGTTGGGTATACGTATACGGCTAACAGAGCGGACGCCTGCCACATATATAACCTGACCCAACTGCGGTGTTTCAAGCGGTCGTGTACCGTGTATTGAGCAAGTGAGAGTACGGCGCACGTTTACAGAACAGATATTCGTCGTAGGCCAGGCGTCTGGTAGTGCTGTGGTCTCCTATCAAGCGTAAGTCAGACTCAGATCCAACGTAAATCGACGCCCTTTTTTTTTTTTTTTTGGCCTCTGCCTTCTAGTTCTTGGTCGGCCGCCGGCAAAAGGCTCCAAATTCACTTGTATACACAAAAAACGCCACAACCATGTACGAGTGACTTAAAGAAACCGTACTCATGGAAGCGCCTTGCACAACAGAGTCAACACATTACGAGGGCTACACGTAGCAGTCTGCTCCCGTAAAAGCATACTGGAGATAAATGCTTATGCAAAGTCGCCGCCAGCCAGCAAGCAGCAAATCGAGAAAAAGAAAATCGCGCCTATATGACGCGCACGGCGTAACTATGAAGCGGGAGCATATTCATCCCAGTAGACATACTCACGGAAAACAAACTCGCATATATATATGCAAAGCGGTGTAAACGCCTGGGCGTGCACCGATTACGTGAGCGCGCCTCGAAGATGGCCGACGCCGGAGACCTCCCTAATCGAGTCTATTACGCCGCCGCAGGCCAGATCTAAACGCTATTCAATATACATTAGGGGCCGCGACAGACGCCATGACCTTCTAGTCAATGTTGCGAGAGATGCTTGCGCAATTTTCTGCCATCGTTCCCCGTTTGCAGGAATCAACAGTATGGAAGCGGGCATGCCACACCACTATCACCTCTTAACGCGCGTCGGATGTTTTAGCTCCACGTGGCGTCTGAGAGTGTGGATGCGGTTGACTGCAGGAATTCGCAAAGAAGGAAAGAGAGAAATAAAGGAAGAAAGAGAGAAAGAAGGAAAGAAAGGAAGAAAGAGAGAAAGAAGGTAAGAAGGAAAGAAAGAGAGAAAGAAGGTAAGAAGGAAAGAAAGAAAGAGAGAATGAAGATAAGAAGGAAAGAAGGAAAGAGAAAAAGAAGGAAAGAAAGAAAATGTCACGCAGACAATGCGTGCGACCATCGATATAGAAGGCGGATCTTGCTCGTTCGCGGCGCGACTTCTTCAGGGCAGTAGTGTTGCTTGGACTTACGTAGTCGCCTGTGAGCTCGGCCCCGTATGGAACAAAGCCCGCGACGCCCGTTACGGGGACGCATTTAGAGCACGAGAGAAACGGCAAGCAAATTAGTAGTAGTAGTAGTAGTAAAAACATTAATTTCGGAAGAGAAGAGTTAGGACTTAGGGGGTGGGGGGTGGGGGACAGATGAATTTGGAGCTCCAGTGGTCGGTCTTCCCTATTCCAGGATCCCGTTAACCTCCGCCGAAGCTTTGGCCCTCGTTACCAGCATAAACTGTGTGCTCGGGTCGGAGAGTCAGGGAGGCCTCCCACTGCCCTAGAAGTTATTTTTGATAGTAAAGGGCTTTTTTCACAGCCCCAGGCGACCTGGTACGTCGTGGCGTAGCTCCCACACCACATGCACTCTTTCACCTATCTATTCGGCCACATTTGATGACATATGGCTCTGCTTGGGTAGGTGTCTGTCTGCCGTCTTCTGAGCGTGTTGGCCAGCACTCTGTTGAGGTTGTCCGCCGTAGCCGAGTACTTCTTGCGCGCTCCCAACAATGTCTTCATTGCCTCCCCGTAAGATTCCGGTGTGCTGAAGGGTTCGACCGGCAAACCCACCCTCTGGTTCGTGAACCCTCGGACAACGGTGTATACTGTGACATTTCCCTCAACCCCAGTGTCGGGGACGATGGTGTGTTGAATGCTTGTGTGTTGTTTTTGTTCGGAGAGGATTCTCGCGGCTTTGCGGCCGATCCTTCCAGTTGCGTATGCCCTATAGCTGCAGCCAGAGAATCCGCCGCTATCCAGTAACTCAGTCCCTGCCGATTGGCCTCAGTCAGGGCTAGAGCTACGGCGATCTCTTCCGCTACCTGCGGTGTATTTGCAAAAGTAGCACAGAATGCGCTTCACCTTTTTTTTTATTATTTACTAGCGGGGCGCAGACCATCGCTGCCAAATTGAAGGGTTCGAGCATGTATCTCCAAACAAGCAAGTCCTGGTCACCGCCTCGGACTAATTCAAACAAGCCAAGGGAACAGCAAAAAAAAAAAAAAAACGAAGAAATGTGCATGTTCACTGACGAACCAGGGAAAAAAATGACGGACGATTTAGCGTGGTTAGGCCAAATGCGAATTCGGTGCGCGAGCACTTCGGTTTTCACTTCAGTTTCGGTTTCGGGTCGAGGCTTGATTTTCAAGGTCAACAGGCGTCAGACAAAGATCGGCGAAATCGTAGAGTGGGGGGCCTTCGTGCTAGCGCAATAAAACTGGAGGGGAACACTTAAGCTCCGCCTTAAGGGTGTGACGTGATAGGGTCAATGCCCATACATGCGGAACTGGTCATTCTTTTCTTTACATTTGTGAGGCACAAGTTGCTCTTCCCGGGCAACCTCTCACGACCAATCATTAATTCAACTGCCACATGCCACGGTGGGCGGTGTGCTCGGAATTCGGTTGTTAGGTTGTGATGACGTCACAAGGTCACGTGACCTAGGTGGCCAACCTGCCGCCCAGCTCTTCAAGGTCGCAGAGGGATTACACAGACAACTGCTAAGCTGCTGAGTGGAAGCTCTAGTACTAACGCACCAGAAAAAAAAACTACCTCTCCAGCATGCCATCTGATTCCATGCACCCCCGGTACCTCTTCTCTTATCGCCCGCAGTGACGCAGAGAACGTCTTGGTCTTGGAAGTTTTGATGCAGACCGTGCACACGTCGTTTTTTTTTTTTCCTTTCAATGCGATGACATTACGAGAGCCATGAAAGCGAAAAATGTCCAGCGGCGTCTGCGTCTGTGTGAAGTTTAGGGGGATTTGCATGTCTAACAATCTGAGACATTTTGGTTGGTTGGTTTTTTTGGGCTTAACGTCCCAAAATGGCTCAGGCTACTAGGGACGCCATAGTGCAGGGCTGCGGGTAATTTCGACCACCTGGGGTTCTTTAACGTGCACTGATATCGCACAGTACACGGGCCTCTAGCATTTCACCTCCATCGAAATGCGACCGCCGCGGCTGGGATCGAACCCGCGTCCTTATAAGGTCAGCAACCAAGCGCCATAACCAGTGAGCCACTTCGCGGGGTTGACACATTTGCGTAGTCAGCATCAGAACGAAATTAAAATTGGAGTAGACTGGGGGGCCAAAGACAATAAACTCATAATTGGAATAGAATCATAAATGGAAAAGAATTATAGCTGAAATACAGGAGCTGTTCTGAAAGTAGTAGGACTGATTTTTTTAATAAAATTTATTCAAGAAAATTGTACAAACGATTAGAATTTTTCAAATTAGCACCCTTCCGCACCTACAGGCTGCTGTCAATGAGTTTTCCAGTTTTCGTACGCCTCCAGGAACGCCTGGACCGGAATGCTGTTTAGCTCCCTCGTCACGGCCTGTTGAACCGCCTCTACCAATCCGTGATGTTTCCCCTTGAGCGTCGATTTTATTCTCGGGAATCGAAAAAAAGTCTGGCGGGGCCAAGTCGGGGCTGTAGGGGGCCTGAGGCAGCGTTTCCGTCTTGTGCTGGGCAAAAAATCGGGGTCCTCATTCACATAATGAAGATCCTGGCAGATCGCTTTCCCGTTGGCCTTTTTCTCCTCTGACAACACTCCCAGCACCAACTTCGCGTACACTTTCATCATGGCTAAGTTTTCTGTCAGCATCTCAAAAACTTTGGTTTGAGGAATGCTCAAGTCCTCAGCAATCATTCTGATACTCATCCGACAATCACTGTTCAGTAAATGTTTCACTTGCTACACATTTTCGTTGGTCTTGCTGGTCGGAGGGCGTCCGGAGTGGTCGTCGTCTTTCACTCTCTCCTGACCTTCTCGGAACAGCTTGTGTCACTCGAAAAACACCTGATCTACCCATGGCAGCGTCACCGTAGGCTTCCTTATTCATGTCGTGAGTCTGTTTGCCCGTTGTATCAAGATTTACACAAAATTTCATCGCGTATCGCTGATCCAGTAGACGCTCCATGATTCTGCGTGACGATCGTTTCGACAGGGGTTCACAGTATACAAGCGACCTGCTCTCTTCAACGGCCGAGAGCCGACTGCCGATTTTTCCCAGCGTTCCCGATATCCCCCTCCACCGATCCTGCACGCGCAGACCCCCTCTCGTTCACCCAGGAAAAAACCAGTCCTACTACTTTCAGAACAGACCTGTAGATTGGCGAGCGAAGGAAGAATGCTATCGCATTTCCTCCGCAATATAAACCAATTCATCGCCCCCTAATGTTTTTATAAACGTTTTTTTCCATTCATCTCGCCTTTGCTCTCTGCCTTAGCCTGTCAGGAATAGCCAACCACGTGGCGTGCTCCAACCTTGAACTTGAAACGTGAAACGAAAGCTAAACCATAATTATGATAAATAAGGTAACGGCTATGCCGAAGCCGATTGCCAACTATGTAGCAGTATATGTAAGCAGGCAGCGCGCCAGACAACTTCCGTCTACGAAGGTTAGTTCCTTTCGCTCGGGTGGCCGATAAGGAAGGCTTGTGGACGCTGCCAGCGGTGGCAGACGACGGCGAGCGTCGGCGTGCCAGCCTCCATCTCTTTGGCACGCGCTCCACCGTTCGTGAGCGGGCGGATGCCCCCAGGTGCCCTCGGTGCAGGCTAGCGCTGGCCGGCGCGCACTCCGAACGGTCATCGGAGAGATCGCCGTTCGCAAGCGCCACGGATGGTCGCCGTCATCTCAGCTCCAGACGAGGAAAGGACGACCGACCCAGCTTACGACGGCCACTGAGGAGTTAATGTTACCGAGTTTTGTATGGGGCAAAGAAAACTTGATCGAGTACCTCCACATACATTTCGACGGTGTGCCGGGACTCGTGCACAGAGCTTTCCGGTCGACGCTGTCGGCCGCAGACGCAGCGAAAGACGAAGAAGCATCTTAGGACGGGACTTGTTCTCTCTATAGATGCGATTTTTGTCGAAGACGTACAGCTCGAGCTCGGGGTTTCTTCAGCTTAAATGGAGTAGTTGCAAAGCCGTCAGGACGCCAGGCCTTCATCGCGGGGCTTTGGCGTCGAGTCCTGCGCCATGCGCTGCTACTACTATCGCTTTCGAGGCAGTTCGAGAGTTCAGTCACAATACAGAAGTCGAACGGAGCAGGTAAAAACGAGCTGCGGCGATACGTTAGGCAATTACCAAAACCCCAAACCATGAGCGTTCACTGTTAAGTCTTGTCGAGCACGTTATTTATTACCTAAAAAAAAAAAAAACCTGATATTGTGACAAGTTTGCTTAGAGTGTGCATGCAGCAACACACGGGTGAATTATTATTAAGCTCAGTTGGTGTCGTCAAGCAGAACAGGTTAATGCGAAAACTGAAAGTTATCGTCAATTTCGAAGATTACATGAGACAACGACCGGAGCAGCGACAGTTTAGTGATTCAGAATATCAGTGGCTCAACACGGAAAAACAGTTGACGCCGGTGCAGGAGCACAACAGAGTTAAATAACCTTGAATCCATGTTCCTTTAAAGATCTTCTGGAGTCTGGAGTATTGTAAACGCAGTCGCAAAGACACGAGCACCTTGCTACAAAGCCAACAGCTGCAGTCTGGTTTCGACACCTTTGCTTCGCAGCGCGCCTCACCAGCTCCCTGCAGATAAGGCTGATGAGCACAGTGAGTATACCTACAGGCCGCCCGTTCTCTTTACCGCGCTTCGTTCGTAACCAAAGCTGCTCTGCGGATTGTTTCCGTTAACGCTGCTTACGTTCGCTCTTCGTGGCAGCGCCAAGGCGTTGAAATTTCTATTTGCGCATCTGCAAAACACGAGCCTTCTCTTTACTGGCAAATTCTACAATCTTTAGTGCCACCGCGAAACATTTCCAAAGTCTAATTTCGTGACGGTGTTTATTTACATTTTTTTTTTCTTAAACTACATCCTCCCCTCTCCCACTCCTGTTCTCCTCTCAGACCCCGTCGTCTACGCAGAGGAGGTTTCGCGCTATCAGAAAGCTCCGCTTCTTAACTACACATCCTCCTCTCTATCTCTCTTTCAGGCTTTCGATAAACCTCATAAGAGAGCCCAGAAGACACGACCTCGCGTACCTCGCATCTCTATAACTATACAGACAGACGCGTAACCACGCCCGTTATACTCAACGCCAATAGCCAGCACATGCGGGCACCTCGAACGGAAATCACGCTGCACCTACCTATGCAGGGGGCCATCCATCGGCGCCAGGCCGCTTGTCAAAAAAGAAAAGGGCGGTAAATCTTCCCGTGACAAATCTCACTGCGAAATGAAAAGGCGGAGAACTGTTTTATTTCCGGCGCAGGCAACTCCAGCTGCGGGGCTCTGCGTGCATAAGAAAGCTGCATCGATAGCGATGATTGGGCACGTTTCGCAACTAGGAATAAAAAAAAAGTAAACAAAAACGGGAACAAGGAAACAACTCTGAAATAATAAAAAAAAGAGAGAAAGTAATGCTTTTCCAGTAGGTGACTTTCCTCAAAAAAAGGAAAGAAATGCTTTTCCGGCAGGTGACTTTCCTCAGTTTCACAAGCAAGCATATATACTGTATGCTCGCCGTCGGAAACATGTCGAAGGTGCAACCAAGCAGAGAAATCTATACGCTTACAGACTTCCTTCACTACTTCTGCAAACACGCGAACATATGCAACATGAAACGCGTCAAGCAAGGTTACGCAGCGGTAAAGCAGATAAAATGAAACGAAAGCAACCTCCAATACCTTATTTTTTTGCTACAGTTGCTGATCGTGCAGACTGTCCTAGAATTGCAGAATGTCTGACAGCGGTACTGAGCGGGCATTTTAAATTAAATATAAATCGCAAAGCAATGACGAGCGTATGACGACATTACTCCTTCGCTCCACTTGTCCCCCAACTACAGGGTGTTTCACCCAAGACTTCACACCATTTTTAAATACAGGCTTTTGGAGTTTGAAGAGCGCTTTTTTCGGCATAGCATTGTCAGCGGTGTAGCACTTCAGGATACAGCTAAGACGTGCTAACTAGCAGAATGTTTAACTAATATTGAATAGTTAACTTGTTAAATGTTGCTGTTAGTCTCCTTAACTATTGAGAGGAGTGTAGCCAACCTCAAGCAATATCCATATCAGTTTTTAAAATTTTGAAAACACGGTTACCCTCTGCGCTGTGGCCCAACAAGTTTTGCCTAGGTTGCATCAAAATACATGCGCTTTCCAGAAGTTTGCAGGCAAAGCAACCGCTCCAGTGCACGGAACTGTTAGAAATAGTCAAAATTTATTGAGCCACAGCGCCGAGGATAACAGAGTTTTCGAAATTCTAAAAACTGATATGGATATTGCTGACGGTGGGCTACACGCCTCTCAATGTTAAAGAGCCTAAAAGTAAGAGTTAAAAAGCTAACTATTTAATATTAGCTAACCAGAGTGCTAGTTAGCATGTCTGAGCTGTGTTCTGATGTACTACACTGACAATGCTATGTCGAAAAAAGCGCTCTTCTAACTCAAAAAGCCTATTTGAAAACTTGTGTAAAGCGTTAGGTGAAACACTCTGCGTATAGTAAATAATGTGTCAGAAAGCTGCATAAATGTATGGTAGAAATTAAAACTCGTTTATTATTTGCTCGTACATGAGAGAGGAGGCAGGGACTAAAGGCTATGAGAAAGCCTGACAGAGGTTCCCCCCCCCCCCTCCCCCCCCCACACACACACAGGTTTGGCATCGCGTAAGCTCAAAATGTAAACATGCGTTAGTAACCGGTATTATTTACAAACGCTATTAGGATAAACGACATACATAATACAGAGAGTGACATATCAATGCAACTGCTTCTGCCATATACATCATTATACAAAAAAATTACTAAAATAATCATACATTTTCACACAAAAACCATTCCATCCACTCCGAACAATTTGAAGAAAATTCATGTGAATACACATGGAGAACTAATAAAAATAATTAAAAAGAACGCATTGAAATAGTTGCATACATGAGAGAAAGAGTAGCTACAAGGTTCCAAGATACAAGTTTTCCTGCATTAACCTCTGTTTTATGCACTTTCTGAATTAGCGTATCGAGCAGCTGAAACCTACTAATTCTTGTACTTAATTCAGTACTTCGATTGCTCGGAAAGGAAACGTTTGTTTTCCGTAATTTGTTCGCATCTTAGGGTTACTCAATGCCTTCTGCCTGAGGCAGTGGCTTTACGCGTAGTGTTCTTCTTTAAACACTACTTTATTTTCTTGCATGAAACGCAGGATTTTCAAGCATTATACTTGGTCCGCTCTTAGCATGATGCATTGACTGAAAAGAGGGACTGTAAAAGCATCATATGCGGTTTTAGTTGTAGAAAAGCGCGCCATATGAATCCTTGAACCAGAGCGGTTGTAGATTCATTGTTCTGTACAAATCTCCCACAGTTTTAGATCGGCTTCGGAGATAGGTAATTTACATGCGTATTCCAATTAGGTGTTCACTGAAACATACTACTAAGAACTGTTATGCGCTTATACTTGACTTATCGAGTCATCGTTGTAGGCAACTTTTATCTCTGAATCTGATGGTTTATTTACCTTTGCACTTGGCTATAGTCTGTTTATTTTCAACCATACTGAGAACAATTTTAAATAGGCATTTGCATCATCTTGAAGTTCAGTAATATTCTATGAGGAAAAGAATACATTTGTATGGTGTGCGTACATAATGAGCTCTGGGGATGTTGGTATATTCGTTATGTCATTTACGTAGATTACAAATAACAACGGACATAACTTCGAGCCTTGTGCGACACCTTGCTCTATCGAATGTAGCAAGGTGTGCAATCAACCATGTTGTTCTCAACCAGACAGATAGCTTCTCATTAATTCATTAGCCTCTCCACATATTTCGCACTTATCCTATTCAATAAAATTCAGTGAACAGTCGAGTCATGTGCCTTCTTAACGTCTAGAACCAAATGCATTTTCTTTCTTCAAAGTTCGCAGTTATTTTATCTTTAATATGTAGCAAGGCTTGTTTTGCTTATTTATTTTTTTTAACCATACTGGCATGGCGCTATCATAGTGTTGTTTATAAATAACGTCTGCACCTTGTCATAAATGGCGTCTTCAGAGATCTTGGAAAGGACTGTTAGGACTGAAATTGGTCGACAGTTTGTAATATTTACAGTGCCACCGCCATTGTAGACCGGCGTTATGCTCGCAAGTTTCAGTTCCACGGGAAAGGTTCAAGTCGAAATGGTTAAGTTTGTCAGGGAGCCAGACACGCGTCCGCTCAGGAAAAATGCTTCAGCCTCTCAGCTGCAACGCTCGACGTCAGATGCTGCAGCATCGCCGCTTCCCACTGCTCGGAAGTGTCGATGACTGGGCGATTTTGTATTGGCTCACGCTGGACTCAGCTGCGTGACACAGGCAGGGACAGAGACACACATCACGACTCACGCTTGTGTAATTCTGCGTGGTTCTCCCGTCGCTGCTCCGAACTCAAACTTCGACGCAAGTCAACGGAGAAAACTTTTCCTCGATCTTCTGCGCAAGCCGGCGGCCTCCTAGCGAAGCATAGCTCGCATGCAGCTAGTTCACTGTCCCATATTCCTGCGTGTCCACCCCGCCTCGCTTTATCCTCAACCAGTGCAAAGCGGAAAATATGGTCTATTAATACGCTCGACGCGTAGTTCGCGCAGGGGTGCAGGACGACGGGGGGGGGGGGGGGGGGGGGGCAAACATTACTCGGACGGATAAAAAAAAACAGTAAAGATTACTTCGATCATTTGTGTCCTGCTCCTTGTATCACTTAAATCCAAAGCCTGATTTCACAACTCGATGCCCGACAGCTCGTACACGCAGCCAACTGCGTCCGCCTTTTGGACGACGAAACCAGCCTGCTCTGCCGTCAAGGACGGGCCATCCGCCGCGGCTCACAAAGAGCCTCCAGGGAGGACGGTCTGCACACGCTCAGAATGTAATGTTGCGCAAGCGTGCCGGGCCGTCCCGCCGGACTTCGCGCTTCCCTGACGCAAGGCCCGACGCTGTTTTTCTCCCCTGCTGCGGACGTTCTCGAGCAAGAACCAGCTGACGTGATTGTTCTAAATGTGTACGCGACCTGCGCGTCTCGAGCCTTGTAGGCCACCAGCGTTCTGCGCTTACTCGATACGGTTACCTTTCGGGATTCTCGTACCCGCACGCACGCACGCACGCACGCGCGCACACACACACACACACACACACACACACACACACACACACACACACACACACACACACACACACACACACACACACACACACGCACGCACGCACGCACACGCACGCACGCGCACGCACGCACACACACACACACACACACACACACACACACACACACACACACACACACACACACACACACACACGTGTCCCCTCGGGGAACATGAACATCTCAGGATCCACACATCCTTCGAAGGATATGATACGCACTTCGTATAACGCTTACAGACGTCTCTCCAAGACACTTACCAGGACGGCTATACGACTCGCCGAAAACAAGAAGGAAATGGATGCAATGTTTTAAGCAATACGCATCAGCGCACATTTTACTTTTGTCACACATGGCCAACTCGAACAGCAACAGTCACATTGCTCGCAGCCATCACGTTTCGAGCAATATAAGAGTTTATATGAAATGTCATTAAACGGTCAATAAATCAACGTAACCTGGAAAGCAAGGTAAGTGCTTGTACGTAGGCTAAGTTCCTAGAAAAAAAAAAGAAAGCGTCGCTGCGCACAAGTATGCGACCTAAGGACTTTCTGCCCATTCCACTGCAGCAGCATGTGTACATTAAAATTTCATTCCTAGGTTAGCTCGATTAAAAAAAAAAAAAGCCTAGGAATTTTGCAGATGCATTATACTTTCTTACGTAACTTCTTATGTCAGCATTCTCGAATGAATGCAACAGCAGCCCCCATATCGAGAAACCACAGGCGGAAGTGTATATCTTATACCGTACGGCGAAAAGAATAAAAACGCGCGTTATCGGCCACAACGGACTAAAACTCGAAAACTCCATCCCAACAATTCGTGGCGACCGCCGGCCCCAAGTGAGAAAAATAAGCGTGACATTACACAGGCCTTGCAAAACCAATACCGGGAATCAAAGTTTCTGCAGAAAGAAAGAAAATTCGCAACTCTCAGCATTTGCGAAATCCTTGGCCGCGTTCCGAAATAATGGTGGTATACTTTCTCCCTTGGCAGCTGGAAACTTTGGAATACGCTCGATGGTTACCCATCGCTAACGAAGTGCTCCGAGCATTCGCTAATAGGCAGGACAAAACTCCAGGCGACACGACCACCCAGGGGTTCTGTCCCCATCGCTCTCAAGGCCAGCAACTCACGACAGCGGAGCGCGCAGCAAAACAACAAGGCAGCGTCCTCCGAGCATGCAGGAATGCCGCTCCACCCTCCTGGCGCTGTAAGCGACACTCACGATCCACTCAATAATTCCGAGGTCGCGGGTGCAACACCCGGCCGCGACGGACAGGTACTGACGCGGGAGAAATGGGAGATCGGCCGTCAGCAGAAATTAGACGCAGAATGGATGACCCACGGTCGCCTTAATTAAACCCACGCCTCATCTTGATACGGCCGTTATAACGCCAGAAGGCTTTCTACGGTTGATGTGGCAGGTAAAATCCCGCACTTACAAGTCACCAAAAATGGATGTTGCACAAGCACGGCCAACACCGCCGGCGTGACGGAACAGCGCGCTACAGCGTGGCCGAATAGGTGGGTCCGGATTGAGCGCACCCAGTCTTGAACGACTCTATTGGACTCGATGGGAAACGAAAATAAGAGACTTATGCCTGCCGCTCAAGGTACACAGAAACAAAAAAAAATCTAAATAAATTCCTACAAACGCGTGAGAAATAAGCGTCGACCCAAAACGTGAATAGGAAAGCAATGCCGCCAAAACAAGAACCCTAAGATATTACAGCTGCTGGAGAACAAATACACGCAGGGCCTGTTGACAGTTCTACGCAGCGGTCCTATAGCTCCATCAAAGTGAAAACCAAATGTGCTAATAGTCAGACTGACTATTATTACTCGAGGCAGACTGCCTCGAGTAAGATCTTGTTTTCCTCTTCCAATTTTGAACAGTTTTGCTTGCGTTTAATTTAAGGCTGACAGTACGTCATGAAACCGCGGAGATGTACATGTGCGAAGAGACGCCTTGCAAATTCGCGCTCCGCGCGGTAAAGTTTCAACACCGAGTTAGTCGCTACAACATTTCACGCAAAAAAAAAAAAAACAACAACACGTGTGTCGTTTAAAATAGCGATATGACATGGCTCGTTGCCAGGCAGTACACATTTCTGAGCGCAGAGACAATGATGATTTGAAGAGGTTCGCTCCGGACCATGACGAGATAAAAAGAAAGAAAAAAGGACACCTAAAACGCGAGGTTTTTTCCTGGTGGGTTTTCTCCGAAAAGATAGGGCGGAAATACGTGACGTTTACGAAAAATGTGGCTCAAAACACCGTCCGATAGATCGGAACAGCCAGGCAATTTATATCATCGTCAGCTTCTGCACTTTTCCCCTCTCTGGTCACGGCTGGGCACGTGGTCGCCGCACCCACAACATGGCAGGGGCGTGTGACCCAAGTGAACGGGGGAGGAGGTCTAATCAGGCGGAAGTCCCCGAATGCGGTCGACCTTGGATAAACGGGGCCCAGTTTTCGCCCAACTTACTCCCTGACGCAGGATCCTTCCCTCCCGTCTCCAAAAATTAGAGAGAGAGAGAGCGAGAGAGATGAAACAGTTGATAAAATCTATAGAGCTTAGCCCACGAAAGGCATATTTCCGGTTACGCTTCTGTTTCTTGCTGAAAGTCAGGCAACTTTAGATTGCGCCAAGCCTTCGGGGAGATTGAGCGCAACGACTGACTTCTTGCGTCAATATCTCACAAAAGTTGGTAACCCGGAAAAATCACTGAGCCCCTCTGCGCGCTGGGAAAGAAATGGCGCTCGCGCAACGGCAACGAGTATGACGAAGTGTTTGGTCTAGCACGCAGAACAGAGTGACGACCGAGTATGTCGCAGTGTCCTGTTTTTAAGCGTCGCAACGATATTGGATGACAAAGTTCGCGGCATGGTGGGATAAGCTGGCAAGCACTAAGAAACCGAGAAACAAACAAAAATGAAGCCGAAACACAATACCATTCCCCTCCTCTATACAGTGTGTACAAAAACGCGGCAAAAAGAAAATTCTGGAGCTAGTCGCAGAGCAAGGAAGTGTAGTGAATTGAAGCGCGGTGGGAAAAGAAGCAACTCTTCTGAAGAGTGCAGATGGGTCTTTTTGCACCGAGCGAAATCGTCCAAGTGAAAGGCAGTCCATTAAAATTGCAAGCAGTACGCGATGGATACATTGCGGCACACCGGTTCACTCCGTGTGAGCGCAAGACACACAACGAGTGGGCAGTAGTCGCTACCCAAAACTCGTGTAGTTTGTCCAGCCAGCCTATGGTATGTACAGCATTCTAGAAGACTATAAACTTAAATACAAAAAAAGAATTAGCGATGTGTTTAGTATCATTTCCTAACTATTTCTACACGACACGCAACGTCAGTACCATTTAGTAAGCGACCGCTTTTTATTTTCCATTGTAGGCAAAATCAGAGGAAGCCAAAAGCAACGGTTTCAGGGTGGCATCAAATGTCTCTTCGAGAAATTAAGATCAACACACCGGATTTCAGGGAATTAAGGTTTGCGGGAGTTGCGACTCCCGGGACCACCTAGCTAAAGCAACTATATCCTTATGAATCATGCCGTACACGAGCATCGGGAGGTACATTATGTGACGCGCGAAGAAGACAGAGGGAAACGGCCGCTAGTCGAAACAAGGAAATCAAACGAGCGTGCTTCTGTTCACGCCAAAAGGACCGTGTCGACTGCGCTAATGACCTACGAGCTTGAATGAAGTAGTACGACAGGTGGAGTTCAAAGCATGCACCCACTCGACGGAGAACCGAGCTGGAGTAGCTCCTAATGCGAGCGCACCATACCGCTGAGCGCATGGAAAACCTGGCAACTCTGACCGCTTAATGCACTGAGGCCCACACACGCGACAACCAAGAGCGACCTGCCACGACCTCGATCGCCTAAGCAGTTGCTTTCCCAGCACGCGAAAACACTGCGCAAGTCGCGGCAACACGAGATTATGAGTACAAGGAATGCGTCCGCTACACGCGGCCGCCTGTGTTTAACGTAATTATGACCGCGCTTTTCTTTTGTTGTACTTCTTCAAACAGATGTGTTTAGCACATCAATGGAACTAGCGGAGGGTTGCAGCTAGCCACCTGGGGAAAAGCAGAAGCGTTATTGTCACTTGAACAATCACGCAATTAGTAAGGAGAGAATAAGATTTATTAACCATTTAATAGGCAGAAAAAAAAGATCGGCCACTAAGTCGCATGATACAAGCATTCACTGGAGTAAATTAAGGCAAATATCGCTATTCCGAAAGACCCTCTATCTCTTTTTCAAAGTCCAAACGCAGCGCACGGACTGGTGGTTTTGTTCATTGTGGTTTAACGTCCCAAAGCGACTCAGGCTATGAGGGACGCCGTAGTGAACGGCTGCGGAAATTTCGACCACCTGGGGTTCTTCAACGTGCACTCAAATCGCACAGTACACGGGCCTCTAGAACTTCACCTCCATCGAAATTCGACCACTGCAGCCGGGATCGAACCCGCCTCTTTCGGATCAGCAGCCGAGCGCCATAACCACTGAGCCATCACGGAAGGTACAGCGCACGAACTCCTCCAGAGATCGCCGGGCCGTATAGCACGAGCGTCGCCGGACGCGGAACGCATAAATTAGGCGCTTAAGGCGCCCACCATTTTATAAAGTTTCTCGTGCTAATTTCTTAACGACAGTAAAAAAAAAAATACTATTGCAACGACAGCACGACTGAGGCACTGCGCCGCCAAATGGCGTTTTTTTTTTTCTTTCGAGCTCAATGGTTTCCTTGTCGGAAAATATTCCGTCCTTCTACCATGCAAACAAGGTTTACTCAATACACCGAACCGCATCGCGAGCGCCACGAGTTCTGAACTTAATACTCTTTCAGAAACATATTCAATTACAGTAACCACAATCCGCAACGTTTCTCAATTACACGCCTACGCCGCAACTAAATCACAACAAACCAGTTTGTATCATGCGAGTGACGATGCATAGATTCATTTCACACGATTTTTTTAAAGCTTATCTAAGCGTTTCGTCTGCCAACGTCGATTACTTTGTATCCATGAACATGGAAATCGAACCGATTTTTTTTCCCCTGCCACCGAGCAGGCTCAAGCAACGGCGGAGGCAGGTCCCCCAACGCCGGCTAATCGAGGCGAGAATCCCCGGCAGCTGCAGCAGCCACGTGCCCTTCGTGCAAGGGCAACGAAAGGGCCGATGCGGAGACACCCACGGAATATACTTTCAATCACCACCCGGCGATCGCTACGCAGAATGAAATCAAGAGTTCCCGCCTATATCGCACTTCGCTCCCGTCAGTTCAGGGCCGGCGTTCAGGGTCCAGCGCGCCGCCGCGCTTGCGAAGGTCGCGCGTTTTATAAAACGGAAGGAAGCGCGCGAAAGTGGCGAGCAGTGCCGCCCTTCGAAAGCGAACAACAATGCGCACGCGTGAGCGCCGCACGACTCACGCCGCGGCGACAATAATGAACATTCCAGCAGGTGAACACATCATCAGCGAATTCGCCGGCGTGTCACGGAGATGGCAGCGAAAAATGAGGCTGCATGAAGGGCGCTCCAAATCGTCGCCGAGCAGAACAGAGCAAAGAAAGGTCGGCGAGCTAGGCGCGAAGAAGTTGAGCTCCCACGTGGAGGAAGCGGGGGAAAAAAAGAAACGATCCCATCGTTTAGACGCATCGCGAATGGCCCTCGCGTACGCGAACTGTCGTCGGATCGGCCGGCCAGTGTCACTAAACGCACGTGCGTCCCACTGCTCGTCGATGAACGTGAAGATGTACACGTCGCTTGGCGTGGCGTCTGTCGGGGCGAACACAGCGCAAGGCTTGGTTTACCAATACGAAGAGGCGCTTGGCCGCGAAGAAAAGGCGCGTGAACAGCCCGGCAGGCGTGGACTAGTACGGCGGCGGTTCCTTGACACATTCAACAAACAACCAGCGGGAGGGCGGAATCGATATCAAACGCGCACCGCGTGTAGTTATCGTAAGATGACGGAATGTTCGTTCGGTAGCGGTATTTGTTTGCTATAGCGCCTTGACAGCAGGTCCTGGGTGAGGTCGGCCTACGTTGTCCACTGGATGGACCACAGCTACAGCGGGAACACTTCGTCATGCGGTTCTGCGGCCTGCGCAGCTCGCATGGCGCAGCTGGTGCGATGTCAGAGTGTGTGGACCCTATCGCACTATACGGTCACGCTGCCTACGCTAGCCTGTCTCAAATGGCGCTGCGCGGGCTGCAAAACCACGTTTTCACGTGCTGCCGCTAAGTGTGCTGCGCCCTGCACAGGGTCATTCACGCTTAGAGGGAACACGGCTCCGTGTGGCCACGTACGTGCGGAGTGCCATTGTATCTAACTCGTTGATGAATCAATGCAGAGTGGCACATGAGAAGAGGGTCCTCAACGTGGTACACCGTCACCTGCCCCTTTGCACGGGTTTGCTAACGGCTTGGCCGCAGTGGTGCTCCGTGTGCGCGCAGCGACGCGGAGCCGTGTTCCCTCTAAGTGTGATTGACCCTGTACATCCGCGCCCAGGCGCAGCATGCCGGGGTCGTTTAGACAGGCTGTGATTTTAGCGCCAACTAAACAGACAACTGCATATTCTCCTCATAGTCGCAGCCAGTGCTCAGGAAGGAGCAGCCCTTGAAACCTTCAAGACGCGAGCAAAATGACCGGGCAATATGGGGACACCCCAGAAAAAAGTATTTTGAGCAAAGAACACGCATTAGAGCTTCGACAGCGAGCAGGACAACAGACGAGTTGCAATGCTGCTTACAAAGTCCGTGCGCGACTGTTTCGCGAAGTGTTCCATACCTGACGCAGCATGACGGAAAAACAAAGCACCAGGCCGCTAAGAGACAGTCGGTAGGTAAGCGCAGAAGTGCAACGAAGCCCCATAACTATAGGACCCAAATCGCACTTCTTTACCCCGACCGCAAGCGTGGCCCCATCGGCGCCAGAGCACGTTGTACGCCCAGCTGGCTCTGCTGTGTTCGCGCAATTTGCACAACTGCGCGTACATACACGCGTGTCGTTCATTCATACACGCCAGCTGAACGCCGGGAAGCTCGAGGAAGGTCGCTGCAACGTGATCAATGAAGAAAAGCAGAGCAACAAAAACAAATACGAGGGCAAGGAAAAGACAACAAAAGCGCCGGAACACAACGGAACGGAAAAGCTTATCCAGAAGGCGTTTTTTCTTTTTTTTTTTACACACTGCCGCGCGTAAGCCGTTGCTCTCAGTCGAACTTCTCCTGCTGTGTCTCGACGAATGCATCCCGAAAGAAAAATCGACAAGATAGTCTACCCCCCTCTCTTGTCGGCTCGAGCCTCTTGTTGGCTCGAGCAACACGCTGTTCGGACAAAGAGATCCGTTGCCTGCATCTGTCCTACAGGGTAACCCTATTTCTTTGCGATGTCTGCTTGAAAAAGCCTGACCGACATCCGGAGAAATGCTTTAACGAGTATCACTATCAGCCACAAAATGAAACGCGAACAAGACACATTAAACCGAACACACCTAAAATGAGAAAATCTTAGCCGGGAGAACCTTTTTAAAAGTGTAAATCAACTTCGTTTATACTTCCTCTCCAGCAGCAGATATGTTTGTGTTTTTATGTTGACATTTCAGTTCTCTTGTTCGCGTTTCATTTGTTGCCGCGGTCGCGGTGGCCCAGTGGTTATGACGCTCGGCTGCTGGCCCGAAAGGCGCGGGTTCGATCCCGGCCGCGGCGGTTAAATTTCGATGGAGGCGAAATTCTAGAGGCCCGTGTACTCTGCGATGTGAGTGCACGTTAAAGAACACCAGGTGGACGAAATTTTAAGGAGCCCTCCACTAAGGCGTCCCTCATAGCCTGAGTCACTTTGGGACGTTAAACCCCATAAAGCCAAATCACTTGTTGCTGATAGTACAAGGATATTTAGACATCCGTATAATTACTCGGTTTTCATCCTTCATCCGGAAACTAACACACGTCTTGTTGGCATCCTTGACGTTATTAAAATGGTGGTTTTGGCACTTCTGCTTTGTTTCAACTGCCGAAGAGTGACAAGGTGCGGTGCTTAGACATTCATAATAGAAGAGTTTCGCAGCACGAACAAGCCGAACTTGTTGCTTGATTATCCCAGCTGGGTGTTTTCCAAATATAGATACAGCCGTTGGTTACTCTTAGCGCTGCAGCACTCAAAAACGGTTAAGAACGGAATCGCGTCAACTTGCACTGGGCCGGTCATTTCAAAAACATGTAGTGCTGCCATTTGGACAAGCTTCAGGCTCCAAATCAATAACTGCTGACATCTAGGCTTCCTGAGGAAGCGCTGGGTGCAACGGGAGGAAGAATCCTGGCCTCATTTCGCTGACGGGAAAAGCGAGAGAGAAAAACAGCGAAAAGATTGCAATCATTCCATATACCATATACGCATATTCCATATATCCATATACGCACCTAACATCGCACAGAACCAGAAATCTTGCTTCCCGGTGCAATGCACGCACGCTGTTTAGAGCGACGAAGAAACAGGCACGTGTTTGTGTCGCTGTACATATGTTAACTGACAAGGGCTCTGAAGGCTTGGTGAATAAGCCATATGCGAAACATGTTTTTCGATTTCCTATCACGTAAGTGCAGAGTATGTTCCCACGTCCTGGGAACGTTTTCATATGGATAAAAAAAAGACACCGTTTGAATGTGCGTCCAAGAAAGCTCAAAAACGATATGCGCCCAGACATCCTCCAGCGAGGCTTCCACTTGGCTGCTAGTTGTATGTATCTTGAAGCGACGTCAGTCTCTTATTGCGATCACAGCGAACTTGCTATGCGTCGATTTATATTTATCGTGTGCCCATTCAAATACTGTACTGTGTTTGCCTTCCCCCTGCCTTTGTTTTTTCGCGCAATCCTTCAAGCTCTACCCGCCGCGGTTCAGTGGTTACGACGTACGGGTTCTGAACGCGAGTTCGCGGGGTCAATTCCGGCAGCGGTGGCCACATTGCGAAGTGCAAAGACACACCTCTACTCTAAGATTTCGGCGCACGTTCAAGTTCTTCACTAAGGCTTGCCTCATAAAGTATTCCACGTTGCTTAGGCGCGGAAAACCGCGTTAAATCGCGAAACCTTATTTATACGTCCGCACCAAGTCGCAGCATTTTTTTATGCTACATATCATCAAGGCCGGTCAAACACTTTCTCACTACGTTTTCGAAGGCACGAGAGAAGCACAGCGCCAGCCTTGAGAGCAGTCGCAGTAATTGACAAACCCTGCTATGCGGAATCGGCCTCGTTAGTCGCTTAATTGATGTTCAAGCAGGCACTGAGGCTGTGCATGCCGTTAGCAGGCTAGCTGATAACGGTACCCACTAAGCTTGCGCGTTATCTAAACAATTTCCGTCGTCTTCAACTCGTACACGTGCACCCATGTCGTTTCGAGACATCCCGCTCGCTGCTCGCATTAAGCGGTTATTTGCAGCGGGGAATCAAGCACACAAGCAACATTTCGTGCTTCGCCAGTCGCGGGGTAGGAACAACAACAAAAAAAGACAATCCTTGAGCGTTCGTTAACCCGAGTCAACGGCATCGCGATGCCAAAGTAATAATTCCGCATTCGGAGAGTAATACAGCACCAAAACAGCTCCAAGGGCAGTAATCAAGCGGCTGCATCTACGCAGGGGCGCGGCGACGATAGCCACGTTGGCATCCAATTCAGCGGAAAAACCGGCCGAGCGATAACACGGGGTGCAGTCACGCCGCACGTGCCAGCCCCAGTGGGCGCGGACGCGTTTTTATTTGGCGCGCGAGCGCAACTGTGGAGAACGCCGCCGCGGTGACGTCAGGGACGCCTCGTCAAAATGGGGAAAGTGAACTCGCGCAGGTCGATGGGCCCTGTAAACAAACCGGCTCTTTTTCTCCGCTGATAATTTAAGTTTAGGCGAGGACAAAAGAGTTGCGGAACGTCCTTGATAGCGCCGACGATCTCCCGGGAATTCGCGCGCGCAGTGGACAGCGCAACGGCAGTCGGTTCGGACAGTCAACTGGGGAGGAACGTTGCATGCACGGCGCTTTCGAGGATCTCAGAGATTGTGGGACGAAAAATTGCCGTGCCATGCTGGGCGCACTGAAGCGGAAGCGCAGGTGGCACCGAGTCACAGAAGTCCGAATAAGTGTATGCACTGCGGAGCCTCCAAATGCCCCACGGCATCAGTGGGGCACCAGTGCGTGCCGCACTGCTCTTGCTTCCACTTTCCCCGACCTGGTATTAAGGCGGAAGCCTTTAACGCCTGATCGTTGTAAGCAGCAGTTGTCGACAGAAATGTCACGCTTGGTCGAAACAGTCGTGACGTCACAGTGCGCGAATTTCAAACGGGGCCAATTGTACTTTGGCTACTAACCATGCAACCAATTAAAGGGATCGTATATAGTGATGCTCCAAGTAAGTGGGACTGAGTTTACTTAATTGCTTACTTAACCAATTAGCCTAATTAACCATTCTGCTCACACCAGATAAATAAATAAAACTGAGTAGGAAATTTGCCGAGCTCGGGAATCGAACCCCGGTCTCCGGAGTGAGAGACGAGCACGCTACCAATCCGCCATGCCAGCTCTATGGTTTGCAATGAACAAAGGCGCGTCTAGTGAATACGGTGTCTTCGTTCACTCACAACTTTCTCCCTTCCCGTAACGACGAAATTTAGGTGTCCACCGAGATATGAGAGACAGATACATTTCCTTTCCTCAAAAACTAATTTACCGACGAGCAAGGCGTAGAACCGAACGGTCGATGGCGTTCTATATGGACTCCCTGGCAGCGTTGCAACACGCTGTCGCGTTCCGCTCTTAGAGCCGAAACTTAACATCTTAACCAGATGATGATGATTGCGACTGAGAGAAGAATGAAAAGGAAAGTGCACGGGCCTGCCTACTGGCTCCAGCCGAGCCACCACCGCTGCCACGTGCAGATAGAAGAGAGTTGAAAGATAAGAGGAAAGAGAAAAAGAGAGAGTGAAGACGCGCGTCGCAACAACCGCGTCCGCCGGAGCGGACCCTGGCTGAAAAAACAGATACACGGCCGTAGCCCGAAGGCTGCCGATCTCGTCACCACCTCCGCCACTAACATCTTAACCACACATCAGTGACACAAGCAGCAACATCGCGCTTAAGGCTTTCGCCTCACCGCACTTTAGGTCAACAAAGTGCCCCCCTGAATTTTTGGCTCATGCTTAAGTTTCCGTAAGCTACACAAGGTAGTACCAGCCTTGTGTAATAGTGCCGGCAACTGTTCTACCGAAGCGACAACTGAATAATGAATTGAGGTCGACCGTGGCGCACGTCTGTGATTTTGCATTCCTGTGCTACCATTTGCGTAATAACCAAGAAAAGTATTTACCTGCCACCGTCATTATTTGTAGTCTATTTCAGCGTTATGAAGGTATTTTTGAAGAAGTCGGGAGGTCGCCCTCCCGGTTCCCGTGCGGGAAAACGATGCCTCGCACCGAATCATGCGTGGCATCCTTGTCCTTGACAAGCAAGCAGGACCCTCCTCGCCGTGTTGCGATATCGGCAGCACACCAGATGATGTAAGTCATAGTTCATAGCGCACGAGGGACACAGAGGTGAGTTCTGTCTTATGCATCCACGCGGGAGTCCGAGCAGGACCCGTGCTAATGCAGTGAAGTGGGTTTCCGTAACTACAGAGGGTACAGTTTGTTCAATGTCTGACGGCTGTATACCCAATTGCCCAGGGCCACCCTGACTGGCCGAGATAGGTCACGTGACCTTGCAACGTCATCACAACTTCTCCATCCCAGGCCCTGACCAGCGGACTGTGAGCAACCTGCGCATCGTGGAAGGTGGCGATAAAATTAATGATTGGACGAGAGAGGTCGCGTGACCTTATGACGTCATCACAACCTGCCAAGCGGGCTGGGAGCAACGTAGTTTCCAGACAGCAACCCAGTCGGATTAGAGTTCACGTCAGGAGCAACCCGCGGCCGTCCGGTGTCGCGACGCATCCGACGAGCTTTGTACAGTGCAACTCGACAATGGGATTGTGGCGCTGTGCGTCTACATTGCCCCTAGTACAACTGGAACGAATGCTGCAGATATAATTGACAAGGAGTTGCTCTTGAGGTGCCACAACCATAAATTGGTTGCGGCATGGCCGGACACGAGCGGCGGCGGTGCGCGCTCCGCCGCTTCAGTCCGGCCGTGGTTGTGTTTGGCGATTTCAACCAAAATGCAAGAGTTTACACGAAGTTTCCCTACCCGCAGAAAGACAGGGTTGGTCTCCAATCGGCTACAGCAAAGAATGCCATCTCGACAAGTCGCAACATCTGCACAGTCTAGGCCTTCCATAACAAGAAAACACTGTAGAAGTAAAATATTTGACACCATTTCACTGACTATAAACCCCTGCTCGTAGCGCTCCAAGAAAGCGACTCCACTGGATGGAGCACAGAAGACTACTCAAAAGAAATGGATATAGATGAATGAACTGCTCGAGCTCAACAGAAATATACACAAAGACGAAATAAAAAAAAAACGAAAACAATGTGACATACGCAAATATCTGTATTGTCACACCATAGCGGATACCTCCTACTGCAGCTACTAGTCAGAATATGGCGGCTGATGAACGGACAATTGAAAATAAACTGACGCAAACACGCACAGAAGTTGCAACAAAAGATGCGGCAAACGTGAAATCTAATGCTATTATTGCATTCCACTCTTAAGTTGACTTAAGCGTCCCCATAGTTTTTTTTTTTTTGTATGGTGGGCAAGGACAGTTCAGCCATCTATTTTTTTTCTTTAAGTTTATACAGAAAACGCTTTATTGCCCGCCACGCGATAGCACTACGTCGTATCGCAAGACGGCCGAACATTGGCGAAATACACAAGTTTGCCTCAAACTTGCGAAGTGGCTTGGGGCACTCGTGGCCTATACGCCACCACATTTTCTACCGCTACTGCTGGCGGAGCGCTTGAGCGATGGCCGGAGAAATCCTCAGCGGTTTCATCGACCTCGACTGAAGTTTCGTGATAGTATGGCATATATTTCACGTCTCCCTATCAATTCTAGAGAGAACGAACGATGCGCAGCAAGGGAGGCACCATCGACGCCTACACTTTTTTTTTACCCCAGTCCAGCAGGCCGACACAATTCGTGTTCAGTTTCTTAAGCGGTGCGATTACGTTTTACTCAAGGTAACTGGTATAACAAGGTATCCCAAGACGCAGAGCTTGACCAGCGCACTCCACGTCGCACGAATGCCCCGTTGACGTTTAACCGAGTAATGCCGATGTTGTAATCGGTCCACGTATGTCTTCCACACAGCGCAGACTTGGCAGCGGGACGCCGGAGCAGAACGACCATTACAAAGAGAGAAAAAAAAAAAATCAAGCAAGCGCGAGTTGGCTGGTACGGCGTCATTAGTCAGCAAAGAAACGCGCCGAGTGCCAGTGCGAGCAACGATCCCTTTCGACCTGGGCTTAATGCCAGCGCTGGTCGATTATCCACCTGTCAGCTATCGTGGCTGAGACCAGTAACAAATGCAGGGCTCGTTTCTTACCGTTTTCCTCCGTACACTGGGTCCGAGGACGCCAAAGCAAAGCAGAATGTAACGATAATTGAAAGAAGAGACTGGCTGAAAGTAACCATTTACTCTAGAAAAACGACATGGCCTCTTTTTTCTCGCAAAAGTCCAGGCCCGTGGCTCTTACGAACCGCTTGTTTTTCTCTGTTTCCTGTTCCCAACGCGCACTGACATGTTCTTATTTTGCTTTGCCAAGACTTCGCATTTTTCTCAATACCGTGCCACTTCTACTGCGTTATGATGGCACTGCCAGCAATTTTTTTCTCTAATTTCCTTGCCAACGAGGTTTTCGGTGGTGGTGACGGTGGTGGTGGTAGCAGCGGAAGTAGCAGCAATTTTATGATGCAGTTATAACTTTGTACAATATGCCTGCGGAGCAACTGGACTAAAGAAACAGTTAATTTCACTAACCGAGCATTTATAAGACAGTATTTTAAGACGAACTTCCACAGAAGGTAAACAGCAATAGCCCAGACAAGAGAAAATACACACCCAAGGGCGTAAACGAAACCGAGCATTATCCGAATTATAGCTTGAGACTGCGCTCGCGTGTCAACTTGCCTCTGTGTGTCGATTTTTATGTGCTGCGCAACAATTCTTCGTCTTCGTAAAACGGAAAGCGGGCCAAGAAAAATGATTGGTTTAGGTTTGGTTTATGGGGTTTAACGTACCAAAGCGACTCAGGCTATGAGAGACGCCGTAGTGGAGGGCTCCGGAAATTTCGACCACCTGGGGTTCTTTAACGTGCACTGACATCGCACAGTACACGGGCCTCTAGAATTTCTCCTCCAAAGAAATTCAGCCGCCGCGGCCGGGATCGAACCCGCGTCTTTCCAAGAAAAAAGAAAGAAAGAAACGCCATTCGAAGGAACTCCGGCAGCTATACGGCTATAATTCACTGCTTTCGCTACAGTACAGGCAAGGGGGCTCGGCGGCGCATTCGTATAGTCGCAGCAAGGACGTCGCCGGGTGTACGCAAGTGGCGCCAAAAGTAAACGCAATAACACTGATCCGCGATCCAACTGCCGCGCCACGCTGCCTTTTAACAAGCATACTGTGCGCAAGTTTGCGCATATCCGTGCCAAAATGCGAGAGCAACGAACTAAGCCTCCATATACCTATCTGTGCGAAATGCAACTCGGCCCAGTTCAGCTCGGAGCGTCGTGCACATTTGGCCCCGAGACCGACGCTCTAGGCCCGCAAACTAGCGCGATCATGAGGCGAGGAACAAACAGCACATACCGTCTTTTCGATCACGACTATGGGCTTGGCGCAACCAGCGGTGACATCTTCGCGTTTCTTCTGCACCTTTAGAACCGCAAATACTCCTAATGGAGCCGGTCACCGGAAGACAGGAACGCCCACTTTGCGATGCACCATCTGCTATGGATATCCAATAACGTAAAATCTCGCCCATTCTTCAGGGGCAATTTAGAAACATAACGCAACGTTTTTTTTTTCTTCCCTACGTTATGTCACAGACGCTAAGCTGCCCGGAATAACTGTTTCACTCTTAGTCACCTGAACTCGTTAAAATGCATGCCACGCCGATACCATCTGTGCCTTGTGCCGCTTTGAATGCCAAGGCAAGCTGCTTCGCACTCGACGTGACTCCGGCAGCCACGAATATTTTAACCGGCAGACTGCTGCGTCTTACTCTGTCTCCGGTACGGCTCTGCCGCAGCGCTCAGTCTGTTTAACTACGGCTCAGGAACCTGGCGTCCGGATCTAATTAAGGCCAAGAGATGGTAGAACTTGCGTTAACAACAAATAATGGCTTCGACGGCACGCCAGAAAAAAAAATACAATGAATGCCAGATAGGAATCCACGAAGAAACACCCGAAATAAGAGCGTTTCGCTGCAAAAAAAATAATAAAATAAAATAAAAAATGCCAAAAATAAACGCATGCGGACAACGGAACATCAATACCAGCAAGCCTACACTAAACTTCACCCGGTATCCTCTTCGCTTTCCTCACGACTAAAGAGTAGACGACGCGGTATTGACTGCCAGTTCAGAAAAGCAGCGGCGAAAAATTTTATTTGAAAAGGAGAGCAGACAAGGCTGCTAGAAAATGCGGGGGAAAGAGAGAAACGCCGTGCTGCGAGGGAAATGTCACTCCCAAGAAAAGTGTCGCAGATGGCGCGTCAACAAATGCAGTCTAAAACGTTGTACATTTTCACTGTTCAGCAGCTGTACGCTGTATATATAACAAAATACATGACGCTTAGAGACAAAGATATAAACAATACGAAAGACGAAGCGAATCATACTGTACCAGTCCACGACAGATGTTGAGTTCACGAAGCATGATGTACCCCCCTCCCCCTCCCGCTTTTTTTTTTTTTTCGCAATGGCAGACGTATACAGAGGTACAAAAGCTGCACTTTTTGTGGTTGTCCTTCAGAGGTAAGAGCCGCAGTTTCATCGGCGTCGTACTCGGCGCTTTACAGAATGTGCCCCTTGCAAAAGACACGTAGCTCATCACCTCGTACAGTCATCGCTGTCGCCTCTTTGGTCCGGAGGAGGGAGAAAACCGTTTCTTTTTTTTTCTGGCGTAAACAGCTCCGTTTACGCAGTTCTCACATGATGCACTCTCGTTATTCGCATAGCTCTATTGCAGTTCTCAGTGCTAACCTGATAATCCGATGCACCTTCTGCTCTGCCACTGGGTCGTTGCTGGAGCAGGGAGGGACACGTGGCAGCGTCAAAGTGCCCCAGCCGTCATGCAGAGCTGCGACGAAAGTAAGGAAACGGTCGAACAACTCATTTAAAAACAAAACACCACTTTTCAAGAACAGGAAGAGCACGTAGAAAACAAGCTTTTTTGTTCTTTTTCCTCCCCCGCACGTGCGTTAGGTTAGGTTAAGTATTAGGTGACAGCTTTACCAGGAGGCACGAGTTGAAGTGCGGGAAGGCATACGCGACACATTTCCAGAGAAAAACTTCCGAGGCACCCGCGAGAATCATCAACGCCAAGTTGCAGTCCGACGCGCCAACGGCAGCAGCCCGAAAGGCCAAGCCCCGGTGCTTGATCAGGCGCCCGTGATCCGCTTCCTGGCAGCGTTTCCATCACTGGCTCCGCCGACGGGCACCATCGGTCACGCAGTGCGTGCGCGAAGCGACCGTTCCCTTACAAAGATGCTTCTTGAGACAGTGCTGGAGTTCTCATGAGCGGACTAAACATGCCATGGTGAATTTGTGTTGGCACCAGGATCGCCTAGTGTTAGTGAATTATTGAGGCCTAGTTGAAACCCATCGGAGAAGTGGCCACCGTGCTAGAGTTGAGCATTCTCGACAAAATTTTTGCATTGTTTTCATGTTGAAATTACTGGAGTGAATCAACATATCATTCTGAATCTTGGCTGTGGCAAAAAACAACAGAAAAAAACAATACATTCGTATTGCACCAGATGGACCGACTACCGATGCAATTTTCGGCGGTATATTCACATTTATTGCTACAATTTCTCGTTAACGTGGCGCTGACATCCCAAGTCGTGTAGTACGCCACACATACGCACAAACACACGTGTTATATAGACACACACTCTCGCCTTATACAACGGCCAGATAAAGAGCACAGAAAAGTATTGCACACGAGGCGCATGATCTGACTTTGAGTAGGCTCAACATACGTTGGGTTCATGTTGGTTTCCAGTTGATTCAACAAGAGCTCAACAAGGCGTCAAATGAAGCTCAAAAGTCATTTTTGTAAGGGTTTCCTGTACCTCATTCACTTGCCACGCTCTCGTTAGCTCCTTCATCTTGCGTGGCGCACCAGCCAAGCCCAAATGAGAAGGCAGCGGCCGCGGCCGGTGTCGAGCGTAGGTGTATATAGCCCCGTTCAGCCCCCATGCGCGCACTGTGCGATGTTCCGCACTGCATGACGCAAAGGGGGCGGACGTGATTTTACGTGGAACCGCTGACGTGTTGGCACCTCGTCCACAGTTTATTACAACGCTCCCTTTTCACCGTGAGTTGGAATGCAGTACGCGCCCGTTATAGCTGCAAGACTCATTGCACATAGCGGCAGTATTGTGTACAAGTTCGCGCTACCATTCTTTTTTACGGCGTTGGTTTTCGCGGCGGTGGTTGCAGGTGCATCTCTCTCTCTCTCTCTCTCTCTCTCTCTCTGTCTCTCTGTCTGTCTGTCTGTCTCTCTGTCTGTCTGTGTGTGTGTGTGTGTGTGTGTGTGTGTGTGTGTGTGTGTGTGTGTGTGTGTGTGTGTGTGTGTGTGTGTGTGTGTGTGTGTGTGTGTGTGTGTGTGTGTGTGTGTGTGTGTGTGTGTGTGTGTGTGTGTGTGTGTGTGTGTGTGTGTGTGTGTGTGTGCATGTGTGCGCGCGCGCGCGCGTGTGTGTGCGCGTGTGTGCGTGCGTGCGTGCGCGGGGGGGGGGGAAGGCACCGTACCACGCGACAAAAGAAATTGAACAGACGCAGAACAGCCCGATATCCTCGAGGCCTAGCGATTTTGCCTAAATTTGACCATGCGCACAGATTGTGTAATCAGCTAGCGCGAAAACGGGTGCGCTTGGCCTCGTTTGCTATCAGAGCATTATAACGAAGCCGGAAGGAACGCACGGGAATGCGCCGAGTATTTCTTGCAGGGATACTTCGCGCGTGTGTTGTCATGTGAGCGCTCGAGCGTTACCTGCTGTACACGTGTAAACCCAATTGCCGCTTCTAATCCGACACGCCCACAACGTCGCTGGAGTGATAGATACATGTCTGGTCGGCGACTGCTAGCCGTTTCGGCCGTGTTTCCTCTGCAGGAAACTACTGAATCTCTCATGTTTAGACACTGAAAATACTTTCATCCTCAATTGTGTACTCCGCCCTGAAAGGCAACGTTATTCTCAGGCAACACACTGTGCCCCTTTTCATACAGCACTCGATCATGGAGCCGCTCAAGAGCCGAAATTATACAGTGACAAAGCTCTAGGGGGTCTGCGAAATAAGATGCGTTTTCCTTTGTTAAGTGTTCCTCTCCTCGCCTAAGCTTCCAACGTTTTCACCTTGCACGCACGTCATGTCATGCTTCCGACGGGGTGCACCTCCAACTTTAAGAAAAGTAACCCACGTCATCGGCGCACGTGTTTCTGGTCTGGCGGGAAAAAACATGCGGCCTGTGACCGTGTGGAGGAGAAAGGCGGCGGGATAATGCTTGGCTACCCCGTTTTCTACAGCAGCTTACCGGCAAGGTGACCTTCGATTTTTAGGACAGTCACACGCGTGGTCTGCCCGCATCGGTCCGCGCTCGCGTCATACCTTTCCGCGAGAACATTCACATGCAGGGGTGCGCACCAAATCGAACTTCTCTCGACACTGCAGTCGTCCACATCCTCTTTATTATGGCGAAAGCCTTTAATGCCTCACCGTTGTCGATAAAAAGTTGTCAGCAGAGGTGTAACGCTTTTTCTAGTCAGACCAGAAAAAAAATTTGCGCACGATGGGATTCGAACCACCACCCTTCTATTCCGCAGACGAGCGTGCTAATGGCTACGCTACTTCCTGCCAACGCAAATATAGTTCTCCTTGTCTAGGACGCTAGAGAGTGTTTGCAGAAAGGCGTCGAATCAGACGGATGCCTCCCAAACGAACTCCAGTGTCTCCAGCATTTAAGATTCACAAACGATTGTGTGTTTAATTAACATCTTAACCATACATCAGTGATACAAGCAGCGACATCGCGCTTAAGGCTTTCCCCTCACCGAACTTTAGGTCAACAAAGTGCCCCCCTGAATTTTTAGAATGCGCTTTAAGCGCCTGCTCGCTTCGCTTCACCTGCAGAAAGATCACGAGCTTTCCCTGGCACTGCAGGGAAGGTGTAAAGCCAGGTTCGTCTCCTACATACAACCCGAGTGCATTGCATAAGGCCGTCAGAATGGCGTCGCCCTGAAACGTGTCTCTCCTAGGGAAGGGGGAGGGGGGGGGGGGGGGGGGCTGGGCCAAACTGCGGCCGCCTGCAGCCGATGATTGGCGCGCCGAGGCGAGAGCGGCGTCATTGCGCGGGAACGGAAGTTCCCGCCAGCGTCACGGCGCAGCGTCGCCGATGCGAAAAAGCAGCGCGTACACCAGCGGAGCGCATCCAAGGCCGGCTGTCCTTCCTGCTGGCCCGTTCCACTCTTCTTCCTGAGAGCAGCTCTCACTGGAGAGCGACACGCGCGACCTTGGCGGCCGAAAAGGAAAGGCACCAGCGGCGCATTGGGCCACGCGGAGGCCTGGGAGAAATCCCACGTTCGGGCCGCTGGAGCTGCGGCGTCCAGAATGAGCGAACGTCGCCAGCGCTCTCTGCCCAGCGTTCCTGGTAGGGGGGGGGGGGGGGGGGGGGGGGGAATCGCGATGCCACCACCGCCGCACTTCCGTGAGCGGCCAGCACTATACAGAGCCGTTCGGAGGGTCGAGGAAGAACAGCAGAAGTAGCGCGAAGACAGAGCGCCCCATTTGCGATTGCGTGCGCGCGACCCGTATGCGTGAACTTCTCCCAGAGCGCGAGAGCGGGAAAATACCGGGGAAGTATTCAGAAGATTCAGAAGAATCATCTGCATGCGGAGCGTCGGTGCTGGGAGGACAAAAAAAAAAAAATACCAGAAGAGAGCGAACATTCACTGCCCAGTAAGTTACCCGATGTTTCACCTTTCATTGTATTATTTTCACTCTCCCCCAGTTCCTCGGTGTGCAAGCCTCTGTGGAAGTACTGGAAGTAATAGCAAGCCGAGAGGATGCTCTCAGTACTAAAGTGCTGCCTATACAGCAGGATTATGTTTGTCTCCAGCTGGCCCGATTTTTCCATTGTTTTGTGCACACGGCAGTGGCTCTCTGGCGTGAATCTAGCCAGTATGTGCGACCGCGACTTAGTGTTCCGTGTTTTAAAAATGCACGTCGACCGTTCTGTGGAGGAACATGTGCACCGCAACCAATTATGGGAGAACTGCGCTCACCCATTGTCGTGTGCTGCGTTTCACATTGCCCACGAGGACTCGCACACTAAGCGTGCTGTCAGCGCGAACCCCCCCGGCAACATTACCCTTTCATTAGTTTCGATTTGCCGAAACGAGAGAGAGAGAGAAAAAGAGAGGGGGGGGGGAGAAGAAAGCTCCGTTCTATACATTTTGAAGGAAAACACTGCGCGAACAAGGACGCAGGACGAAGAAAAGTACACAACACAGGCGCTGTCCATAAAGATGAACAGGTGATGTCGTGGTCATCTGAACTGGTTGCACACACGAGTGCACGAGAAAGCAAAAAAAAAAAAAGCATAACTGAGGTGTTTAAAGTCCTCGAAACACTGAGAAGATTGAACGAATAAGTCGAGTCCACTTATAGTGGCCGCCGTTATAACGAACGCTCGCTTAATGCGAACGAGGGCGATGCTACAGTCAAAATATGTATTAGGGCAAATCCTGTTCGGTGTGCTGCCAGCTTTTTCAAAGCGTTAGCTCGTATTACTCAAGGTCGCGTTAGTATGCAACACGAGATCATTCAAGTGCGACCACGTGGGTGGTTCCATTGGTACACGGATTGTGGACCACCTAACTGGGGTAGGATATTTGGAGTGCTATCAAACGACACAGCGCCTTACGGAGCATAAGATTACTAGTCGAATCAAAGCGTACCAAACAAAGAGATTCGCACCGACGACTTTTGGTTCCGCAAACCTTGACTTCTTGAAACTTCGAACGTCCATTACGGCCAAACTAATTGACGTAGGACATTGGAAGGGGTGTCAAACGATTTGTCTTCTTGCACTGTATAAGTAGATATGTGGATATAACGAAAAATTTGTACTGGACAGAGCAAAGACGGCTAATGACACAATATTCGTTCGATCATTGCTTACGCTCGGTACTCATACGGTTGCCTCAGCATTTTGCTATTTTTTTCTTCTGCAGGATACCACTCTCACGAGAAAATCAACATTTAAAGCTGCTGTCACCGGATTCAATTTCAGCGTCAACTGCGCCGGATTTCTAAACAACGTTCGGCTCTGTCTACAAAGAGGGGGAGCAAAATGTATCCCATGTTATATTAGAAACCACTTGTTTTCCGCAATTAGATACATCACCTAAGGTCAGTCCCGGCAAGGACTTGTAAAACCTCGGTGTTTTCGACTGGAGGGAACGATTCTTCACTTTCAATAAAAACAATGACGTGTTATCGGAAATAACATACCGCTACAATTTGTGCGCGACTCACAGATGTTCCAATGCTTTCCGCTATGGGTCTGCGAAATACAATTGTCGTTCTTAATGATTAATGCTTTAAGCAGCATGCAAACGTATTTTAAGCAAAAGAAAAGAGATTGGGCGGTTAGGGAGAAGAACGTGACAAGATTCACTCAAGCAATCAATCTACTTTCTTTCGTTCAGTCGTGCACCATGAAACTATATTTGTGTGCAGATAGTTGGCTCAACGTTCAGTGCATTATCTGGGTATGATCACTCATTTACCATGACTGCGAAGAAATAGTTCATTAATACATCAAAGCCGCTTCGTGTTCACTTTATAATGAGCATATATTTATTGTAGATGCCCCATTTATTATCATCGTGGTTTATATCTTGTGTCTTCTTAATGCTCCCTTTCACAGCGAGACAGTGCGACACATCAACCCAGGCCTATCAGTTATGTTTAAATGTCGCACAATACGCCGCAGAGCTCCCGTTTTTGGCACGCCGCAGCTAGAGCATAGGAGGAACACAGAGGAGAACCTAAGCGAACTTTGGCGAAATTTTCTGTACCCGCCGCGGTGGCTCAGTCTACTGAGCCAGAGTAGCCGGGCTCGAACCCGACCGCGGCGGCCGCGTTTCGATGGAGGCGAAACGCAAAAAGGCGCACGTGCTGTGCGATGTCATCGCACTTTAAAACTCCCCACGTGGTCGAAATTATTCCGGAGACCTCCACTACGGCACCTCTTCCTCTCTTCTTTCACTCCTCCTTCCCTTACGGCGCGGTTCAGGCGTCCACCGATATATGTGAGACAGATACTACGCCATTTCCTTTCCTCCAAAACCAATTTACCAATATAGTACTGCGTCTGAGATACAACGAACAAGCTTGCCCGCATAACTAGGTTAGAGCGAACGAAGAGATTTCACAAACTCGTACCCGCCGTTAGAAAATTCGTGCTTCCTGTATACTAGCGGTGACCGAAGAGCGTCTTTAAACCTACATGACAAAGCCCCATCCCCAGAAAGGACCCGAGAAAGCAACGATAAAGACGGGACGCAGTGGAAACCCGTTTGACAGACGTGACCGTCAAAAATCTATGCCTTGGAAGGCGACGCTTGTGCTGGTGTAAATCACAGTAGTCTTCTCGTTAACGTCCTTCTGTGCACGAGCATGAACGACAGCGACCGTCGGCTACCGTGTGTCATCGGCAACTCTGCCAAGAAGTAGTGCTTTGGGATCTACGTTCTTGCCACACTGCAGGTACAACACAAAGGCGATAACAAGCGACTTTTTTTGATTCGACGAGTGTGCCACTATAGGCACAAGTTTAGAAGGGATATATGGATGACGCACGAGTATTCGCCTCGTGGCTGGTTTAGTTAGACCACCACACGGCGGAGAGAAAGCAAAGAAAGTTCCTTGTCGCCGTCGCCAACTGCGCACTTTAACCACGTGCTGGCATCCCTGACCGCGATGACCCTACTCTCTACCACCGAATGCGACGAGAAAGACCAGTCACAGGACTCAGGGCATCATTCAAGCGATCAAGGTGCCCTAACCGCGGCACGTCACAGCGCATGCTGATAGCAATTAACAGACCATGACCAAGCAGGCGCCGATG